>NC_047511.1:32861199-33179724 GCF_902827115.2 Pseudochaenichthys georgianus
ACAAATGAACCGAGAATCAAGACCCACTAATACGATGCAACTGTACACACATGAAATCAAGTTACATGTGGGGCGCAGCAGTGACAGTAAAAGCCTCTTTTTATTATTTTAAGCAGCTTGCTGGCCACAGATACAGGCAAATAAAGCACCATTTGGCATTAACACGAGGTAATTAGGGGATTTCAATCTCAAAATGACTTTAAATTGTATCTTGGGCATCAAAGCTCTTCTGTAAATGGGAACATGAACATATATGTGCTCCCTTTTATGGTCTGTAGTTCTAATATATAATAAGATTTGCTGTTAGTTAAAATGTCAATACAAAATAAAACGTGTTTTAGTATCTGTAGGTATGCTTACAGTTGCAAACTGTAAAAACCACTATATCTAATACATTTCAAATATGTAATAAATGATATCTAGATAGAATGTTCAAAGCTCTCTAAATCACAATTCTCTAAAAGAAATGATTGGGCAAAACAATTATTATTAATATTCCAAGTTGAATGTCTAGTGGCACTCAATACAAAAATATAAGACATATATAAAGCAGTTAATACATTAGGGGACTAAATACACCCTAATATGATGTGGCCACATGTGTCGAACTGCAATATTTTGCATTGTTCCCTGCAAGAATTTAAACTAAAATCTGCTGCTGTCTAACTCGATATGCAGCTTTAATTACATAATATTTCATTTAAAACACACAGAACTCAGTTTCAATGACTGAACAGTAGACAGATAACAACCAGAAATACCAGCCACAGGCTTGTCTTTGTGAGAAAATATTGGTGAATATAAGTAAAAGGAGCAGCCATCTTCGCTTTATGCCGTCTACTTTGCCAGAATGACTCATTCCTCGTCTACGGGGAGCTGTGCTCTCACATCTGCGCTCACATCAGTCAGAAGCCAACAGAGGAAGAGAATCTCTCAAACCTGCCATGATCAAATTAATTCACATCGAACCAGGCTGCCTGCTTGTCTGCACACTTGGGCCCCAACCAGATAAGCTGATTATAACACAAAAAATTACATGCTGTCCTATTTGTTCTGATCCAGTGTTATCCCGATGTCTCTGGTAATGCAAAATCACTGACCTATGAAAAGTCAAAGGTAGACTAAGACGGATAATTATGAGGTATATGCAGTGATCCTTCACATCCAAAGTGGGGCAGCCTTTGAAGGCGTCTCAGCTGTGAGAATTATATCCAATATTTCATCTACACTGGTAAATTATAAGATTAATTAAGAGTCAAAGTGGCACAGGGTCTGCCTCTTTCACCCACTGGATTACAACATGTGCTCTACGGCAGGGGTGTCAAACTCAAGGCCCGGGGGCCAAATCCCGTGACTTCATTTTATGTGGCCCACAAGAGCTTGCAAGGAATATAATATGTTTATTATACGGTTACATGCCGATTTACAGAAGCACGTTGCCCATAAACTACATGTCCCACAATGCATCTCAAATGTGACTTTTTTTCTCAGAATTTGACTTTTTTTCTTCAAAATATTCCTTTTTTCTCAGAATCTGACTTTTTTTTCAATTTATTTTTTATTTTTCTAAAAGTCTCCTTTTTTTGATTTTGGCTTTTTCCCCAGAATCATTTTGTGACATTCTCACTGAAGAGACTTCTGCTTTCAGACGTAGTTAATTATGAAGTTATTACCCTATCCGATAATCATCCAATGCAGGGGCAATAATGTAATATATAATACATTATTTTATATATATAAAATATTTATATATGTATTTTTATTTAGTCTTATATATAAAACTGGCCCTTTGAGTGCAACCATGATGCTAATGTGGCCCGAGATGAAATTGAGTTTGACACCCCTGCTCTACGGTACCAGACAGCAATAACACCTCTGTTTTAATGCTGATGTGATTTTTATTAATCATAGCACTAATGCAGTGGACTCCCATACACAGTCTTCACCAACCAGCAGGATTCTGATGGTGGTGCGTCCCCTTTTCTTGCCCAGATAAAAGATAAATTCAAATATGATAAACTTTTTCCGAAATCGCTAACTCTTCACTAATTTAACCGTCTTCCTGCCCCGCACAGTGAGCTCGGGCTGTCAGCAGCTGAGGTGGCCCGTCTCCCGCTTTGATCGTCGGCCAGAGCAACAGACATATGCTGCTCCATCCTGCAGGGAGGAGCAGTACTGGATGCAGGGAACAGCTCTCCATTGCCTTTCCATTCATTAGCTACATTTCAACAGCTGGTGAGCAATTAGTTGGCTCTGCAAAACACTGCAAAACCAATATAATGAGAACACCTTAACTTTAACATTCTTTGTAGAATGGGGTAGAAACTTCATGTTGGCAAAATAACGTTTTTCCACAATACTGCTGTAAACAGATTTGTTTGTTTACATTTAATCCAGGCAAAGACTAAGCAGATCCTTGTTTTTTCTGACCTGAACCTCAGCAGCAGGCTTAGACATCCCTGCCTCAGTCCAATCTTCAAAGCTTGCCAAGAGCTGCTGTCAGCCTGGCCCCGCAGAAGTGTCCGTTAATGGGTGTTTAATGCCGGAGAAAGAGAAAAATAGAGAGGAAGGTGGTACGTGGTCTGGATCATCTGCTTGTAAACGTGCGAGTTAGAAAGGCTGCCTGTCTGTGAATTGATTATTATGAGGTGTCAGACTTGGTTTTTGGCCTCAGTTAAACCAGACAGAGTCTGATGTGAGGAGTTTTCACATTAGGTTGTGGGTGAAGAGATTCTGTGTCCAGTAATGGGAGACAGGTGGTGCCCACGAGGAGAGAAAGAGTGAGGCTCTCACCCCACAGGAGTCTGGCACAATCGCAGCAGAAACAGACGCCTTTAAATCCCATCTGGGGGACATTAACCATCACTGCCAATTTACAGGACACTCAATTACTGTTCATTACCTGAGCGAGGAGTGGCTGTCCACACTGACAAATCATACAAGTGGTCAAACAGAGAAACTAAATAATGCCAGCAATGGATATAGACACACAACATTTGTCTCCTTGACTGGGAATCAATACTGAGATCACAATATGATATTGTTGCAATTTGCATGAATTGCGATGTATTATCTTTTTTCAAATGCAAATTATGTTATGTTATTATCTGTTCAACATAAAGAAAACTCAGCATCATCTTCAAGCACTGAGAAAGCAATTTATTCTTTATTTCTTTATTAATGATTTATGTAATAAAATATCTGCACTTGCCATTAGTCTATTGAAATAATATTGCAAAACAATATTATGCATAATACATTTTCCCCCGTACCCTTTACAGCCATGCTAGTGGCTTTGTAAGGCTGTGCAAATCGCCCACGCTGCCCACTTGCGTCCTGTCACTCGAGGGTAAATGAGAACTGCAAATGTGAAACTTCTCAGGGCCTAATACTCCTCAGAAGCCACAGAAAGGTATTTTGTAATCAGCATACCTTTTCTACTGATCTAAATTAAGCAGGTATCATGATCTCACAGGTGCTCCAGACACAAGATCATGACAGGTGACATTTCTGTCAATCGAATAGGAGTTAAGGCGAATATGCAGCCTGCTGTGTACAACCAACAGCAGTGCGGGAGTCCAGCATTAGCATATAAACAGCAGCCTGGAGTAGATGGCTGCCACGGCATAAGGCGTGATTGTCAATATGCTCGCTTGTCTTCATCCAGGGATCAGAGAGGGGCTGTCAGGACTTTTGACGCGTAGAGGATAAACAGCATAAAAACAACACTCCAGCCTGTCAATCATCGGACTCTTCATTTCAACCACTATGCACTCCAATTTAAGTTTTCAGAAGGACAATTTAGCTTTCTGCTTTTGAAAAATGGACTTGGAAGGGTCCAAATCAGGTGAGTGGATAGGAGACAGAGAGGCAGGGTTCATGTCTTACTCCGGTAACTAGATGTAGTGAGCTTTTTTGGTTTTCCAGGATCTAATTACTGCACTTTTTTACAAGCTGTGAGGTTGATTACAGGAGTAATGATTCCTTTCTGTATGCAAAAATAAGCTCAGGTCAATTTAGAACTGTGTGAATGGCCAACACAGAATTGTGTTCTTCCTGCAATAAAAGAAGACAAGATTTACTTGGAGACCGCCGAGAAAGAGCGGAATATATTGAGTAAAATGTGTTGTGTGTGTGAACCAATGTTTGTGGTTCTCAGAAATGAAACCACTGTAGAGCCATGGGTTTCTGCTGCCTCCAGTCAGCGGGGGCTGACTGATGCTGGTTTGAAGGGAACAGAGCTTACAATAATACTGATCCAAGCCCTTTGTGCTCACTCACTGACGACCAATAACTTGAATAAGCCCTCATACAGTAACACCGCTTATATGTTTGAAAGGTCTGAACACAACAAACATGTCTATGCATTACATTAATGCACACACAATGTACAACATTATTTTGTATTACAGCTGATTTTTATTCCATATTTTATTCCTCTATTTCATTCCATTGCAATGTAAATAAACTGGGTTTTCTTCGGAAGTTTTTCCTTGTACGATGTGAGGGTCTAAGGACAGAGGGTGTCGTATTATCATACTGATATTCTGTACAAACTGTGAAGACCACTGAGACAAATGTAACATTTGTGATATTGGGCTATATAAATAAACATTGATTGATTGAAATACTGTTGTATTTTACTATATATTTTTAATATTTTTTTATGTTTTTCTAGTTCTCTTCTTGTGTTTTTAATTCTTGTTTTTCTGCACCAGGACACCTAGTCAAATTCCTCGTACGTGTAAACCTACCTGGTAATAAACCTGTTTCTGATTCTGATGTCTTCACAGAAATAGTTTTACCCGTTTTGAATAGCAGCTAGCATACAGTGATAAAAAATGCAATGTAGTGTTTGATGGCTGCTCCTATCAAAGCACAGTCCAGTACAATCAGTGAATTGCGTAACACGGGAGGATCCTACTGATTATCTTTCCACTGAGAACACTTAAGCAAATGTTGTCCTGCACTAAGCAGTTACCATGGCATTTGTGCTGGCAAAGCAAAAGTTTGTTTTTGAAACAGAAGAGATGCTGTTTTACAAAACGGTTTACATCTACATACACGTTGATGCAGACTGTGCCGAGATTCTAATTTCTCCACACAGAGTACAATGCCACATCAAAAGTGTTTCTGTGCAGCCTTGAATTTCACTGCAGTGAATTATTATATCATACAGAAAGTCTGCATGTTTTTCAAAGCATTTCCCAGGCTTTGAAAATATGGGATAAGAATACTGTGCGTGTGTTTTTGTGAGCGTGTGCATGTGTGGTTTGTGTGTGAAAGAGAGCGTGACATTACTTCTCTGATACCCCAGCTCATTCAATTAAAACTCTGAGCTACTTCAAATATCCGTCTGAGGCTCATTTACCACCTTAATAGAGTCACAGCTTAGCGTTGATATCTGAGGTTAAACTCATGTGAGATGTCAAGGCAGAATATTCTCAACACACTTAAATAGAATATTATGTGCTTTTAATTTGTGGAATGTAATTTGCCTGTAATTTATCTTTTCAGATTCTGGGGGTTTTATGATGTGTCTTGCTAACATTACAGAAAATTACACAGAACATGGTTTAGTTAGTATTTACTACTCAAACTAAACTATAAACTTTACTTAAGTTAATAGTTCAAAACCACTCTCAGCTATATTCATAAAATATGAAGTTACAACTAGCATCCCATTATCTTTAGTTAGCATAAAGACTGGGAACAACTAACCTGGCTTGTTGTTTTTACACTTTTTGTACAAATTGAACAAATATGAAGGATTGTAGTTATTACGGAGATTACGATACAGTTTTTCTAAAGTTTTTGACCCAGGTTAGCCGTTGCCATGCCTCTTTACAGACTTTGTGCCAAGGCAAACTATACTAATATACCTACAAACTAAATATTAAGCTAGAACCAGTTACAGTATAATCTGATGAGATGTTAAAGTCCCCAACCCTAAGTGCATAGAGAATAAATGTAGTGAGTTACTTTTTGAAAAACAACTCTCTCACACACAGACATATAATGAAATCAGACTTGGTTCAAGCTACAGTATGTTTTAATGATAATATGATTATGATCTCCATGTTCCATTTTATCCTTATCAGTAGACGGATTATAAGGGATTCAAGGCTCTGTTATTGCTAACATGCTGCACTGTGAGAATTACAGACTATCCTCATTCTTCTGAAAATACAAGCCTCTATACTTTGCATTAAGATGAGACAGAGCACACAGGAAGTCCGCTGACAACAGAGGACAGATCGTCCTCTCTTCTTCCGCTGGCCCCCACTGACCTGCCTTCACACTCCAGTACACCGAGAGAACCACGCTGCATGCCGGCGGCAAAACACAGCTTTTACCAACTCCCAAAAAACACAGTCTGCTCTGCTGTATACAAACAAATCAGTGCCCCTTGCATTCTCCTTTACCTAAAAACTATGAACTGTGAAAAGGGACAACCAGAGGGGGCAAGGGGAAAACAGATGGACGGAAAAATAGATGAAAACAGGGGGGGAAAGGAAAGATGAGAGGGACAGTGATTGGTAGCTGGCTGCCATTCTGGCCCGGTGGCCCCACGGCTGATGCACAGGGTTGCGTAATGGGTCTGCATGCAGTGTGAAGCGCAGCAAAACAGGGCTTCAGCACATGTAGCTGAAGAGACCACTCAAGCCTTCTGGGGAAGGGAAGTTATTTCAGTGAGCACATACATACACAGGATGAGACAGCCGTGTTTCGACACAGTGAGCTAAAAATAGAACATTCTTAGTATAAAAAAATCAGAGTACAGGTCAAATCCAGACTGGCACGAGAGGAGAGAGATAAAACGTTTCTTGCAAAGACAGTCCTGAACTGGGGGGCATTGTAAATAAGAGGAGAGTTGCGGGGCAAACCACTCTGAATCTGAAACAGCTCACATCTCTCTGAGACTGTGATCCCACCTGACACGCACACGGCCACGCAGCCGCAATACAATGAACGAAACCAAAGCAATTAAGAATCAGCATGAGCAAGTTGGCAGATTTGTTATGCAATTGCCTGCCTGTGGGGCCGTGTGTTAGGAAATGGCGGCAGACAGGCCTGTTGTGTTTCTGCTGCACATATATGGCCATTAATCACGCTCGGTCTCTTTGCTCTTTTTCTATTTCCAGAGAAGCGGCAAGCCCGAAGGCAGCGGACCTACGGCGCTGCAGCACGTGCAGGCTGGACTTCAGCATCACTGCAAATGTCACACAATGTTAGCTCGTTCAGGAGGGCAGGCTGCGGTGAGAGGATCAAGAGGAGAATCTATAAATGGCACCTTTGCACCTAACTCTTTATGAATATAATGTTGCTAATGCTTTAGTCTGACACACAACTCCCTCTGCTAAAAATAATGGCCTCAAATTTGGACTTGTATTTATTTCGTGGTTGGGCTTTTTCCCTTTATTAAATAGTACAGCCGTAGATAAAAAGGAAAGGGGATAAGTGAGAGCATGATATGAAGCAAGGGGCCGCAGGTTGTGATTTCTCCCTTCTTAGAAGCATCAAATTCATCTGATAAATGCACTTCTGAAGCGCCTCAGTCACAGATAGGAGTATTTGTTGCCCGAATAATTAGAAAATACACTAAGGGATTAACCGTGCAAAAACAACAGCTGCATTTCCATCCCACAGGAAATACTGTTGAGCTCAGGTACTTCTGTAAACAGACGGACAGAGCAGGTAGATAAGGACACATGAACCGGTATTGTGTGTGTTCGAGCCACATATAAAAGAACACTTCCCCTCTCTTCTCTCTCTCCCTCTCTCGGGTGCATGAGAGGAGATTTCTGCAGGGTGTGTTGGAGTGTGAGTCATCATCAGTGCAGAGAGAAAGAGGGGAGAGGCATTCTTTAAGTCGAAGGCAGTGCTTATGGCAGCAATGCAGCAAGGAAATACCAAACCCCCTGCCTCTTCAATAATGTTAAAGCACAAACCAAATATCAAACAACAGCAGGTAAAGACTCCCAGTAGGTAAATGCATGTGCTATTTCGGTGTTATGCAACAACAGGTCAGCACAGCAGCTCAAATGTAGCCTATTGAATGAGGAACTCGGTTGAGTCTGAGCTTAATGTTTGAGTAATGATGGCTGACTTTCCATTGTGGTCATGTTACAGTGATAAAGACAGGCCTTCACACAGAGGGTATGACGCAGTTTGATATTCACCAAAACACATTAGTAAAATGACTTCTTTAAAGTGTTCACCTTTAGAGCTTGATTTACATTATCAATTGATTATTACAATTGTTTTATCCCAAGACAATAAGCAACAACATACTATCCAATCAGAGGAATTGATGATGTAAATGCAAAAACATGTATCATTTACCCTATCCATCATATATTATCAGAGCCAGCAGAATGACATAATATGAATCCCTAAGAGCTCGTTTCTGGCTAAATGCAGGGTCTACTGGAGAAATATGCCCCTCTGTGCCTATCGGAGACATTTCCAGAGGCGTTCTAGCACTAAAGGAGGAGCTATTTCACAATACTGGCAGGATTTAAAAAATCAAGCCTGAATATAAGACTAAATGACTTGATAAAGTCCCTTACACTAAAAGGTTTACCCAAGATTGATTTAATACCAAAACCACATTTGAAAAAAACAAATAGAAAAAGAAATGTTATGAATGAAGCTTTGAATTCCTAAAGGAATTATAACTTTTGTTATATACAAAGGAGAGTCTCTTTTACTGTATTACAAATCCAGCATTTCCTTTTTTGTGACAATAATAAAAAGCAATTGCTCAACACACAGGTCAGAAGAGTGTCTGACACTGGCAGAGACTGGCTACTTGTCTCATTGTGAAACCATCAAACAGACACAAATCAATCAACTTGCCTGAACTTTCCCTGTACCTTCTGAATTTTCTTACCCACACTGAACAAAGGTAACTTTTTCCAAAGCGCTCTCACTGGCCTGGCCTTACCTTCTCCCACACAGAGACGGTGCAAGCCTTAAAGACTAGTTCCCTCATATCCAAAAGAGGAGCAGGTAACAAATATTAGCTTTTTGTGTCCTTAGGCCTCCACAAGTGTGTCCGGACCGTAGTAGAGATGGTGAAATAAACTAAGCTCTCCTTCACAGAAAACGCAGCATATAAGTCTGCAACCTGATCCTGAAGTTCAGCTCAAGTCCATGCTGCAATCCAAGCCTGCTGATTAAATTACTGCATGCTGCAATAGCTCCAGTCACCCAATGATACACCATCACATACTCTAACTGATAAGCTGCGTGTTTCACGCAGTAAATTAATATCAACTCAATGCCAGTGTAACAACTGTACGTGGTAAAGGATGGTCTCTTTATTCAGCAGTGGTTAAAAAAGTGCTTTTTGATAATGTAAACAAGGTACTTTTTGACTCCAAGACATGTTGTGGTGTTTCTCTTACCCTCTAAGGGAGTGCAAGTTAAATATTCAGTCCCTGGTAAGTGGCTCTGTGCCATGTTTTGCTCTGCGAGACCTCGATCAGACTACATTTCAAGTTTGCAGAGTATATTGAGATGCAGCTCTGGGAGTGGGAGATTGGCTCCTTGCCATCCTTTTTTGATCCTCATAAAAAGGTTTTTCACCCTGGTTTTGCTCTAATCAGCACATTTACTGGACTTTCACAGGCTAGCTCTCGTTTCCCTGAAACTAGGTGATACCTAAAAAAAACCTGAGAAAGACAGCGAGAAGCAGAGCGATGCATTCGAAGCAAATGTCCCAGAAAACAGCCTTTTTTCTGGTGAATTCATTGGACAAAGAGTCATGTCAGCAGTGTGAGTCATCCCAAATCTGCCTGTCATGATCACTTGCTCCTCACACTCATCTCAAAGCACAGAAAAAGAACAATACCTCACAAAAGACAGCATCCCAAATGCAGCAAGAGGCAGAAGTCTGAGTTTAATAGTCAACAACAAGCTCACCAAAACAAAAAAGCTTAACTGCTGAACAAAACGCTCTGATGAACAAGGATTCCCAAGTGAGACAAAGGAGCAATTCCTGGATGCTAGAGAGGGTTATAGAGAAATAAAATAACAGCACTCCAGACACAGCTCATCGCAATTCTTCTGACACCGTGAGTGGCCGGCTTATCAGCCACCCCCTCTCGTCTGAATGAGAAACGCTGGCAGCCATTGTTGGCCTTTAATTCCACGCAGGCACAGATCTAATTAAGGGGCACTAGGCTGAGCACAATCATCTTCCTCATGATGATTTACAATAACAAAAAGATTTCAAAAATAAAGCCAGTTCATGTTCAAGCTTCAAATAAATGAAATATAAACATGCAGTATTAAGAGCAACTACAGAATGCAATTCCTGAAGAAATTGCTAGTGGGAATGCTTTATGCTGAAAATCTGACGCTGAACTGCTATGCTGAAATGGAATGTGTAAGAAGAAAGTGAAGAATTTAGATTGAAATGATACATGAACACTGGGGGCTTGAATGTGTGATGAGAAAAGAAAAGAAAGTAAAAAGGCTTGGAAAAGCAGCAGAATATTTGAACTGCAAACTTCTGAACTAACTTGATGGTGAATGATCTGTCGCCATGGCAACGGCATTTGATGACACCCCATAATACGCTTAGATGCGTTGATGGCTGCATCGTTACCAAACCTGTGAAGTTTTGGGGCGTTTGGAGCAGTTTCACTGAAGTTATGAGAAAGCCGTGTTTCATGGCGAGCATTGTGTTGCCATGGCAACGGCATTTGAAGAAATCTCAAAACTGTCCTGTAGATGTCTTCACGGCCGGACTGTTAGCACACAGGTGAAGTTTGAGCACTTTTTGAACATTTGCATAGGAGTTATAGCGACATCATGTTTGATGGCGAGGGATGCGTTTCCATGGAAACGGCATATGGTGAGATCTCAGATTTGGCGTAGAGCTGTTGAGGCATGAACCGGTGATATACAAGTGAAGATTGGGGGACGATTGGACCGTGTCGATTGGACTTACAGCCACATCGTGTTTCATGGCGAGTGGTCTGTCGCCATGGCAACGACATATGATGACACCCCATACTACGCTTAGTTGCGTTGATGGCTGCATCGTTACCAAACCTGTGAAGTTCTGGGCTGTTTGGAGTATTTTCACTGAAGTTATGAGAAAACCGTGTTTCAAGGCGAGCATTTGAAGAAATCTCAAAACTGTCCCGTAAATGTCTTCACGGCTGGACTGTTTGCACACTGCTATCTGAAGTCTGCTGCTCTGAGCATGTCAGTTGGAGTTCCATTACACAGGTGTTTATAATTGAGCTGTCCAGAGATCAAAGGTTTCCATTGTTCTGAATGAGAGATAAACCTCTTACATATGAACATTTTGTGGAAGAACCGTAACAGATATCTGTGACATTTCAAAACGTGAAGCATGTCAAGGAAGTTGAGTATCTGAAGTGTAATTTTGGTGTACTTTCGGGTTAATAATGTGGCCTTTTTGGCAGTTTAACTAAAGGTGTGTTGCTGCTACTGTGAGGAAATATCAGCCTGAAATTACAATGGGCTTTAATGGAGGCATGTTGAATATTTTTGTCACTTCATGCCCTCAAGAGGCATTGTGTTGAATTCTTTTTGCTTAATTATTTGGCATTTTTCAAGCTACGAGATGTTTTCCTACATTTGTCATGATAAATTATGTCTCAGGAAAGTAGGGTTTGGGAATTAAGGCAGTTTAAAAAAAAAAATGAATGCGAATTTCAAGCTGTCCTCCACTCTAGCTGTGACATCACGCACTCTAGTTAATGTTAAAATCTGAAGAAAACCTCTTTAACAAAGTCTGAACAATGTTTAATATCTCTAAAAGTAAGAATCAGATTTAAAAGTTGATTTAGACGAATAATGTCAGAAAGATGTGTAACATTTTAAAGTTGGAATGAGGTTTCTGAGTGAAAGTATGAATGAACAGTTCGCAGTTGAAGTCGCATGAAGATTTGTTGAAGTCTGAAGAATTTCTCCATTGACTTCAATGGTTAAAAATGTAATGTATTATGGGATGTATCTCTGGAATTATGAAAGTTATGAATGAGAAAAGTAATAGCTATCGATTCCCGACCGAGCTGAACGTTTTGATGTTTGAACGGAGTTTCTGTGATGTTCAATGCGGGAGAAGAAGCGCGGCAAAATAAGTCGGCGGAATAACAATAAACTTTTCGTCCGTAGAATAACATATAGTTGGAATGCTGTATCAGCATTCCCACTAAATGAACACAAAATAGATGCCACTGAGATAATATATGGAGTTACGACCAAAATCTAAACCTATCTATATATTACACCCAACTAAATAGATGGTAAGTGGACGTGGAGCTGATCCAAACCCAGTCTTTCTAACGATCACATCCCTAGTTTAATTCAGCTGGGGATGTCTAATAAAAGCCAAAAATGCCAAAACATTGGATTAAAATAATCCATAAACAGGTAATACAAGACCACTGGGGCCATGTTTTTAGTGCTGAAAAACAGGGCACAGTCTATGAAAACAATTAAACATTGGTATTGATCGGACTTCCATGTTCTCACCTTGGGCAGGGAATAAACACCTGCGAGATCACTTCATTTGAAAGTAGACCTTTCTGCCAGATAACGGGGAAGAAAGTAGTTTGTATTCAGATTTGAGCCCTCAGTGAGAGGTTTATGTTTCCGAGTCACGGGGCAACACATGGAGCACTAAGGTCACATATGGGGCTTTATGATGCATGTTTCCAATGCTAACATGCTGATGTTCAGTGGGTAAACTGTTGACAATGTTGACCAGTTTAGCATGTTCGCGTGCTAACTCATGTTCATTTGGATGTGACATAGGTCCCAGCTGAGCCCGTCAGAATGTCAGCCAAACTGTTAAATGCTGGAAAAACAATATCTTAATGAATGGACAAACAGCACAGGTTTAGGCTTGAACTGTCCCTTTAAACTGCTCCTATAATGTGCAGCTCGGGGACTTTAATGACAGGCATTGTAATTAGCCATCACATAATGGGAATGACCTTATTAAGCTGCTGCTGGGTCACAAGCAGATTCAGGTTACCAAAACACATGAGCTACCATTTTTTTATCAGGTACTACCTGATCATACCTTTTTTTCCCTTTACTGTACCTCAATTGCCAAATAATTGCATAACATGAACAGATGCACAAAGTCAGATCTTTCTTAAGGAGAACAAGTATCAATATTTATGCACCGGCTGAGTCCATAAATACCAGTGGCCAGTCTAAAAATCAATGCATGCCTGCTACATATTTTAATCTGCCTATGAAGGTCACATTACTCCAACAACGCCTGGGAGGACGCATCACACACACACACACACACACACACACACACACACACACACACACACACACACACACACACACACACACACACACACACACACACACACACACACACACACACACACACACGCACGCACGCACGCACGCACGCACGCACGCACGCACGCACGCACACACACACACACACACACACACACACACACACACACACACACACACACACACACACTCTACTAAAACAGCTAGCAGCTTTTGCATTCACGCCACCCTGACCCTGCCCCAGTTCAACTAATACACACACTGTGTTAAAGAGCGTAAAATCAGAGAGAGCTCATCAGCCATAAATCGATTATAAATGCCATCACATCTGAAAAGGCTGTGTTCTCAAGGTTTAGCCCTGTGTAACTCGTGTACATTATAGATGAGGCAGAGGAGAAGGGGAGTGTTCAGTGGAGCACTATCAGTTACCAGAAGGCCAATCTAAATCTCCCCCATCATGACTAAACTCTATTTCAGAGCCACAGGGGTGACACAGCAACAAGCTCAGTCTTCCCTGCCGGCAGCTGTAAACTTAGGCACAACTCTACAGCTTCCAAAGCGCTGCATCGACAGAAAAAAAAACAGCGTTCTCATTTCTGAAACTGATGGACTGCCAAAGTGATTCCTGCCATCACATGAATTTGTCACTTTGCTAACAGGGCTTATGAAAGTTAGATGAACATTTTACGATCTTGTTAAAACCGGTTACATTATTAAAAGGGCACATTCATCCTGCGAGGCGAGAAAGAGAGCCTGTAGCAGATTGAAATTTTAATAAGCTCAATGCAGTAGCTAGAGATTGCCAAACTTGGCAGAGATTTAGCTTTGAAATCCTCAAAATGGGCATGAGACGATTTAGCCTCATTGTATCATGCATGCACTCACGTGGGTCAAAAGACAGGGGATTCCGCCAACCTGTGGTAAACCCATTAACCAGCTTAACTTCAGACACTTCCGCAGCGTTTTAATCTGAGATATGAAGCAATGTTTCTACTTCTATTTCTAATGTAGTCCCTTTTAGCTAGGCGTAATAAGGTACTATCACGACTACATCTATTTTACAGGTTTTATTTAATATTACTGGACCGACATGTTATCTCAAACCTGTTTTAGTGGTCTTATTTAAATAAAAAAAAAACATTGCTGCTTGAATACGGAGAAGCAATGTGTGTCCATTAAAACCAGCGGTGAAAGAAATACTGAATTTTACTTTGGTTAAAGTACCGATACTAAAAGGAAAAGTCCTGAATTCAAACGTAAGTAAAAGTAATAGAGTACTGCCATCGAAATATATTTTGTGTAATAGTCTATGTCATCATTATATGAAATAACTGGATTATTATCCACTGTGCCCTAATTTTTGCAAAAAAGCTGGTAAATGTAGAGCTATACATTATATACTGCTATTGATATAATAACCTATAATACTATATCATCATTTATCAGTTTATTTACATTTTGTTTTGCTTATAATAAGAATCTGTCAAGTAACTAGTCACTAAAGCTGTAGAATAAAAAGGATAATATTGGCTTCCAAAATGTAGTGGAGTAGAAGTATAAAGTAGCCTGAATGTACTTAAGAACAATATTTGAGTAAATGTACTTTACTAAATTACACAGCTGATCATGACGAAGATGAAGGTGGTGGTGTCAGCAGGCTCAGAAACTCAGAAGCCCCTCGAGGAGACTGGGAAGGATTCTCTCCCTCTCTGCTATCTGTGATAAGGCTGGGATAAACCTAATCTCAGCATCATAAGTGTACCGTTATCTAGTGAAGTAAAGGCCCTTACAGTGCTGTGCGTGTTCATGTGTGTGTGTGTGTGTGTGTGTGTGTGCGCGTGCGTGTGTTGGCACTCAAGTGTGTAAAATCATGGCATACATTCCTCCAGCACCTTGCAGCCCTGTTACAGCAGAGCAGCGATGGGCCTTGTTCCAACAGCAACACAGCCTTACAGTTTACATCCGAGTCGTGTGTCTCGGTCAGGAGTGAGAAGCATGTCTACAGATAATGAAAACACATAATGGGGAAAGACAGGAGCAGTCTGGATGTGCTGTGTATATATAAATTGTTTATTATCATGAGACATTTTAAAAGCTCACGGCTGATGTTTTGTTTCATTGAGTAGTTTGTTTAATATGCTTTATTGCTGCGAACATGTAAACTAACATGCTTTAATTACATTATTATAGGTTAATTATACTGTAGGTATGTGATATTTCTTTGGGCTATTGTTATAATACTATTCTTATTTTTTAGGGTAATAATAATAATAAACCAAATAAGCCTATAGGTTACTTACGTAACCCCAGAACTCAGAGTAACATGAAGTGAGATGTCTCATTATGGGATGCGCCTCATCGCGGAGCAAACAGAAGGATCAATCTCATTACGCCAATCCTGATTGGCTGGTGATCTTGACGTCAACGTCAGGGGAAATCACCCCCTATAAGTAGCCTGTGCCACGACGCATGCGTCATTCAAAATAAGCACCTCTTCTCGCTTCACCATAGCAAGGAGGGCCGTCTGGTGAGACATCTCACTTCATGTTACTCTGAGTACTGGGGTTACGTAAGTAACCTATAGTTCTCATTCATAACACTCCGAAAATCACCAACCAACCAGAATTTAACAGGTGGAGTCCCGACTCAACAAGGTGCCCAGCACTGCTCGGGCCACGCTTGGAGCGGAGACGTCTAGCCTGTAAAAGCGGACAAAAGTGAGCGGCGAAGACCAGCTCGCCGCTGCACAGATGTCTTGGATGGAAACACCCTTGAACAAAGCCCAGGATGTAGCCAGGCCCCGAGTCGAGTGAGCCCGCAAACCCGAAGGTGCTTGCAGATTCTGACTCGTATAGGCCAAAGCAATTGCCTCCACGATCCAGTGGGAGAGCCGTTGCTTAGTAACAGGTTTACCCTTGTGAGGATTAGCCCAGGACACGAAGAGTTGGTCATTAAGACGAAGCTCCTTTGATCTGTCCATATATGTGTGTAAAGCACGGACTGGACACAACAGATCCTGCTGCTGCTCCCCGGAGGAAACCAGCTGCGGAGGAAATGCCTCAATGTCAATCGGGGTACACAAACCAACCACCTTTGGTGTAAAGGCAGGGTTGGGTTTCAACAACACTCTCTTTTGCCCTGGGGCGAACTGAGTGCATGAGGGATGTACAGACAGTGCATGAATATCGCTGACCCGCTTGGCGGATGCCAGGGCCAGTAACAGCACCGTCTTGAGTGACAGATGTTTCATGTCAGCTCCTTCCAGGGGTTCAAATGGGGTCATTTTGAGCCCATTTAGAACCACTGCCAGGTCCCATAAGGGCACCAGCGACCTGGAGACAGGGAGGAGCATGCGAGTTCCCTTCATAAAACGGCAAACCAAAGGATGTTGGCTAGCCGTCTTACCCTCAAAGCCCACATGGCATGCAGCAATAGCAGCCAGGTACACCTTGATCGTGGAGAAAGCTCTGTGTTTTTCGATTAAGTCCTGTAGAAATAATAAAATCACCCCAACAGGACATTGAAAAGAGATGTGTCCTTCTTGAAGGCACCACTCCTCAAACACCCTCCACTTACAGTCGTAGAGACCTGGTGGAGGAAGCTCTCGCACTCTGAATAGTGTTTATCACCTTCTGAGGGAGTCCCACTGTATTCAGATTGTACCACTCACGGGTCAGGCCCATAGTGCCCCACGCTCTGGGCGTGGGTAAAGGATCGCCCCCCCCCGCCTGAGACAATCTGTCCCTGCGTGGTGGGGGCTGCCATGGCTGCCCGCACAACAGCTGATATATCTCCGCCAGCCCGTACGTTGCGGGCTAGGGCGGAAACATCAGAGTAAGTGTGTGGCGTTGTTCCTTCACTCTGGCCAGAGTTGGGGGTATCAGAGCCAGGGGTGGGAACGTGCACAGAGGACCCGGAGGTCAATCGTGTACGAGTGTGTCCCCGCCTAACAGTGCGTTTAAATCGTGCATTAAAGAGAACAGCTGTCATTGAGCATTTTCTCTTTTTGCGAACAGACTTAACGCGGCTCCGCCGTAACGCACCCACAGCGGACTCCCGATCCTTGGATGAGGAGTCCAGTCTGCATAGAGTGGTGCACCTCTGAACAGTAATTCTGTCCAGAGGTGCATAACACCCGGTACCTGTGTCGCTCTCAGAGAGAGGAGACGTCTGCTGCTCCAAGGGATCAGTTTGTGTGCCAGTGTGTGTGACTAGAGACAACGCAACCTCCCTTGGCGGTTCATACACGATATCGTGTTGTCTGTCCTCACGAGGACATGGTGTCCTCCGAGAGAAGGCAGGAAGCGTTTTAGGGTGGGGAACACTGCTAAAAGCTCCGGGTAGTTTACGTGTGCCCGCTGGAGGTCACTGCTCTAGGGACCTCTCACCGGGCGACCTTCGTAAATACCCTATCAGCCTGTCTGACCTGCGTCCGTGGTGACCACCTTCCGTGAAAAGACAGCACCCGTAGGCGCGTCCCGCACTAGAAAAGTCGGGTGTAGTGCCACTACGCATTACATAATAACCAATACTCTCCGCACGCCGTGGCGCACGGGGTTTAGTTTTATTATGAGGCCCATGTTGAGTGGGTGCTTTACGAGGACATTTTCCCCCGTAATTTGACTCCGCTCGGTGGGCATTATAGATAAAACCCCTTCTTTCTAGGAGAGAGAGAACCTCTCTCTCCAGCATATGGGTTGACTCTCTCTGGGTTTGTGAAAACAGCTGAGATGTCACGTTTACGGCTCCGGCCGGCACTGCGCATGTGCGTGACGGAGGTGCCCTTACAGCTCCAGCCGGCACTGCGCATGCGTGTGACGGTGGTGCCTTCACAGCTCCAGTCGGCACTGCGCCTGCGCGTGCCCTTACAGCTCTAGCCGGCACTGCGCATGCGCGTGACGGTGGAGCCTTCACGACCCCAGCCGGCACTGCGCATGTGCGTGGCGGTGGTGCCCTTAAAGCCCCAGCCGGCACTGCGCATGCGCGTGGCGGTGGCTTCACGGACCCGTCAATAATCCGCCTCTTGAGAGATGCCGTAGCTGCTCTCAAAAGGGGAAGAATTGGCGGGCTGTCCTTTACAGCTCTAGCCGGCACTGTGCATGCGCGTGACGGTGGAGCCTTCACAGACCCGTTTATTATCCGCCTTTTGAGAGAGGCCGTAGCTGCTCTCAGAAGGGGATTTATAGTTAACGGACTGTTTATTGTTTTTCTTTTCATTTTTTTGAGCTGCGCCCTTGGCCGAAGCCTGGATGCGTCAGCGGAAAATGGTTTATTTAAACAACAAAGATGTGACGTGTGTTTTATGCGGACTTGAGGATGATGTTGAGGCATCTCTCGAGGCAGCGGGGACACGTTTAGAGCCGGGGAAAGAACTTCCAGCTCTGTCACAGAGGGGAGAAGGAGGGGCTGTCAGGCCGCTCGCTTCTTCTTCCTCGACTGCTGGCCGAATTTCTGGGTTGGCTGCGCCTGGGCTGCAGCCGGAACCGGAGATTTTCTAGGCCAACTCGCCCTCGTCTCCTGCCTGGGCTGGGGAGTCGGGGTGGGCTGCGACCTCTGCTGTCCTGGTACTTTAAACCTAGCAGGGTTCGGTGCAGCTTGGGCGAAGGGCCGCTGTTGCGAAGGCAGCGGCTGGACCCTTCAAGGGAGACAGAGGTGGAGGGCCTCGTCTTCCTTCTTTTTCGACTCGCACTTCCTCTGCATGGAAGCGAGAGCGGAGTCGAAAATCCCCTCGGGAACGATGGGCATGTCAAGCACATCTTCCTTTTCCCGGTCTGGGAGGTTGGTGAGGTTGAGCCATCTAGCTCTTTCCTGCACCACCATGATCCCCATTACCTTGCCCGTGGCCTGGACGGCGCAGCGTTGGACACGGAGACCGCGGCTATCTCGTCCAGAGTGGCCGGTCCAGGATTGCTCGACATATCCTCACAGAGCTCCGCTTGGTACGCGGTTAGCATCGAGGAAACGTTCAGAGCCCTGGCGGACAATGTTGCGGCTCTGTAGGCCCGTTCAGTCATGGTCGACTGGAATCGGTCCGTTTTTGCTGGCAGCGTGGGGTTCCTGCTTGGTGACGGGCCCATCCTCGGTAGGAGGTGGGCTGCCACCAGCGGTTCCATAGGCGGTATGCGGAGCAGGCCGAGCCTCTCCATACCGTCACAGTCAAGGGAGGAGGCACCCTGGATTGGGGCCTTGTTGCTAAAGGGCCGGTCTCTCCACGAGACCGACACCTCATCCAACATCTCCGGGAAGACCGGAAGGAGTTGCCTCTTCGTCCTCGTTGTTTGGGGAAAATGTTTCCCCTCGTAACGGGACCTGGAGGTCTCCTTGGCCATTTTGGGCCACGGGATGTCTAGCCTGGACGCAGCGCGCTGACACACGGCCTGCAGGTCCATGCTTAGACAGGGCGAAGCTGGTGTGCTATCGCCCGGGAGAGCAGCCATCGCTCCCGGCTTTGCAGCCTGAGCCGATGACATGAAGATGTCGTCTTCCTGCTCATCCGAGTCAGACAGGAGGAACTCAGAGGTATCCTCTTCGTCCTCCATGTAGTCTAACTCTAGGACATCTTCCGCGGGTGAAACCATGGTGAGGTCCAGCCGGGAGCCCCAGCTTGGTAAAGCGTGGGGCCCCGTTCCCGCGTCTCTTGCCGCCACCGGGACTCGGCCTGATATGGCGCGGGATTCCGGTTCTGCGGCTGCCGCTGTCGATGAGCCCCAGACCGACCCAGTGAGGGGCTCCATCTCTGCGGCGGACGCCCCCGTGTCTTGATTGCCAGCCGGCAAACCAGTGGACATGAGGGGGTCCTGTCCCGACAGGCTAGCTTGTTGTGCTAACCTTCGGCGGAGGCTCTTCGTAGTGAAGCGGGCACAATGCCCGCACGAGCCGGGGTTGTCAATGGCCTCCTGGGCGTGTTCCAGCCCGAGGCAGGACGAACAGATCTGGTGTGAGTCTGTGCCTGACACTTTCAACCCGCAGCCGCAGAGCCGAGCCTCCGAGTTCCTGACTCCTCTGGTGTGAGGGAGAGAGGCGTCCATCTTATACGCTGCGTGGCGTGAAGAGGACCCGCTCGTAACAGGTACGTCGAGAGAAAAAATTGTTCCCAACCTGTCTTTAATCCGTAGAAAACGGACGGTGTGGGTCTTTTTTCTCAAAGAATATTACCTGGTGTGGTAATATCCTTTTAATCCTTTTTCTCCTTTGTGGAAGAGAAAAGTAAAAAATCCGTCCTCGCTACCGTGGTGTCGGCAGTGAGGGAAAAAACAAGCTAGCAGCAGGTGTGTTGCTAGCTTGAACAATCAAAACCTTACCTTAATTCCTGAGGAAGAATGGCGAGGTTGATTATAATACAAACTGGTGTGTTAGTACTATACTCTTCTGCGAGGCAGAATAGGGTAGCCGGCTAACGCCCGTCGACCGAAATTAGCTTTTGGTTCAGTCTGTGGACTGTTAAGCTAGCCCGGCTACCATTACAGATGTGCTCTGAAGCGAGAAGAGGTGTTTGAATGACGCATGCGTCGTGGCGCAGACTACTTATAGGGGGAGATTTCCCCTGACGTTGACGTCAAGATCACCAGCCAATCAGGATTGGCGTAATGAGATTGATGCTTCTGTTTGCTCCGCGATGAGGCGCATCCCATAGTGAGACATCAAATGGAGTGTTATGAATGAGAACTTGTTATATTACATTGTTATATCACAACTATGATACAGTTACAACCATATTGTTTATTTTTTCACACACGCAACTATTTTAGGAAATAGTTGCTTACACTGAGATTAATGCTCTAAATGCATTATATAGTACATTTAGTACACATTTGTGCATGAATAGAGAAGTTGATTGTTAAGTAGGCCTAAAGAGTCAATACAAAAATAATGAGAAATCTATTGGGCAATCCCCACAGGAGCAATTTGGGGTGAAGTGTCTTGCCCAGGGACACAACGACATGCTGACTGCAGTGGGGTTTGAACCTGTGCTCCCCTGATCCAAACACCAACGCACTAGTCCACTACGCCACACGCCTCCCACTCCCACTATTAAGAATAAACTTTGCTAAATGGCTTTATATGGAATTCAAAACAACAATTCAGTGTTTTTCATAAACAATCACTTCATATATTAGCAACAGATGTGACAGAAACATGAAGTGGAAAAAAAACACACGCTCCACTCCTACTGCAGATTCTCACGCATGCTGCACATTGTTTGGCATGTAAACCGTTCCCTCTTTAGAGGAGGCTACTTCAGTCATGAACACACACATGTATTATGGAGAAACAATGACGGATAAAAAGTCAATTCAATAGAGAAGCAGTCGGGCTGCTGAGTGAATGTTGTGTAGCTAAAGCAGTGTGCGGTCCTGGGTCAGCCAGCAGCATGTGAGCGTTAATAAGGGGGGTAATTGAATTAGAGGATCAGTGGAGGCCTGTAGTGTGGGCGCCACACAGCTCTAATTTCATTACAACTGATGTAAACATGAGGTTGGCCCCCAGCACAGGGGCCTCCCACATAAATACATGCACAACTCGCACACACACGCATAAAAATACAAGGCTCACATATAAAAATAAAATTACAAAACATCAAATCTACACCTGCTCGTCTCAAGTGATATCTTTTCCCAGCATGCAGATGTTTCAGCCTGTGTGTTCGTGAGGGTTGTGAGCTTTCACTAATGAAGTAATAAAGGTGAATCAGGGGGGAAATCAGTATTATGTGGCACGAAAAAAGCAGGAACACAGCATCAGCTATTCAGAATGTCATTAAATCTTGTGCAGCACAGGCTCTCTGGTTAGCGCTGTTGTCTCATAGCAAGAAGATCGATTCTCAGCCCTTATTGTGTGCTGTTTATGTTATCTAAATATGAATAAAGAAAGGATAAATCTGGCATTTATGGTTGTGTAGGCGAGAGTACATGACACATTAAGATGAAGCTAGGGAATATTTTTACTTCCGTTTGTTTGGAAGAACATGATGGGTACCCACAGCCTATGATATCCATCCTGCCAAGTGACTGTGGCTTTTTTTTGTTCTCAATTTGCGTGATGCATATTATGATCAGCACTCGAATGTGCCTTGGCCTGATGATTCACTTGACCATCAGACGGAGCACAGCCCAGTAAATCCGTAGGCTTGTCTGTAGGCCTTCTTCCTGTGATGAATAGTTATGAGGGCAGGAGTTAACCAAAGAGACCGAAGACAAACTGCTTCTTTTTTCTGCCACTTTCCTTGATCTCAAAAACTCCTGCAGTTAATCCCTTAAAAAGAGTTATGTAAACGTCCTCTTTTGCAGAATATCAACTATCATTCCACATCTTAAATTCCCTTTACAAATCTCCATGCCGAAAAGAGGACAAGCAACAACAGTGAAAGAAAGAAGGCTAAACAAACTCTGTAGCAAAGTAAAAAAAAACACCACTTCTGTCAGGATTGCTCACAGGAAAACACCCATGCTGTATAATACAAGAAGCTGTAACGGCTGCAGACAGCTTGTGTACACGGGGAAGATACCTTTACCAAAGTGCGTCTGCGGTTTGTTGATTGCATCTCCTTCATGAGATAACAGAGCTGCAGGCTAATGGAGCTTGTTGAAGAAGTGCCTCATGCTCTGTCAGTTTTTCATTACCACTTCACTCAGTCTTAGGTAGGATCGTTCAGTATTGATAATTGCTGACGCAATGCCAAACTTTCACCATCCATAATCGGCTGTTTTTCCACTTCAGGGAAGTAAAAACACCATCTCCAACCCACTCGCCTGACTGAGCGATGAAGAACACCTGCTTAATGACATGATAGCATGCAAGATGACTTCAAAAGCAGTCGTTTCTCAGCAACCACCACAGGTAAGAGGGAAGAGCTTTTGTGTGACCAGATCTTTTTCAAGGATGGTATAATTATCTGAAGATGTACAACTGAATGAAGGCAACAACTGCCAAGTAACACCATAAACTACTAAACAACATTATGTCTGTAAATGAAATATCCCTTACACAGAAATGTCGCAGGATCTTACGATAGTTTTATAAATGTGTGGTTGCCTGGATTCTGCTGCTGCACATGACTGAAATGGCCGGCGAGAGTATAAATATAAAGTTCACACCACCCTCATTATGAGAACCATTATAGTGAGCGGTGCTAACCTCGCACCCCTATAGACTACAGCTGGCAGACTTTAACTAGAAGGCCATGCTCTCAGTATGTGAGACAAGAAGCTTTGAGGGTTGAGGAAGGAGGCAGAACATTTTGTGTACGTTTGCGCTATATATCCAAATCGGAAAAACCAATAACATGTATCTCTCCTCAGATCCTTAGGAAATGTAAATTCAAATGATTAAGATACAAGAAAAAGCTTCTAATAACAAAGCTTCAGTTAAGGTTCAGACTAAATATGTCACTCATATCGTCGCCTCCGTGACAACAAGAGTCTGGTGAGTGCTCAGGAGACACAGACCCCCCCCCCCAGCAAGCACACATACACGACTCATCTCCTTTGCGCAAGTACCACACTAAGGTTTAATCGATGCGGCTCATTCATATTGAACCACAGACGTCAGGGGAAGCCGGGGGAATTACAAGCAGCCTTCGCTGTGAGATCGCAGCAGAGGAAGCTTGAGGAAGAAGAAGCAAGCTTCACTATGGATCTAACGTTTACTTTCCAACAACATGGCTACTTGGTCTCTTCAAACCACAGGAAATGAAAAAGAACATGTAAAACAGTACTCTAAACAAAGGTATCACAAAAACACAGAACGCCATTTTTTTTATTATCAAGCATCCACTTAGCTATGAGAAAATTAACCATTTGACCTCAGTAGAAGCGTTTATCCAGTGTTAACACAAACATAGCTCATTTGAAAATTAAAACAACAACTGGAGGGAAAATAACTCATGCTTCAAAAGTTCACAATCCAAAGCAGAGAGAGGGGAACATGAACTGCAGACAGTCGCTTTAAGCAAATGCCTCCACACTCTTCAACTGCCTCTAATGGACCATGCCCAGCCCAGCATCAACAAGCCTTTATCTCCCTTTCACTCAGAGAACTCACCAGTAACTGCTGCTTTAGCCTTTGGTGGCTAAGGGTCTCCGGGTCGAGTCGTCGGAGTCCGCTGTTGTTCTCTAGAAGACGAAAGCTGTCCAAATTCTGCAAACGTGGGAGCTGGAGCGGCAAAACTTCATTTCTCAGCTGTGGAGGAAACAGAAAATGGTTAGTTATCAGCATTCCAATGAACATTTTACAGTTTAATTGAGCAGTTTTTTTGACAACTTGTTCCAAATATCCCTTCACCCCTGCTAGTCCCACTGGTGATGAAATCTGCTAGCACTTTCTCTGAGTGCTGCTCAGAGCCAGCAGGGGGTCTAAGTGGAAAAACAGCTAACAGCTACACTCATGCAGTGCATACAGTGTGCTCTCTCTTCATTGATCTTCACAATCTCATTCTGACAATAGAAATAATTTACTTGACTACCTGGCCACCTGCTGCTGTCAGCACACATTCAACAAAGTCTAGTTTAGTTTATTTTCAAATCACGCTTGATCGAAAAAAAAAAAAAGAGTTTTTAATAATGGTGTGAAATCAAATCCTGGTGGACTGTGCTTGTGAATCTGTGCATGTCACACAAGACATCACGTGATTGGTTTAATGGGGGACTTAATTGTATTATCTCAGTCATCCAGTTGTTAAACCCAGCTCTGTCTACTCCCATCCCAAAATCTGCAAATAAACAAGCAACATGTTGGCCGAGTGTATCAATGAAAAAAACACTTAAGCACTCGTTCAACCAGATACTTACAAACCCACACCCAGGTATAAGATGCCAACAAGGTAAAATAACATCCTCTCTCCATGTATAACCACTTAGCCAGCAATGCTGATAGCACTACCTAAACCGCTTGTTATTGCCAAGCTAGTGGAGCTGGCTGGAAATAATAATGCCCCCTATTAAATTATTCATGCCTCCAGTCAGGTGGAACCAGATGCTGCTTTTGTGTCATAGAGGGAGAGCTGTAACTCGACTCAAGCATGGAAGGCCATCGCTGCATGGAGGTAAAGACTTCATAGAACAAGCATGTATGCTACTGGGCTACAAACAAAACATAGGATGTCATGACACCAGGCTGGCTGTTTTCATGTGACATTTTATGCCTGTGTTCAGAAGGACGATGGTTCAGTAGGTTAGTCCTAAGGGGGGCGAAGCTGTTGGTGTCGCTGTAGCCCACTCTGACATGTGTTACCATGGTCAGAAGATGACCTTTTCTGTCCATGCCATGCTTTAGTGCTGAATACTAATGCTATGGTGCTGTGTGCCCGCCCCTCATGGGAACAAGCAGGGCTATTTTTAGCCACGTGTCCCCAGCTGCACATCTCCAACCCGGGGCCAATGGGCAATTAGTGTTTGTTTCTAATGGCAGGAGGCAGTGCCGTAACCTCCCAAACTCAAGCAGACATCTGGACAAACACTGTTCCTGTCCTGCCTTGTAACCCTGCCCCAAGGCACGGCTCCTAAAGCCATGTCGTCCCTTCATCAACCTGAAACTCCCCAACATCAGCTGCCATCCACTATAGAAACAATGTGAGTTATTTACAAACTCATGTGTTGAATTTGTTATAATATTAAAAGATATGCTCAAAGATTGCAGGTCAACCCCTTTGAGAACCTATGAATCAGCCTAGCAAAAAAAGATATTGAGGGTTGCCCACAACATTGTCTCTGACCCAGACTGTGTCCTGACCAGCGAACATGATCTTTTATCATCAAATTGGGGCCCACCAATTAATATGGTTTGGTTAGACCTAAGCACTCTTTGGTGCATCAGTCAATCCTAAAATGAAGTTAAACCCCATATCAAATGTAGCAGCATTTGGGTAGTCCATGCCTACTTATTTGTCAAATGGGCCATTGATTTTAATGTTCCAATTACTGTATCTCAGAACACTACATGGAGTTGGACATAGAATTACAACTAAACATTATTGCAGGCAAGCGACCTGTGGCAGCACCCACCTGTTGCTCAAAGTGACCACGCCCCTGATCACTTGTAACTTTAAGCCTTGACTTAATAAAAGTTCACCATCCAACAGTTGTAATATTTAGGGTGAACAATTAGTAATAGAGAAAAAAACACATGTTGTGTAAAGCTGAAAAACACGTTATATAGTTGAGTATTTTAACATGGGGTATATGGAAATTGACTTGATTTTTGATCCTGCCTCAAGTGTCGGCTCAATGAACTGCAATTTTTTTGTACTTCAGCAGATACACTTTTACCGCTCAGACCTGCTGGTTGCAGCTTGGGTGTCAGATTTTGTCAGTTACAGATTTTCTCTTTAATAAAAAAGATGTCAAATCTTCTAAATAGTTACATGTCAATTTATTTAGTCAATGGTGTATGTATAAGTATAATTATTTAGGACTACCATTTTTGAGAAGTAACATTCACAAACATTTCATCACTGTGTTTGTGAATGTCCTGCTCAGATACGGACTGGAGTTCTGATTGAATTACATTATTTGTGATAATTGTCAGAGCTTTCTGTTTTCAACTATCCTAGGATGTAAATTCCATACAGGCATTTCTAATCATGCAGAATCAGACACTGGTTGTTTTCCATCTTACAGGCATTTCTACAAACCCATGTTGGGCTGAAGTCCTAGACTGTCCTAAACTGAGTACAATATTTACAGAATATTATGAAAATATCTGGCATGGTGGGTATAATGAGTCAGTTTTGGAGTCTGTATGTCATGACGGTCTCTTTGATTCATTTTATTAAGGGCAAAGCTAATTCAATCCACCTTATTACAGCTTCTTCATGCAATTACCCTGTGCCCCTCTTCATTGATGGGACAGCATGGAGGCAGTGGATTGGACAGCAGGCTTACCAAGTCTACAGAGACCTATAACATCGAACAATGTAAAGTGCCCTATCATACAGTTAACAAAGATGAATCACTGCAAAAAAAAGCTTTGTGCTGCAGAACCTATTGCAAAGCAGAGATGTTTTCCCATTAATCTGATGTGAAATTCCACTTGATCAGGACATTAGAATCAATTACAACCCTACCTAAACACAAAGCATTAACTTTGGAGCACATTAGCATTCCATTAATCATCCTCAACATTAACAGTGTTGTAGAAACAGCAAGTCTGCCTTCAGCTGACTGCAGAGTGTGTCTGTTGCAATGCCTGCAAATAACATGTTATCAAAGAGAGTGCAATTAACCTCCAACATAGTGGAAAATACACAGAGTAAACCATGTCCTTATTAAAGACATGAACATTGGACATGGTGTTCAACAACCACCCCAGACATCAGAGGACCCTGCTCTTGCAGCTACTGTCATGGAGTATAAGCTGAATAAATCAAATTACCCAGGCTTAACATCACTCGGTATCTCTTTTTTTGTAAAAAAAATATAATTTAGCAAGTTTGGGATAAATGTACCTATGCAACATAAAACTGAACAGGATTATGCTTCTTTTTTTTTTTAAAACATGAGCAGAGTTTGGACATAGCAGACGAAGTAAGCAGAAAGGCAGAGACTGAGGCCGAGATTGAACCTGTGGGGATAAGCTTTTTTATTACAAAGCAAATCCTGACAAATA
This sequence comes from Pseudochaenichthys georgianus, assembly GCF_902827115.2. NCBI lineage: Eukaryota > Metazoa > Chordata > Actinopteri > Perciformes > Channichthyidae > Pseudochaenichthys > Pseudochaenichthys georgianus. Next base: position 32,889,115 of record NC_047511.1, read on the forward strand.
ATCATCACTGCCTGTGGATTTTGGTAAGATCCACATAATCACCCCCAGGCCCCACCCTCAGGCCTGATCATCACATTCACCTTCGGATCCAGACAGCCCTCCACTTCACTGAGCTGAACCACAAACACAGACTTACTGACAGCAAGGCAAGAAAAACTCCAAATATAAATATATATATATATATATACACAGTGGGGCAAAAAAGTATTTAGTCAGCCAACAATTGTGCAAGTTCTCCCACTTAAAAAGATGAGAGAGGCCTGTAATTTTCATCCTAGGTACACTTCAACTATGAGGGACAGAATGGGGGGAAAGAATCCAGGAAATCACATTGTAGGATTTTTAATTAATTAATTGGTAAATTCCTCGGTAAAATAAGTATTTGTTCAGCTAAAAACAAACAAGATTTCTGGCTCTCACAGACCTGTAACTTCTTCTTTAAGAGCCTCCTCTGTCCTCCACTTGTTAACTGTATTAATGGCACCCCTTTGAACTTGTTATCAGTATAAAAGACACCTGTCCACAACCTCAAACAGTCACACTCCAAACTCCACTATGGCCAAGACCAAAGAGCTGTCAAAGGACACCAGAAACAAAATTGTAGACCTGCACCAGGCTGGGAAGACTGAATCTGCAATAGGTAAGCAGCTTGGTGTGAAGAAATCAACTGTGGGAGCAATTATTAGAAAATGGAAGACATACAAGACCACTGATAATCTCCCTCGATCTGGGGCTCCACGCAAGATCTCACCCCGTGGGGTCAAAATGATCACAAGAACGGTGAGCAAAAATCACAGAACCACACAGGGGGACCTAGTCAATGACCTGCAGAGAGCTGGGACCAAAGTAACAAAGGCTACCATCAGTAACACACTACGCCGCCAGGGACTCAAATCCTGCAGTGCCAGACGTGTCCCCCTGCTTAAGCCAGTACATGTCCAGGCTCGTCTGAAGTTTGCTAGAGAGCATTTAGATGATCCAGAAGAGGATTGGGAGAATGTCATATGGTCAGATGAAACCAAAATAGAACTTTTTGGTAAAAACTCAACTAGACGTGTTTGGAGGAGAAAGAATGCTGAGTTGCATCCAAAGAACACCATACCTACTGTGAAACATGGGGGTGGAAACATCATGCTTTGGGGCTGTTTTTCTGCAAAGGGACCAGGACGACTGATCTGTGTAAAGGAAAGAATGAATGGGGCCATGTATCGTGAGATTTTGAGTGACAACCTCCTTCCATCAGCAAGGGCATTGAAGATGAAACGTGGCTGGGTCTTTCAGCATGACAATGATCCCAAACACACCGCCCGGGCAACGAAGGAGTGGCTTCGTAAGAAGCATTTCAAGGTCCTGGAGTGGCCTAGCCAGTCTCCAGATCTCAACCCCATAGAAAATCTTTGGAGGGAGTTGAAAGTCTGTGTTGCCCAGTGACAGCCCCAAAACATCACTGCTCAACAGTGTGTGAAAACCTTGTGAAGACTTACAGAAAACGTTTGACCTCTGTCATTGCCAACAAAGGGTATATAACAAAGTATTGAGATAAACTTTTGTTATTGACCAAATACTTATTTTCCACCATAATTTGAAAATAAATTCTTGAAAAATCAGACAATGTGATTTTCTGGATTTTTTTTTCTCATTTTGTCTCTCATAGTTGAGGTATACCTAGGATGAAAATTACAGGCCTCTCTCATCTTTTTAATTGGGAGAACTTGCACAATTGGTGGCTGACTAAATACTTTTTTGCCCCACTGTATATATAGATTTTTACATCAGTTCAGCCTGGCTAAAGCTAACCCAAAGCCTGTTGGTGTACAGAAAGGGGTTTTGCCTTGGAGTCCAACCTTTTCTCCGGCACCAATTCCTATAAATCAATTACCTGGCTGTCTATAACAATGTTACTCTGATGAGTAAAGCATTAGTTTAAGCTTTGAACAACCAGGGTAGGACCTGCAGGCTTTTATGCAAATATTTGTTCCTTGGAAAATGTCACAGCTGTCAGTCACATCTGTAAACTGGAGTGAAAAAGGAAATAGCATCACCCTTAGAATACATCAGTACAACTAACTTCTTGGCTCATCTAATCTCAGACTGTTCACACCAGATCAGTGGTGTCCATCTGACTGAGTGGACAGTGCTGATCAACTCCAGGAACAATCAATTATGAATGCAGTCAGATCCCTGAGGTGATTACTGGCTACTCTCCTCTGACCTCCAGAGAAGTCATCAGCCAGTCTCTAATGGGCCTCTGAACCCGACTACCGCAGTCAGTCAAACTGTCTACATGAGGACAGCTGGCACAACATATCTACTTACATTACATTATTGCTGCGGGAGCTATGGCGCAACACAAACATGCGCTGTAAACATCCCCAATGTCCATATGTAGAGATACAAACTGCAACACACTCATGCTGGTGTAATGATACATGCAATCACATGCACACATATAGACAAAAAGATACATACACATACACTAAACATGTGTGTAGAGCGGATCTAATCTATAGGCTTATATAGCACAAAACATCTACGTAAATCTGCCCTCACATGGAAATACCTTCTGGACACACAAGAGACACATGATTGCTTTGTCATGCATGGGACAGTCCAACCATCAGAGCAAGTGATGCATCTGCTGACAATGATAATGCACTTTCACTCTGCCGTCACTCTGAGTCTCCCGGAGCCATCTTTACAGAGATTTCCCAGTGAAGATGGTGTTATGTAACAGCGGCCGTGGACCCTGCTGTTCATATCACTAATGCCTCACACTGTGGCGGGGTCACGTGCTTTATCCAGGCCACATTCAGGCGCCAGCAGCAGCAGCAGCAGTGTTCCAGCTGTTACTACAGCCGAGCCTCAGTCACTCAGGACCATGCTGAGCTCCGCTCACACTGCTACACCCTCCACTGAGCAGCCATGTTCAGCACCTCAGTACTCTTCCTTTCACTTTCACTTGCCTCTCTAGCACTGAGGACACACTCTAACCTAGCAATCCTGTTTAGTAAGGGGTTAGGGCAGCACAATGAATGGAAATCACAATTTTTGATTTCTGCAATTACATGGACATGATTGACTGCAGATTGACAGTGTTTCCTGTAGTAAAAACAAAATTAGTATATTCAAAATGACTCTTATTTTAAGTCTTATTCTGATGTTGTGATATGTACAATAGCAGGAATGTAGCACAACATGGTAGAGCAGTTCGCTTTTTATTTAAATGTAAAAGTGCCTGTGTGCGCATATGCGTTTCTTTGGGATTTTGTTATCCTCACAACTTGCGAGACGCAGTCATGAAACTTAACCTATGTGTAATCGAGATCAAATTAAAGGACGTGTTAGAATAAGGGTGTGGCCCGATCAAGGGGGGGGATAGGGGACAATGCCCCCAACTTCACAAAACCACGTAAGACCAAACTGAGGGCGAACCTCCCTGATGGGTGAAGTACGCCAGAATAGGGGGCAGGTCACTGGTACTGCAACGTTATGCTCCTGGGCCTGTTACATAATCTATTCTATGGTATGTTGTGGAATGTTTACACATATACGCTGATGCATTCTTGTGAGATTTCAACTAGGCAACCTGATAACATACTGAAGATGAATGATATTGTAAAGGAATCTTCAAATTGAATTTGGGCAAAACCAACCGTGTTGTGGCGTACTTTGCATACAGATACAGTCCAAAAGGTTGCTAACTATGGCCCAACGAGAGATGACAGACTCTAACAACACATGCTGCACGGTGCCCTTAAAGTTGTAACCATCCTAATAAAGACCTGAACAGACCAGCCTCAAAGGGAAGAATGAAATTGATACACAACCATGATGGAACTTATGATTTGACCTTATCGCAGTTATATCAGTATTGGCATGTATATAAGAATACAAGGTGGCAAAAAATGACAGTTCAGAAAAGTGAAAGATTAGTTGGATGTTACACTTCCTTCATTGCGAAAGATTATTTTCAACTTTAACCTGCTTCAATACAGAAGTTAATGTTTACAATAGAAATGCATACACGTCTACTTGAAAGGAGGCAGTAGTAGTAATGATGGGGATTTAATGTCAGTCCATGTCAGTGGGCCTTGTTGCTGTGGCCAGCTGCCAGATGGGAGTTCAAAGAGTTTGTTACCGGGGCAGGAGGGCTCAGGTACAATCATACATGCTCACCTCGAGGTCCTGAAGGTGTATAGGTCCTTAGAGGGATGGCAGAATGCAGCCAATCACCTTTTCCATACATAACAAATAACAAACATAACATAGCAAAAGATTGCTAACAGGGTTGTATCATCTTAAAGAATGATGATATCAGTCAGTGTAGTGTTCACATCTTGTCATGAACAAATACTAACCGAAATCTCACTTATGTCCTCGGGTCTTATCAATAAAGATTTGGGCCAATACAACACAATCTGACTTCAATATGGTATAACATTGAGCAGACGTTTTTTGTTTATTTAAATTCAGTTCAGTTCTGTGACTTAGAACAAAATGTCTGAACCTATGCGGTAAACCCCACCCAATTGGTGCTACCAGAGGAAGCAAATAAACACTAAGAATTGTATGCAAATATATCTGACCCAGGGCCAGATTTAAAATTACAAAATAAATGAAACACTACTCTTTCTCCCTCCTTGAACTCCTGCACCACAAACACAACCACCTGCCTTCTCTCTCCAACTCATTGCAGAAAACAAATTTAGGTCAGAAATATGAATATTCGTCTCCTGTGCATGAAGATAAAAGCCACTTGCTGGCGGCTCAGGGACAACCAGTGAAATGATTAATGGCCATGTCTGCTTGTCAAGGAAGACAGGAGCAGCTACATGAATGGGAGTTTGTAAGTACTCTCTCATATTAGAGGTGCAGGTCGAGACTGACAGCCCTAATTATGGAAGCTCTTCAAATGAGCGACCTTGGGAGGCAACAGAAATATCCATACCTGTGCAAACACACACACAACATGTTTTCTCACAGTAAGAAATCACAGTTCAGCCTCCACTGTTTATTCCTACTGCCACCCTCCTCATGACTGCCACCTATAGGATCTTGTTTTATTGCAAAGTGAGCTCTGAAGCTGATGACACAACATACAGAAACACTTACATCCTTCATACATGTTTAAATGCCCTCTATAACCCTACTATAAATCTAGTTTACATTTATAATGCACATTGCACACATACAAATACACTATATTTTCTGGTATGTGAGGAAAAAACACCATAGAGTGTAAGCTGTTGTTTTAACAGCCTTATATTGATAACAGTCTACACTGGTGTACATCATTGATGGATAATCTGCACATATGTTTGAAAATACCCATGGGAGCATATTGATTAATATCATAGATGACTGCTGCCTACCAATTAGCATTCACATCTCCAACTCATTAATACAACTTATTTTACCCTAATGATTTATTTTTCAACTTAAGATTTATGCATCTCCCCTGCATGTAGACTCTACAAAAAGATCCATTTGACAGCCTGGCAGTGACAACCGGAACCAACGTCAACCCCAAAAGATCATGTTATATCACCCAGACCATAAACACATTGATCCTCTTATGCAGACTGAAGTATATTTAAAAAACACTGCAGCATGTTTCCAGCTAGAATGAGGAACTCAATTTAACAAAATGACAGTGAAACCTCATTGCATGCAAATGATGTGCAATGTCCTCTGGCTCTTCCCAGTGCTGTTAAACCCAGATATTCTGCACTCCTGTGCAGAACAGCCCAAAACAGGTTTATCCTTCTCTTAAGAAATGCATGTTACAGTACTAGGCTACATATGTGCAATAACCAGAAAAGCACATTTCCTTTATTGTAGCAGCTAAGCGTCCTAGACACTAAGACATGTTATGATGTTCCTTATTCCTCACTCAGCAGCAGCAGCACAGGGATCCTGCAGCAGAGGCAGCACAACAATCCTTTTCTGAGAAAAAAACACGGCTTGACAGCAGGCAGTGCATGTAACAGTACCTTAGCAGCAGCGGTTAAAGGGCCGATGCAGTGGCAGGTGTTTCCTACTGTTGTTAGAAGGACAGAAAAGCAGCGGAACCGGTACGACGGCTATGGCAGCTCTGTAGCATAAAATGGTTCATCAGTGCTCGGCAGAAAGAGGCACAGCCAGGCAGCGCAGGGAGAGAGAGAGACAGCCAGCGAGCATCACTCAGCTCACACTGTGCAGCAGAGCACACACACACACACACACACACACACACACACACACACACACATCAACACGCCCCCTTTCCCTCTCTTGCTCTCTCTCACTTTCTATCTCACACACACGCTTAGTCACACAGACACAGGCACGCAGGGGTGCAGAGGCAGTGCAGTGCGCAGCAGCACTGAGCAGCGCTCCCTCTCCAGGATGTCTTTCGTCTCCCTTAATCAGAATTGGTCATTCTATGTCCTATTCTCAGCAGTCACAGACAATCCTGTCAATAAAGCCTTCCAGCCACGTGCTCCATCGTACCGCCTGCCCACCTAACTGCCACTGATGAGCAGCCATGATTGAAGCTGGCAAGGTCATGTGAGGTTCTCTGGCATCCCCTTTGGTCTTTGCTCCCAGTTTTGTTGCAATGTTTCTCTGCTATTTCTTTTTTAGCAAACTGATCCTGGGACTCTGCCTCGCCTCGTCATGGGTCATTATGCCACAGAGGCTACCCGGAGGCTCAGTTTGACAAACCCTCACTCCCTGAATGGTGGGCCAGACCAATCAGCTATCACAAACAGTAGTTACAACCTAACCATCCAATCACAGATCAGGAAATCAAGTGCAGAAGGGTATTAAAGTGGATTATTTGGGCCATCCTGGGTTTTTTTCACCACAGGGAGATGTGGAGGGGAGCAGCACAGCATGTGCAGTATGGCTGCCCTCTGTGGCTGACAGTGGTGCTGCACTCTGTTGTGGGAAAAGGAGAGAGGAGGAGCAGGGCCCAAAACAGATGTGCTTTCCTCAGCGTGGATGCCTAGCAACCACAGCAGCTCCTTACCTCTGTTTAGAGCCTTCCCTCCCCCTCCAGCGGGACCCTCCCTGCAATCCCAATTGAAGCTTATTTTGCACTGTGGCTGTTTAACACTTGAGGCACCACGTCATCACAAACGACTGATGTCAAATGATCCCAACTGTGTAGACACAAAAGGGGGAGGTGCTGAGCTTTTACAATGAGCAACACACACACCTGATGTTTTCACTATAACGTCAGCAGCTAGGTAACTGTAGATTAGATCACCTCCAGGGCCATTAGTACATTAACAAAAAAAACAACACAGGAGTAAAAGTAGAACTACAAGCACTACACTTCTTAGATCATTTTAACTGTGTTCATGAATCTCTTTTTATTCTATTTTTCTCAATGTAGAAGTAATGAATGACCTTGAAATGTCTAGTTTGATATGGCTCCATGAGTAAGAATAATGTAGGCTTTCATTGTTGTGCCTATTGTATTTTATTAAAGCTGAACAGTTCAAATACTGTAGCTACATGCTTTCAAAGTGTGGGTAAAGTGGAAATGAAAAAATACAGCTGGAACTTTTTAAAAAATCCGTTAACATCAAACTGGAATTATTACATTGTCAGAGCAAAGTGGGATCAAGGCATGTCTCACTCAAACTAGCGAGGGCAGAGTAATGCAAGGTGAATCAAATAGCTGGTGCTTCTGCTGGTCTTGTGTTTTTTTTAATAATGATTCAGAGGATGCCTGTCTACCTTAATGTGTTAAATGAAACCAAAACTGTTCAGACAGCTGTCAGAGGATGTCAGAAAGCAGACCAGGAACTCTAGGCCTGCTTTAACACAGCTGAGACACGTTTGGAGGTGTGAACAACTGTTTTGACATTCGCATTTGTGATGGGTTCTGCAGATTAACAAATGACTGTGTGATACCCAGCACCAACCACAACATGAGGATGTAGTAGCTTATATATTAAGAGGCGGCAAATTAAAAGAATATATAGAACAACAGCACCAAAGACACATTAAGACAAAAAGTACATGTCTTCAATGCTGATTTGACAAAAGTCTGATTACCAATATCTCATAATATCTAGTCTGGATGATATAATGATCTGCATCCTATATCAATATAAAACCTCTTGCTGAGTTCACTACATTTCTTGTCTTTCCCATTCCTAAGCAGGAAATAAATGCTACCCTTTGTGGTTACAAACCAGTGGCTCTGACTTCAGACATAATTAAGTTCCTTGTCCTGCTGAGAGATTTACTCCAGTGCTATCCATAACAGCCTCCACTGCGCACTAGCAAGCCTCTTGTTTCAACATCACAGTCCTGTCTGAAAACTCTGGCTGTGCTTTCATAACAAGCAAGGCGAGGATTGTGTTTTCTTTTTTTAATAGGCAAAGGCTGTATGTGAGAACAAACTGCTACTGTCACTTAAGGTTGCTGAAAAGGAATCACACTCTCCTCTCTTAAAGGTAAGAATGGAGAAACCAGCTCGAGTGCACTAGAATTTGAAAGTATGCAGCCGAAAAAAATCTGCCCCGGCCCTTCCTTCAGTCTTCCTTACAGAGCCCCTCCTCCAACACACACGAACGCGCACATGACCAATGAGGGCACGAGATAAGTTTGTGCACAGATGGAAGGCTGACAGGCAGGTAGGCCATCCAGTTATTTTAGCCGGGCCGGCTCAGATGATTGGTCGTGCTTTTTACAGCGTTACGGCTTCCACAGATGAATTTTTTTAATGTATTTATTGTCAAAGCATTTAAGATATTCATTGCTATCGGGATGTTAAGAGCATTCCATGGAATATAACAAAAAGTGTTTCTGAAGTGAATTACCTAGTACAGTACCTTTAATGTCCCGGTAAGGAAATTACGGTACCTGTGGCAGTAAATCAAGCTGTTCCATTTGTGAGCAGAAGTTATACGGCTCAGTGAGAGAACAGTGTGCCAATACAATACATTTTAAATACAGTCGTACCAATAAGAATTACTTCAGTCATAATTGTATTTATTTACCACCAAACAGAGGATGCTGCAAGCTACGTGTCACAGTTGAAGCAGGAGAAATAACATTTTTTAATCAAACTAGCTTAAAAGGACTTACAGTGTACCCTTCTAGATCAACCAACACTTTCCACATCCCCAAGCAGGTTGTTATATAGCCACACAAACACAAACACAATCCAAAAACAAACACCACCCTGTGCTGACAGACTGACGTTAATCTTCACATGGACACTGATATAAACTTCTTAAGCCAACCCAGTTGCATTTTGCACATCTGGATAACAGCGGCATTTCAATTTGTACCATCTTATTTCTGCACTACCGAGGCTTCAACAATCAATTTAAATTATTTCTTATTTCTTAACTTGTCTCTTAATGGTAATTTTATTTTACACAGTAGCGCAATGCCACATAGTTAAGGTTATAAAAAGTCAGTGTTTCCACACTTAAATAGCTGCAAGGCTTCCTGTCTGTCCCTGTCAGCAAAAGTATTTTGCTTACATTCATATTAATTTAACCGACACTATACCGACAATATAACGTATTAAATAAGGTAGGTATTGTTATTGACAAATATAAACATACAATTTTAGGGGTGGTTTTGAAATATTATAAACTAATGCAAAACCATAGCAAACCTTCCTTAATGCAATACATTTGTAGAGACTCCATATTTAAGGCTGTATTTAGTAAAAATGAATATTGCATAATACGATGATGGGTAATCTCTTTGGAAAGAAGCAAATTACACTTACTATAAATAAATCGTTCAAATATATTGTTTGATTGGTAGCTCAATCATCTGCATAAGAGATGAAAATACAACAATACATATGGTTGCATTTGTTAATGATGAGCCATAATGACAGTAAAGAGATAAGAAGTGCATAGTGAGGTCAGATTATGGCTGCAGGCATCAAAAAGTGCTGATCCCGCCAGTGTCCAGACACGACTGAATCAAGGCTTATTCATGGAGAGCTTTACCACAAACACACCGGCAAACAACACGGCACGCTCACCTTATCTGTGCCTCTCATCCGGTTGTTTTTCTTTGCTGGGGCTAACCTTTGTCTCTGGCTCCACGCTACTTCCCCATGAGACTGTTTCAGGAGTTTCTCCACCTTGCAAGTCTTCTGACAACCCATTGTCCCCTGGCACAAAAAAAAGGATATCAAGTTAAGCCATGCATCAATCACATTTCATCCCAATGATACATTCCCTGTTTTCCCTTTACAAGCAATAACCTACCATGACAGAACGGTTTGCATGCTTCTCCAAACGCTTGTCATGGTCAGCTGTGCAGGGTGACGTCATAACTCCAGCATGTTCAGATTATAAATATCTGTATTCAGAAGGGTTACATAATAATGGATGTTGGATTATTGTTAGTACACACAGAAAGAAAAGACATGACAGCTGTCACAGGACATTCATAAAAATACAAAACCTTTTTAAATGACATGGTGGTGATTTAAAAACAAACAGCAATTAATTGACTGTTTAGACTAGAGCAGTGGTTCCCAACCTTTTTTCCCAAGAGCTCCCCCAAATCACTCCTGTTGGAAGTTGCGCCCCCCCCCCACACACACACACACACAAAGGGGGGGGGGGGGCGCAACAGCGGTAATTAAAGTTTAAAAGTCTCAAAAATGCTACAACTACTGTCACAAACTAGATGAATGTGAAGTATTTTGTTAAAGGAGGAAGAAAGCGTAATTAAGGAGCACTATTGGAGTGACTTTGATGGTTATTGGACTCAGGATTAATTCATTTGCATTCCCGCTGTATGAAGAAATTAAAGGACGGCGCAAGTGGAAACAATTCACAAAGGGATTAAACTAGTCATATTAAGTCCAAACAGTGTGAGCGGCACTACTTCATATATATATAAAAAACTGCAAGATAAATTAACCGGATATATTGGCATCTCTGCAGTATGGAACGCAGATCTAAAAAATTATACGACTATTGATTGGAAGAGAATATGGAATAATATCTCCTTAACATCGCGTAACCAATCACCAATTGATACAGTATAAAATGATACACATGTATTACCTGTCAACCAGAAAATGCTGTCAATTAAGGATGATTCCAAGCCCCATGCCTTCTCTGTAACCAAAAGACGGCACATATGTACACATGGTTTATGAATGTACTGCAGTAAGAACGTTCTGGAAACAGGTTATTGGTATTGTATCTGAGATTATTGGAGTTCACATACCCTGTCTCCCAAATATTGCATTGTTGAATGACGATTCTTCTCTTAACCTACAGAAACATCAGAAAAGGGTGCTTTTCGCTGGTCTAACAGCAGCCAAAAAAATAAATAATAATAATGGAAACCCCCACATACTTTATTTATTAAGCAATGGATATCATCCTTCCATGACCTACTAATTTCAGAGCTGTCAATCGCTTCTGCTAATAAGGCTAAGGGGGAAACATGATTAGAGGCTATTCAAAGAGCTGCTGATCGGGTAATATCATTCATGTAAATCAGGGGTGGGGAACCTCCGGCCCGTATACGGCCCGCGAGACAATTTGGTACGGCCCGCGAGACAATTTATAAACACACGCAAAAAAGAAAAAAATTAAAGAAATCTAGACCGCAAACAAATTAAACAAGCGAGTGCCTGTTTTTCCTGGCCAAGGTCAGGGTCCTTGAACATAACACGAGCCTAACGTGTCATCACCATAGAGTAGAGTGACCACCAACTGGCCCGCCAGACATTCTCATCCGGCCCGCACGACGGGGGTGACTGTTTACTGCTTTCACCCATAGATATATATAAACACTAGATGGCTCATGGGAGATTTTCCAGCGTAGCTGACCGGCCGCCATCTTGCTACAGTTAACAGTTACTCTGATTCGCGTTATGGTAGCTGTTGTAAGGTGAGTGATCTGCACAAAAATACTCTTAACTCACTGAAATCTTGACTGATTTACAAACGGTTTGGTTTATTATAAACATGACTATGATACAGGATGCTTGGACATGTTGAAATTGCAGCTTTTCTTTGTGTATGTGGTTGTATTTATTAGCTGGCTAATAACAAGAGGCTGTCAGTGAGACCTAGTATTACAAAGTTGACCCAGCAACTTTACACCAGTGGGAGAGGCATAACTGCTCTTTCTTTTCAACACAACTTAAGTTACACATGATTTCTTCCAAGTGGTTTGGCTTGTTAAAAACATCTTGCATTATGATACAGGAATTTGCTGGCTTTGTGTTTACAGAAGTACCTGACTATGCCGCCGGACTTTTGTGCAGCCTACGGATGCTCTAATCACCGCAGTCTGTCTCTCTGCAGTCTATATGAAGATCTCATGTCAAAAATAATTGTGATAAATTAGACAGAACTGGCCTGTCTGTGAGCACATTTTATGTTTGTTTGGTTCTTCTGATAAAGGTGTGAATATCTAAATAATATACCAACATATGCTATTGTCATTAGTTGTGTCCCTGGCCTGTTCTTAAAGCTAAGGCATTGCTAAATTAACAACTCTTGGCTTACAGAGTGGTAACATGAGACCGATTTTTATATATAAAATATAAATGTATTTTAATGTTATAATTTATTTTAAATATTAACAATATAATAAAATAAATGGAAATATATACACCGGCAAATATTTAATATAAATACCTTGTGCGTGTGCGTGTGTGTGTGTGTGTGTGTGTGTGTGTGTATAGCTATTGCTTTATATGATTAATGTTATTTTCATATGAAAGTCCATGATTATAAGTATGCAGTATCATAACTACATCTTTGATGTTTATAAAAAACCAAACCGTTTGAAAATTGGTTGAAAATTGAGCAAGCTATGGTTATTTAAATAGTAAACCATAATGTTATGAATGAGAGAACTCCCTGTAGCAAGATGGTGGCCAAGTGGCAACGTCGGTCTCCATTGGCCAGCAGCGCGGGGAGTCATCTAGGCTGAAGTCGAATAGTCCATTTAGCTTAGGAACCTTCCTAAAGGAGTGAAATTACCCGGAAGTCCCTCAGTGGCAGCCATGATAAGTGCCGTTCGAATTCTCTAGAATGATGAGAATGATAGGAAAGGAGGTTTCACACTTCCTTTATAACCTCCTTTAGCTTAGGAACCACTGGACCTCCCTAACCGACAGGAGAATCGAAAATGCTGCCCCACAATGCCTTGCAGCCGCAGCATTTGCCGTCACTCAACAGTCGGCCGTTCACGGAAACAACCGATTATGACCGAGAAATGATATCATGAAAGTTACGGTGCTTATTAAGCATTTTAAAAAATAGGTGGTAAGTTGCAAAAGTGCTTTGTTTTGAACGTTCATCAGTATTATAATCAAAGAGAGAAATATGAACGTTAGTTTTCACTGAAATGATCAAATAAAGTCAACATCTCACAGTCTTTACTGAGCTGTGTGGGGTTTGTTCAACTTTTAAAAGATGTTTGAATGGTGATATACACAGTGATAGATGTTAAGGACTAACGTTTATAATAAATACATCTGTATTGATTTTAAGATCTTTAGTTTATACAATCATACGCATTGGGATCATGTGTATTAATGTGAACCGGAGGGAGAGGGTGACGAGCAGAAGTTTCACTTTCCTTTTTTATTTCAATTCCAACTTTGGTCATGAAGAATATGTTTCTCTGTTGTCCACGTTCATAAAGCAAAGCAGCATCAGAGCACGGTGCAGAGTCTCTAGATGAGTTCACAGGAGTCCCTCGTTCTTATTAAACATCCATGTTGTAGTCCGCTGTATAGAAAACTGTGGTTTCCATAGTTTCCCCACAGCAGCAGACGCACACAATGACGTCCGCTGGCGCATCATAAACACGTCGAATAGTGAAAGTGCATTCGGATTCTCTAAAGTACCGCAGTCTCTTCTCCTAAGTCCTTTTTAATTCTCCTATCCACTATCCCTTAACCCCGTGACGTTTCACTCAGAGGTCAAGGAATAGACGATAGGGTTAGAACGTAGGAGCTGATTTTTAAACTATCCGACTGCAGCCCTAGTGTTTATATATATCTATGCCTTCACCTCCCACCCATTATTTTTTTACAACGTCGCGAGTAAGGTGCAGTACCGGAGTCCAACAGAGAGGCAGCAGCTGCTGGACAGTAGACTGCCTACTGCGAAACCTTCCCTGCCTTCAAGAAGAAGTGACCCTTCGTTGTGAAGAGACTAGGGCTGCAGTCGGATAGTTTAAAAATCAGCTCCTAAATTCTAACCCTATCGTCTATTCCTTGACCTCTGAGTGAAACGTCACGGGGTTAAGGGATAGTGGATAGGAGAATTCAAAAGGACTTAGGAGAAGAGACTGCGGTACTTTAGAGAATCCGAATGCACTTTCACTATCCGACGTGTTTATGATGCGCCAGCGGACGTCATTGTGTGCGTCTGCTGCTGTGGGGAAACTATGGAAACCACAGTTTTCTATACAGCGGACTACAACATGGATGTTTATTAAGAACGAGGGACTACTGTGAACTCATCTAGAGACTCTGCACCGTGCTCTGATGCTGCTGCTTTGCGTTATGAACGTGGACAACAGAGAAACATATTCTTCAGGACCAAAGTTGGAATTGAAATAAAAAAGGAAAGTGAAACTTATGCTCTTCACCCTCTCCCTCCGGTCCACATTAATACCAATGATCCCAATACGTATGATTGTATGAACTAAAGATCTTAAAATCAATACAGATGTATTTATTATAAACGTTAGTCCTTAACACCTATCACTGTGTATATCACCATTCAAACATCTTTTAAAAGTTGAACAAACTCCACACAGCTCAGTAAAGACTGAAATGTTGACTTTATTTGATAATTTCAGTGAAAACTAACGTTCATATTTCTCTCTTTGATTATAATACTGATGAACGTTCAAAACAAAGCACTTTGGCAACTTACCACCTATGTTTTAAAATGCGTAATAAGCACCGTAACTTTCATGATATAATTTCTCCGTCATAATCGGTTGTTTCCGTGAACGGCCGACTGTTGAGTGACGGCAAATGCTGCGGCTGCAAGGCATTGTGGGGCAGCATTTTCGCTTCTCCTGTCGGTTAGCGAGGTCCAGTGGTTCCTAAGCTAAAGGAGGTTATAAAGGAAGTTTGAAACCTCCTTTCCTATCATTCTCATCATTCTAGAGAATTCGAACGGCACTTATCATGGCTGCCACTGAGGGACTTCCGGGTCATTTCACTCCTTTAGGAAAGTTCCTAAGCTAAATGGACTATTCGACTTCAGCCTAGGGCTGGGCTGCAGTCGGATAGTTTAAAAATCAGCTCCTAAGTTCTAACCCTATCGTCTATTCCTTGACCTCTGAGTGAAACGTCACGGGGTTAAGGGATAGTGGTTAGGAGAATTCAAAAGGACTTAGGAGAAGAGACTGCGGTACTTTAGAGAATCCGAATGCACTTTCACTGTCGGACGTGTTTATGATGCGCCAGCGGACGTCATTGTGTGCGTCTGCTGCTGTGGGGAAACTATGGAAACCACAGTTTTCTATACAGCGGACTACAACATGGATGTTCAATAAGAACGAGGGACTACTGTAAACTCATCTAGAGACTCTGCACCGTGCTCTGATGCTGCTGCTTTGCTTTATGAACGTGGACAACAGAGAAACATATTCTTCATGACCAAAGTTGGAATTGAAATAAAAAAGGAAAGTGAAACTTCTGCTCGTCTCCCTCTCCCTCCAGTCCACATTAATACTAATGATCCCAAAGATTGTATGAACTATGAAAAGATCTTAAAATCAATACAAATGTATTTATTATAAACGTTAGTCCTTAACATCTATCACTGTGTATATCACCATTCAAACATCTTTTAAAAGTTGAACAAACCCCACACAGCTCAGTGAAGACTGTGAAATGTTGACTTTATTTGATCATTTCAGTAAAAACTAACGTTCATATTTCTCTTTTTGATTATAATACTGATGAATGTTCAAAACAAAGCACTTTGGCAACTTACCACATACGTTTTAAAATGCTTAATAAGCACCGTAACTTTCATGATATCATTTCTCATAATCGGTTGTTTCCGTGAACGGCCGACTGTTGAGTGACGGCAAATGCTGCGGCTGCAATGCATTGTGGGGCAGCATTTTCTCCTCTCCTCTCGTCAAGGGAGATCCAGTGGTTCCTAAGCTAAAGGAGGTGATAAAGGAAGTTTGAAACCTCCTTTCCTTTCATTCTCATCATTCTAGAGAATTCGAACGGCACTTATCATGGCTGCCACTGAGGGACTTCCGGGTCATTTCACTCCTTTAGGAAGGTTCCTAAGCTAAATGGACTATTCGACTTCAGCCCTGCAGTCGGATAGTTTAAAATCAGCTCCTAAGTTCTAACCCTATCGTCTATTCCTTGACCTCTGAGTGAAACGTCACGGGGTTAAGGGATAGTGGATAGGAGAATTCAAAAGGACTTAGGAGAAGAGACTGCGGTACTTTAGAGAATTCGAATGCACTTTCACTATCCGACGTGTTTATGATGCGCCAGTGGACGTCATGAATGTGTGTCTGCTGCTGTGGGGAAACTATGGAAACTACAGTTTTCTATACAGCGGACTACAACATGGATGTTTAATAAGAACGAGGGACTACTGTCAACTCATCTAGAGACTCTGCACCGTGCTCTGATGCTGCTGCTTTGCTTTATGAACGTGGACAACAGAGAAACATATTCTTCAGGACCAAAGTTGGAATTGAAATAAAAAGGAAAGTGAAACTTATGCTCGTCTCCCTCTCCCTCCGGTCCACATTAATACCAATGATCCCAATACGTATGATTGTATGAACTAAAGATCTTAAAATCAATACAGATGTATTTATTATAAACGTTAGTCCTTAACATCTATCACTGTGTATATCACCATTCAGACATCTTTTAAAAGTTGAACAAACCCCACACAGCTCAGTAAAGACTGAAATGTTGACTTTATTTGATCATTTCAGTGAAAACTAACGTTCATATTTCTCTCTTTGATTATAATACTGATGCACGTTCAAAACAAAGCACTTTGGCAACTTACCACCTATGTTTTAAAAAGCTTAATAAGCACCGTAACTTTCATGATATCATTTCTCGGTCATAATCGGTTGTTTCCGTGAACGGCCGACTGTTGAGTGACGGCAAATGCTGCGGCTGCAAGGCATTGTGGGGCAGCATTTTCGCTTCTCCTGTCGGTTAGGGAGGTCCAGTGGTTCCTAAGCTAAAGGAGGTTATAAAGGAAGTTTGAAACCTCCTTTCCTATCATTCTCATCATTTTCGAGAATTCGAACGGCACTTATCATGGCTGCCACTGAGGGACTTCCGGGTCATTTCACTCCTTTAGGAAGGTTCCTAAGCTAAATGGACTATTCGACTTCAGCCTAGGCTTGTTTGAGACACATTGCGGCTCGCCTCGAAAGTAGACGAGAGTAGCCGATCGCAACCGGGGGAGGTCTCAAAAAGCTCGCCTGAAGTCGGACAGCTCGGAGACGGCTTCTTCATCTTCTTCTTCTTCTCTCGGTTTTTTGGCGGATTGCAAACAACTTTAAAGTGCATACCGCCACCTCCGGAGTCGGCTTGACTCGGTTTGCATTTATAAAGTGCACAAATCTGAGCAGGCTCCCGTGAGCGGCAGCGCGCTCCTTCACTATTTCGCCAAAATGTTTTTAATACCAGCGGTAACCGGCCAAGCGCCAGGGAAAAAACAATCTTCAAATAAAAGAAAGTCACCGGAGGAGTTAAAGGAGAGTGACAGGGATCATGAGAAGAAGAGGGAGAGAAAGTTTCAGCTTGATCGATGGAGTTGGCTTCTAGTGGTGCAGTGACGCGTCCTAAAACCCTTTTATAATCTATCGATTAGATTTATGATTCTAAAATTATAAAAGTAGGGTAGACATGTGGAGATTATCCGGCTGAACAAAACGTGCATTTATCAAACAGGTTTGTTTTCCACATACCTTATTTCCAGCTATTTTCCAAAACCCTTGTCGAGGGAACCAGCAGTTTACTTCCTGGTTTCAGGACGCGTCACTGCACCTCTCAATATGATGCCAATATAAACAAGGTCTTCTGTCGGCTCTGTACATCAATGCCGACCCATGCTGACAAGTAAGTAAAGAGTAGACAATATAAAGGTATTGGCGAAATGTCCCAGCAGATCTAATCTGTAGCCATTACATGTCTAATTCCTAATGACAGGAAGGCAGAAAGTGCATTATACAAATAATAATCTCATAATAATTGCAGACATTTTTTAACAATGACCACAATATCATTATTTTAATAAACCAAATATGAACAATTGAGGAAAATGAGGAAGAACTGATGATTCAAATGTTGTAGTACAAGTAGTAATGTAGTTAGTGCATAAATTACTATTGCAACAAATGTGTTAATTTTCTTCATTATTAGTCGATTTGTTTTTGGACGAATGCTCCGGGCCAGTGGTTACAATGGTGGGGCCAGTGATAATACAATTCAATTTTACCCTTAATGTCTACCTCTGCGGTAAGTCACGAGCACCCTCTCTCCACAATGATCGATAACTGTGAACGGATGGTCAAAGTAAGGCACAAATAAACAGAATCACACGAAGCCTGGTTAGTGTTGCCTGACTTTATAAAGTGTGTTTATAGGCACTACTGCTTGTAGGCAGGCATGACAGTCGACCCATGGGAGGTGGGTTTAGTTTCCTGCACGCCTCGACGTAAGAGAGACGTAAGCGACGTCACCTCTTAGCTCCAAAGCTCTTGCCTCTGGACCGACAATTTTTTGGAGCTGGAAATGAAGCGGATTCCGGAGCTAAGAGCCGGCGCAGCTCCGGTGTGAACTGGAAAACCCGGCGCTTTTCAGGCTCTAGCTCCGAGCCGGAGCTGAAAAGGCGCTGGTGTGAAAGGGGCATGTGAGTGAGAGAGGTGCAGTGTGTCTGTGAGGCCCCGCCCCCGCACTCAGTGAGAGAGAGAGATCTCTTTTCAAATATATTGAAAGTTAGAAACGGAGATGGTTGGATAAAATGTGCAAGATAACGTTTATGTAGCATTTCTTTATTGTCGAAATTATGACATTTCATAACGATCAAATTAAAGTGAATGGCCTGCTGCTGCTGAATGCATGGGGCAAGTGACTGGAACAAGTTTTAAAAGTTATTACATCGTTTCAGATAATAAATTAAAGGTCCGCAGTACCTGAGCGTGCTCCACTAGCATTGTGGACTATATAAAAATCACTGGCCCGCGATTGTGTCTATTGGATACATTTTGGCCCTTGGACAAATGTAGTTGGTGATCCCTGGAGTAGACTGACGACTGTATGGTCATCACGTGGTATATGTCTCCTCTGGGGTGCAGTTATGCCGGAGAGCACTGGAACGTCGCTCCGGCACTTCCAACAATTGCAGTACCTATAAGGAGCCGTACACATGCCGCAGTTGTTGCGTTGCTGTGTCTTTAGTTAGCCCAGTGGCGATCTGTTCATCTGTCATACTGATCATACAGTCAATAACTTTGTTGTTATTAGCATCTGGTTAGCTAGCTATGCTAACGAATATAAGAAGCTTTTTCTCCAACCAGTGAGGCACATCTTTATATGATGATTATATATTTATTAAAAAATAAGAGAATAAAGTAAACAGATATAAAATATTATATGACAGTAAAAAAAAGTTGTTATTAATAAACAAGAATACAGTTTGAAAGGGGAGTGATTTGTAAAATATCCATAAATAAAAATAAAATCTTCTTACAGTTCTGTTTCATATGGATGTTGAGAGAAAAGGTTCCCCACCCCTGATATAAATGATGATTATACATATACGCACACCTTGGTGCAATTGTAGTTTATTAGGAGTTAATCGCAATTCAGCTTAAACAGATTAAATGTTATGTGGGAAAAAAAGGTATGAATGTATTTTATGCGGATAAATTGTTATGCTATAAATTGTTATGCTATAATATATATAATATATAGATGAACTCAGACGATTGCTAAAAAACATCAGGTAGGATTTTCTGTGAAATGGCAAGATGGGTGGGGAAGAGGGGGGGACCTGGTGGCATGGGAAAGGGATTCCCTTTTTTTTTTTTTTTTCTTTGTCTTTTCTTTTTCTTTTTGTATTGTCTATATTGTCTATATAATTTGTATCTGTATAAGTCCCTTTTGTGGATTCAAAAGTCGTAAATAATCTACAAAATGGAGGAGACCGATCTGATCGGAGCAACTGTGACAAATAATCCAACTGAAACCAGCATGGACAATGACTATGTTTTAAAAATGCGCTTATCCAGACAAGCCTGCATGGTTTGGACACTTTACGGGCAGAAGAAACATTTCTATTAAAGAAAGAATTATACATTTCTGTCTTTTTATGCCTTTAGCTACTAACTTGAATTGTTATTCAAATTAATTAATCCATTTTTAAAAATATTTTATTGTAATGTAGAGACAAGGGTTTTAGTGACAATCATGCATTGCTTTACAATTATATGTAAAAAATAAAAAAAAGTCTAAATATGATATTTGGCCTCAAATCATCTGAGGCCTGGCGCCCCCCCTGCTATCTTTGGCGCCCCCCCAAGGGGGACGCGCCCCCCAGGTTGGGAACCACTGGACTAGAGGATACATTTATTTTCTCTGAAAGCCACTTTTTTTGTTCATGAAATTAAATTATTATTGTATTACATGTGGAAAGGTTAGCAGTTTCAAACTGTGTACATGTAGAAATGATGAAAAGTGAAGATTTTGTATTGCTTTATTAAATGTAAAGTGTAATGTATAGCTAGTTTAAATCATGATATTTAAAAGGTAAGAAGACATTTAAATGTGAATTCGGATCGTGGACATAAAACGCTCCACCCGTTCTTATTGGGAGTACCAGTTTACCTGTGCCGCACCCCGGCTCCAACTACCCGCCGTAAACGCCACCGCGGAAAACGCAGTGGTCGACTGGTGAGGATGAAGGCATTTTCAGCTTGTCCTATCTCAAGGACTGAATACCACGCCGTGCCTCGCCTGTCTCTTCATTGTCGCTATCTGGACCCTGTCGATGCCTGGTTGGTACCTGTCATCGGCCCGGATGAAGCTTTCCATCCTGGCCGCGGGCCCTGCTCCCCTCGTCCCCGCAGGCGCGGGGTGAATCTGAATAACCTGCTGTCTCTTTGTCGGGCTCCCTCAAACGCCGCGGACCCACTGGTTCCTGCCAGGTTTGGCCTCATAAACGCCAGATCATTGACAAACAAGACTTTTGTCATTAAGGAGTTCTTCACTTCAAAAGGACTGGATTTCCTCTTCGTCACTGAGACATGGCTCGGTACTGGTGAGTCCAGCGCCTTTACCGAACTTTTACCTCCAGATTGCTGCTATTTTAACTCTCCACGGACTTCGGGCCGAGGCGGAGGAGTAGCTACAGTCTTTAGGAGTGATTTTAAATGTCAGCAACTATCGCTGTCATTCTCTCCTTGTAGCTTTGAACTGAGCGTGTTCGAGCTTGGCCGCTCTCACACAGTGCTGTGTGCGGTGGTCTATAGACCTCCCAAATACAATAAGGACTTCATAAATGATTTCTCTGACTTTCTGGCTGAAATGATGCCGCAATATGATCGTGTCCTTATTGTTGGGGATTTTAATATTCATGTGTGTTGTCCTGAGAAACCTATGGCAAAGGATTTTTTAAACCTTGTTGATTATTTTAGTCTTGCTCAGTATGTGTCTGGCCCCACGCAAGAACGCGGACACACACTTGATATTGTTTTATCATATGGTTTGCCTGTTCTTAACTTGGAGATATGTGACGCTGTTTTCTCAGATCATATGCCTGTTTTATTTGATGTTACACTTGCCTGTACTACTGTCAAACCGCGCGCTGCTGCCCGGCTATCTCGTATAATTAACACTTCCACTGCTGGTCAGTTTTCGGCCGTGTTTAATCATGAAAACGGTGTTATCCATGAGCCTATGTCTAACACTACGGAGGAGCTTAGTTTATGGTTTCACTCCACATGTAAAGCTGCTATGGACACTGTGGCTCCATTAAAAACAAGGCGACCCAAAACTAAATCCGAGCCTTGGCTCAATGCCACGACTCGTGCTGCCCGACGTGAATGCCGTAGAGCTGAAAGAAAATGGAATAAGGACAAACTACAAGTGTCTTTTCAAATGTTGAGGCAGTGTTGGCGTCTCTACCAGAAAACTGTAAAAGAGGCAAAAATAAAACATTTCTCTGACATCATTCTTTTAAACTGTCACAAACCTCGTGTACTATTTCAGACAATAGATTCAGCTCTTAATGCCCCTCAGACTACCTGTGTGGAGACCTCCCCTGCAGTCTGTGAACATTTTCTTCAATTTTTTATTAATAAAGTCACTTCAACTAGGACTCAAATCACTGCTCCATCAAAAGACACCTCTGTCTCTGCCCCCTGCTTTGCTGTTTTTGACCGTTTTGAGCATATGACTCTGTCCTCTGTGCAGGAGATTGTCTCCAAAATAAAACCCTCTGGTTCTCCAATCGACCCTGTCCCTCCTCGATTTTTTAAAGAGGTATTCCCCACTATAGGACCTTTTGTTCTTGACGTTTTTAACAGCAGTCTGCTCACAGGGGTTTTTCCGGAAAATTGGAAACATGCCGTTGTTCAACCACTTATTAAGAAACCTAGTCTGGATCCCACAGTTCTTGCAAACTTTAGGCCCATTTCCAAGTTACCTTTTATGTCAAAAATCCTAAAGAAGATTGTATACAGTCAACTTCTCGCTTTTCTGGAAGAGCACAAGGTACTCGAGGTCTTCCAATCTGGTTTTAAAACCTTGCACAGCACGGAATCAGCTCTTTTAAGAGTTTTTAATGATATCCTCTTAGCAACAGACTCGGGTGAATGCATTATCCTTTTACTCCTTGATCTAACGGCCGCTTTTGATACAGTGGACCATGAGATCCTGATAGCTCGTTTGGAGCAGTGGGTGGGCATTAGGGGCAAAGCCCTCGAATGGTTTAGGTCGTATCTGACTGGTAGGACTTTCTGCGTCAGCCTTGGGGACTCTGAGTCCTCGTCTGCTCCTCTCCTTTGTGGGGTTCCACAGGGCTCAGTGTTAGGCCCCCTGTTATTCTCCCTGTATTTGCTCCCTCTTGGGTCCATTCTTAGGAAGCACGGTATCGCTTTCCATTGTTATGCAGACGATTGCCAAATATATGTGCCACTTAAAAAGAATGACTCATATTCAATTAAACCGCTGTTAAACTGCCTTGAAGACATTAAGTCCTGGATGTCATGCAACTTTTTAAAATTAAATGATGACAAAACCGAAGTGATGGTTTTTGGTGCCCCTCGGACCACTCCTATAGACCTAGGATCCCTGGGCCACTCCACCAGGCCTACCATCACAAATCTTGGGATAAAGATGGACCCCGAACTCAAGCTTGACAGCCAGATCAAGGCAGTTGTTAAAAACAGCTTCTTCCACCTCAGGCAGCTAGCCAAAATAAAGCCTTTTTTAAATAGTGACCTCTTTGAAACTGTAATCCATGCCTTCGTCACCTCCCGCTTGGATTATTGTAATGCACTATATATGGGGATAAGTGCATCCTCCCTTGCTCGCCTCCAGATGGTGCAAAATGCAGCAGCACGGCTACTAACTGGCACACGCAAACACGAGCACATTTCCCCCATTTTATCTTCGCTCCACTGGCTGCCCGTTCATTTGAGGATTCATTTTAAAACTCTTTTATTTACTTTTAAAGCCCTGAATGGCCTGGCCCCGCCGTACCTCTCTGAGCTGTTACACAGCTACACGCCCACTCGCACTCTCAGGTCAGCTGATCAGTTGCTCCTGAGGGTGCCAAAAACAAAGTCTAAGCGCAGAGGGGACCGTGCTTTCTCTGCTGCCGCCCCTAAACTGTGGAACGACCTGCCCTTGCTCATCAGACAGGCTCCCACACTGACTGTTTTTAAATCCCGTCTGAAAACCCACCTCTTCTCCTTGGCATTCAGAAACAAGTAGAGTGTTGCTTTTATTTGCTTTCAGTGGTCTATTGTTTTTATTATATGCCTGTTATTTATTTTTTAATTATTACGTTTATTCTGGTTTGTTTTGTGTTTGTATCTTGTATTTTAAATGTATTTATATTATGTTGTGTACAGCACTTTGGTCTGAAGGTTTTTAAAGTGCTATATAAATAAAGTTGGATTGGATTGGATTGGATTTAGATTGTAGATATAATTGGACCACAGCTTACAAATGCAATTATACAATTATCCACAGCAGCTGCAGGCTATACATTGGCTACAGTCTTTTGATTTACTTTGTTTAATATTTTACTACCACCCACCTCTGAGGCAGGGTAAGCAGGCTCCAGTACAAAATAAGCAGAAATTAAAACGTCCAGTGGTCGAGTCATCAGGGACAGTTCAGTTTCCACCGGTTCATCCAGGCAAGCGTTCTCCAAAACCACTGCAGAAGAGACTATTCTGATCGATTTTCCTTCCCTGTCAGCTCTAATTCCAGTAAGACCAAGCGCTCTTTTGTACAAAAGCTATTCATACTATTTTAAGAGTCTAGCACCATTTAAAAAAAAAGAGTAGGTTTAACCTGCAAACACATGAGAAGGTCACAGTTCAGGAAACTGTGATTTGGGAACCATTTGGAGTGCGACTGTGTTTTTACAGTGAACTATTCCACTTAACAAATATCCAGTAGTGTAGGTTAAGTGGTTTGAGCACCATAATTGCCGCTTTGGAGGGATTTCAACATGTTGGTATAAAAAAGTAGCAGTCATCAGTCACAGACCCTTAAATAATGTAGGAAGCCCAGTGGCGGACTGGCCATCGGGACGAATCCCGATGGGCCGGTCGGACGATGTGGGCCGGTTCATCTTCTGGTGCTGTTTAACATCCATAACTTAACGTAAGTTAATCTTAGTGTTACCATTGAACAGAAGTATTTTGAAGTAGTTAAATTGATGAAATTGCGGGATAACCAGTCTGTCAGGTGTGTGAAAACTGGACCAGTATTCCAGGTTCTTAAAGGATGGGTAATAAATGAAGTCGAAAACCAGAGTGAATGAAGTGAATACTGAGATTTTATAAAGGAAAAAATATATATATTGGCACAGGAATAAACAACATTCTTCTAAATAAAGTGCTTGACACTTGGGTGCACCCCAAATAAAATAAAAATAAACCTCCAAAAGAAAATAGTTCTTTGATCAGTTCATGTAAGGTCCTCAAAATCCTACCACTGGTAGCGGAAAGATGAGGTGTTCAGGTTGTCATTGGTAGCTCGCCATCCCCCTCATCAGGGAGAAAATCCAGAGTCCAGAATCCAGAATCCAGAATCCAGAAAATCCAGAATCCACAATCCAAGGGTATCATAAAAAACCCAGCCTGTGTAATATAACACGGCTTAAAACATTGCAAATGTACATCAAATATCATAACTGTGCAGTGCTAAATTATCAATGCAAATATACAACACATTTAGATACCATAATATGGAAAACTGTTGCATTGTAAATAACGTCAATAACCATGAAATCATGAAATGTAGATCAAGATAAGCATTTAGAGTTTAAACATTAATGCTCAAAACATTGTAGTAAACGAAATAAATGTCTAGTGCTTGTTATCACTGTATAATAATACACAATATATAGCTACTGTAACTCTATCAACCATAACTCATATTTGCTAAATTTAACTGAACTCTCAAAAGAGCTAGGTGGCTAACACACCACGAGGCCCGCAGCATGCAGGCAGCAACTAGCATGTAGCATGTAGCGTGTTGCTTCACTCACCGAGGAAAATAAAATAACAATCAAAACTCTTTCGCTTTCCAAAGCAGCTCCAACCTCCAACGACAGCCCCAGAGATTGGTCCACCGCCGCCCCGGTAAAACTCTCAATTTGCGCTGTTTTGTGCATATAATGATCACAAGTGTCTCCGTTCTTCCAGCGTGACGCTGCTCCCTCACACACACGTCTTCAACGTGCCCTCACTAACCTGAGTAAGGAGGTGGGACTTGGCGGATTTTAGTCCAACTACAATCATGATTGCATTATGAACCAATGAGCTTTGTTAACCTTGTAACCTTGGTTTATCCAGTGGGTTACACCCTCCCCCCTTAAATATATGCACGCCCCTGTTTCCCCTGTGTAAACCAATCTGTACTGTTACGATCATTAAAAGAGTTAACAATGGCAGTAGTCAATCCTTGAAACAAGGAAGTAACAACAGAAACTAGTGGATTTCCAAGCTCAGGATAATGGAACCGTAAAGTCCGGTTTGCTCCTTCCTCCCTTTCAGGTTTCACAGAGTAAACAGGTAAGTCTCCCATCCGTCTGTTAACTACATAAACTGTAGGTTCCCAACGATCTGCCAATTTATGTTTGTTTCGCAGCCGGAGATTACGAACCAGAACTCTATCTCCAACATCCAGTGTACATTCTCTGACAGCTTTATCAAATCGCTTCTTGTTTTTCTCTGCAACCTTGTGAGAGTTTTCTTTCGCAACTTGATAGCTTTCTTCAAGGTTAGATTTAAGGTTCCTCGCATATTGAGAGTGTGAGTGGGACTCTTTGTCTTTTACTGGCAATCCAAAAGCTCTGTCTATGGGTAGCCTTGGCTGTCTCCCAAACATTAGCTCATATGGGGAAAAACCAGTGACGTCATTTCTGGTACAGTTGTAAGCATGAGTGAGAGGTTTGACATGTTCTCTCCACTGTGCTTTCTCTTTGTCCTTCAGAGTACCCAACATGCTGAGTAGTGTTCGATTGTAGCATTCAACAGGGTTTCCCCTGGGATGGTAAGGACTTGTTCTCACCTTCCGTATGCCTGCTAATGCACATAGCTCTTTAATGATATGAGACTCAAAGTCTCGACTCTGATCGCTATGTAGGCGTTCAGGAAAACCATAATGGACCAGGAAGTGTTCCCACAAGGTTTTGGCAACAGTGCTGGCTTTCTGGTCTCTGGTAGGAATAGCGACAGCATATTTGGTAAAGTGATCTGTAATGACAAGTATATCTTTTATATTTCGACTGGTTCTAATGATAGAAAATCCATACAGACCAACTCCATTGGTCTGGTGGTCTGGATGTTCACTAATGGAGCAGCCTTTTCCGGCTGGATCTTCCTTCGAAAACATCGCTCACATGTTTTCACTTTTCAACATCAACAGCCATCTTCGGCCAGTAGAATCGTGATCGGGTAAGATCCAGGGTACGTTCCAGGGTACGTTCGATCCCTAAATGTCCCATGTTGTCATGGAGATTTTTGAGAACCGTAGTTCTTAGAACTTCGGGAAGTACAAGCTGAAATTGTGTTTCTCTCTCAGATTCACATGTCCGATACAAAAGGCCTGATTTCATTTGAAACCTTTTCCACTCCCTGAGAATCAGACGCATTTCAGGGAATTATGCTGTGTAATTTGCACGTAAGATGTTGCTGCATTCCATCAAGCTTAGGACCTTACTGATGACAGGGTCTTCTCTTTGAAGTTTTGTAAGGTCAGACTCGCTGTATTTTGGCACTGTAAAGACTCCCTCATTTGACTAATTCTCATCAAAGATAGCAAGAATTTCTTCAGCATTAATGGCAAGTGATTCTACATAGCCAAAGGAAGTGGAGTGCTCCTGACTGAGTCCAACAGTGTGTCTTTGGCAAGTAGCTTTAACAATGTCTGGGGTCAAGGGCTCAAATTATTTCTTGGATGCCAACAGCTGGGAGGTGAACCTGCCAATCCTTTGGCTTTCCTCTTCTGAAATGGCATCATTTTCCAGTGCACCATGGGGTCGTCTAGACAGACCATCCGCATCCATATTCTGCTTACCAGCCCGATATTTGATGTCAAAGGTGAATGTGGATAATGCAGCTAGCCAACGGTAGCTTGCAGCATCAAGCTTGGCTGTGGTAAGTCAACGGATTGTTGTCTGTAACAACAGTAAAGGAGTTGCCGTACAGATAGTCGTGAAACTTTACTGTAACTGCCCACTTAAGGGCTAAGAACTCGAGCTTGTGCGCTGGATACCTCGCCTCACTGCAAGAGAGTCCTCTACTAGCATAAGCAATCGCACGCATTTCTCCGTTCTGCTCTTGATACAAGGCAGCTCCCAATCCTGTTGTGCTGGCATCGGTGTGGCGCACATAGGGACGTTTTGGGTCTGCATAGCCAAGGACAGGGGACGATGTTAGTTTGTGTACTATGTCCTCAAAGGCCTGCTGACACTCTTCATTCCAGCGATCACCAAATGATTCTTTCGGGTTGAGGTATTTACCATCACCAAAGCTGACTTTGACCCCTTTTCGTCGAGGTGGGTAACCTGCAGTGAGGTCGGTTAAGGGTTTGACTATCTTTGAATAATCTTCAACAAACCTTCGGTAATAACCGGTAAATCCAAGGAAAGATTGGAGTTCTTTTAAGTTCTGCGGTCTCTGCCAGGTTTTTAAGGCTTCAGCCTTTTCAGGATCAGTTTTAACTCCATCGCTGGAAACAATATGCCCCAGATAACGGACGGAATTCTGGAAGAACTTACATTTATCAGGGGAAAGCTTCAAACCATACTCCCTGAGACGGCTGAGTACATGAGTGAGCCTTCTCTCATGCTCTTCCAATGTGTCTGAAAAGACGATGATGTCATCCAGGAAAACCAAAACTTCCTTAAGGTTGATGTCACTCATGCACATGCCGTTGGAACGTGCTTGGAGCATTGGTGATCCCTTGGGGCATCCGGTTAAACTCACAGAAACCAAAGGGACACACAAAGGCAGTTTTTTGCTTGTCACTTTCGTTCATCTCGATCTGATAATATCCAGCCTTCAAGTCCATTACTGAGAACCACTTGGAACCCGTGAGAGCAGAAAATGACTCCTCAAGGTTTGGCAATGCGTATGCGTCTTTGATCGTCTGCAGGTTCAGTTTCCTATAGTCAATACATAAACGTATATCACCATTTTTCTTTCTTACCACAACTATTGGTGATGAAAATGGGGATTCAGATTCTCGGATTACACCTGCATCAAGGAGAGTTTTGAGATGTTTTTTCACTGCCTCATAATCATGTGGATGAATTGGGTGGGCTCTCTGTTTGAATGTTGTCTCATCCTTCAGTTTGATGTGGTGTTGAACTTTGTTTGTAAGGCCAAAGTCAAGATCGTGCTGAGCGAAGACATCAGAAAATGTGCTCAGCTTCTGAGTGACTCTTTCTTTCCACTCCTCAGGAAGAGAAGGGCCAAAGGAAAATGCCTCTTTCATATTTTTGTCTTGTGTTTGATGACTCGAGCAGTCAACATGAGTCTTCTGACCATCTTTTTCAACTGATTGCTGACCCTCCAGGACAGAATCTACAACTGTTAATTCTGCAATAACACAGTTGGTGGGTAGAATTATGTCATGTTCAGTGTTATTTCTCAAGAGAACAGGTAACTTCTTTGCTCCATGCTTTGGTAAAGAAATGAAAGCACATTCCACAAAAATGCCACCTGGCAAGGTTGAGTTGGATGGTTGCTCTACCAGTGCATACTTTTCTGTGCTGATTGAATTGACACACATGTGACCTTCAAGAAGAACTTTTTGCTTTGCAGGAAGGACTACTTGCTTTCCTCCCTTGAGTTTCACAAAACCAAGTTCTCCACTTGTTGCTTGGTTTCTCCTCAGTTGCTGTATGTGAAGAACCTGTTGGTAGCCGTAGCAAGGTGAGGTAACTGAATGATCTGTACAATACTTTTCATACAGTGGGTCCAAAATGTTGGTGCCAATTAACAATGGAACACCTACTTGGTTTGACCGCCTATCAAGGACAACCAAAGCCAAGGTTGACATTTCAGGCTCTGATTCAAGAAAGGCTTTAGGAAACTTCAAGTCGATTTCTACATAGCCCAAGTAAGGAACTTGTTGTCCATTAGCTCCTTCTACCTCAAGTATATCACTTATTGGTTTGACAGGATGCTCAGAAAAATGAGCTTGATAAAAGGACTTGGTTACAGTGGTGACCTGTGATCCTGTGTCTAGTAAACAAACAGTCCACCCCACCCACATTAACTTTGCCTGTACATTTGCTTCCTACTAGACGTTTTGGCAATTTACTGTTCTTTGTGACTCTGTGGTTGTGAATCACTATTTTGCCTGTAGATGGGAAACATGTTATTTTCTTGGCTTCCATTTGCCCCTCAACAGAAGCCTGTTCTAGTTTAAAGGACTTGTGGCAGGACGGTTTTGGCTGTCCCAGGCACGCTGCTTCTTTCGAAGTACTGTTTTCTTGGTTTCTACAAGTGTGGGATTTGGCAAGTTACTGCACACGGATAGTATGTGGCCATCCTCACCACATTTGAAGCAATACCATGGCCTCAACCTTGTAGTAACTTGCTGCAGTTGATTTTCTGCTTGTTTGTCTTTATTATTGCATTTCTCTTTTGCACTCACCACTTTTTTCTTCACAGGCTTCTCTGAACTGCATGCCCTGAGTGTCGCCACCTGAACCTAAAGTTCAGCAATTTGCTTCTTTAAGTCTTTGGTTATGTCTAAAGGCCCTGACACACCAGGCTGTTTTCGTTAGTCGGAAGACGAAGCGTGTCCTGTCGCCCAAACTCAATTTGGTGTGTCCCGCACCGTCGGCCGTGACATGCCTTATTTGGACTGCCTGACTGCCTGACTGCCCAATTCAACATGTTGAATCGGCCATGCATCGGGTCAGGCAGTCGGACCAAGCAATCACTCTGATTGGCTGTTCAGCTAGCGAATCAGTGCATGAGAAGCGAAACGGAAGTGAGGGACGTAAACAAATGATTTAAGAAGGCACACACAGACTGCTATTTAGTTTCATCTCATCATGGCGATCTGGAATGACAGAAACGAAGACCTGCTCATCACCTTGATCCAGGAGAGGCCAGCTCTGTACGACATCACAGAGAAAAGGTACTCGAACCGAGTAGTGAAAACCGGACTCTGGCGAGAGATTTAAACGCAACTTGGTTTCTCGGGTAAGATTATCTTTTTCATCAATTGAGCTCTTTAGCAGATACTGTTGGCTTTTTATTGTTTGCCAGCGTACAGTGACGTTAACGTGAAATGTAATTTGTTATTTCAAACTTGTGTTTTGTTGTTATCTTGTTGCTAGCTGTGCAGTTTGGCACTGCATATAGATATGAATTGGACATGCTAACTAGCCACAATGCTTACATCGTTTATTTGTGTGCTTCAGAGAAAGAGCTGAGGAAGAATTGGGATTCTATGCGAACCCAGTACACCCGGTACAGGAAACTAGTTGTGGAGCACAAAGGACCGGCAGACAGCAGTGGATCATAACCAGGCTGCCGTTTTTAGAGCCCTACACAAGAAGGAAGGAGAGTACTTCGAACCTCACCATCACGGTAACTATTTTATTTGTTGAGTACAAATAAGTGTTTCTTGCTTCTTTCATTTACAAAAACATTATTTTCATTCATTTGGTGAACAATAACAATCCAATCCAATACACTTTATTTATATAGCACAGTTTAAAAACAGAGGGTTTGCCAAAGTGCTTCACAATGAACATAACATTATAATAAAATATAATATTACACGAATAGATAAAAAATAATATATATAATAACAGAATAATATATATATTATTGTATTATAATTATTGATGTGCTCATCACCTTAATGTTGCAGCAGGTAAAGGAGGAGCTAATTAAATGATATACTGCTGGGTAGCTCACCATGGGATCAATAACGCTTTTATCTTAACCTATAATGATACATGATAAAATATGTCTTGATTATATTTTGTAGTGTTCTGAATATTCTAGAAGTATGTCTTTAGCATCTGAATAGAGCATCACAATGTGTCTACAATGTACCTCTCACACTTGACCACACCCCAAACTAATGGCACACACATTTCAGGGTATTGTTTTGTTATGAATGCTTAGTAAACAGTTTTAAGAAGTCATGGTATTACATCCAACTAACTGTGAATTTATTTAAAAAAAAATTAAGGAACGTCCGGTGGCTGCAGAATCAACCCCCGGTGGCACCAGCAGTGAAACCTCGACCAGCACCACTGAGGAGTCCTTCCACTTTGATGCTGAGCCCTGCACTCCCCAGGCAGAATCCACCATCTGCACCACACCGGCACCGCTCGGAGAGAGGCCAATCACACTCAGCACTCGAAGGCCTCCGGCGAAGCGCAGGATGATGATACTAAATGAGATACTGTCGACCGCTGTTCATTGTTCAAGATTGAAATGTAAATGTTCAAGCCGTTTTTCTGCCCCTCTATTCACATGTAGCATTTCATACGTGATGGTTTCTTCATTCTCGAACTGTTGTGGAGCAGAACTATAGTTAACTCAAGTACCTCAATATAATTATAGTATGTCTGCACTTTATGTGCTCATTTCATCATTCATTCATGTATTTTATATTCTACTAAAACTGAATCAAACCATAAACAAGGTGGCCCGTTGGGATTACTATATATATATATATATATATATATATATATATTATATATATATTATATATCTGCATTATTTTATCCCACTTTATGCTTTGCTCTTGCTGCTTGTTTTACACTGATTTTATATCTTATTTCTTACTGATGTAAAGCACTTTGAACTGCAATCCCCTGTATGAAAGGTGCTATACAAATAAAGTTATTATTATTCAGATGGATGTTTCTGCCCCTCTGTTCATTCTCCCATTATCCTCCTCAATCTGCCTAGAAGTATTTTAATGTTGTAGCTGTTACTATAACCAATACTAATGCTAGGGCTGCAACTGACAGTTATGTAGGCACATTGTTATTGTTTCTTATCGCTGTGTGATTAAAAGAATAAACACAAATAGCAGGATAGGCAATGCAAAACTTTATTTCGTACCTTCATACACACATAACACACCATTAGAATGAGCTTTTATCAACGCCTACATGATGATAACCTGTCAACATGACAGGAAAATCCACATGACATTAATACAGAGCGGGCAGAACCCAAATCTAGCTCCAGTGCCGCACGAAACATGTTGTTTGTTTATATCATGGTCTGTTCTTCTTCTCTGTCTTCCGGTTGTTGCCTCTTTTGAATGACGAATACACACTACCGCCGCCTGTGGTAAATGTTGTTTTATTCTACTGGCTTTGTTAGCCTGTTTATCTTCCTCAGTACGCAGTATGAGAAGAATCTCTGCAAATGGTGGTGGATTACTCTTTCGCTGTTCAAGCTGAAGACTAGTGATCAGTGTGCTGTCCCAACACCCACGGCAGAACTGCATGAGAAGCTGCTTATCAGAATCGTTTGCAGTCTTTCACATACAGTGACGTCACGAGTCACCCGCGAAAATGCGCCATTTTTATGGAGGTGCAAAGTTAAACAGCGAGCGAACATAAGCAGGCAGAGCGCAATCATTTTTCTATTAATATTTATATTCTGAAGATATCCCTGTAGGCCCATGTCTTCCGATTACATCTCTGGACTTGAGGGGTGTGCTCTCAATCGTTACCGGCGTAAATTAGAGCTGTGTGGGTTGTCTGATTGCCCTTACAGAGTTCCTGCCGATTCATGGCAAAATGACCCTAGAAAGTGGCCTCCGGTGGATTTTGGCAACATCTACGTCTATCTTCTGGAAACACCAGGGGGGTATACTACGAAGCAGGATTTTCGCTTAGCCGACTAAATTCAGGGAAAACTCCGGCTTTCCGGTCCTACGAAGCTGGTTCTCTTTTTAGCAGGCTAGATCTCCATGGTAACTTATGCTTAGCGGCTAACCTGGTCGGGACCAGGTTAGGTTGCAGGCTAAGAGCTCAACTCAGTGAAAACACCGCCTGCTGACCAATCAGAGCTCAGTGTGCGGAGTTTAAAGCGATCAAGTCATATTACAGGAGAAAGGAAATACAGAAAAGCTGCCGTTGCAGGAAAGACGGCCGGCAAAAATCACCGACTGTGTGAACGTGAACATTAATAGAATATCACCTCCCATCTTTAGAGCAATCTGACTATTATAACATTAGCGTTAAGAAAGTCACAACATAAGTAACCGGATCAGAGTAACATTAAGTACAGTCCGCGGCATATCACTTCATAATGTATCATATATCTCCTTATCTGAGTCAGCTGAGCCGTATCTGGCCGTGCAACACTCACAGTGTCACATACTGTATGCAGAAGTATTATTTTAAGCAACACATTAAGTTGACGAAACACTCGAGTCAAATGTAATTAAAATCAGATCCACTCGTGTTTTAGACGGGGCAGTGATATCATAAACCTGTTAATGTACGCATTCAAACACTTTTTCTTTTACCAGCTGTATTCACCTTGCAGGTGCAGCTATGTGGCTTTGATCCTGGATAAAGTGTTTAAGTCATGGATGTTTAAAGTTTAACTTCTTCATATAAGAACTATATGTTTATAGTTGACTTTTCATTCAGGAAGTAGCCTATGACGCTGCGCTGTCAGTATGCTTCTCCATGTTTGTGATTGGTCGAATGCTCCAAATACCACCCCTTTCATGTGAACGCGCACCTAACTAGATAGGACACGGCTGGCTTGAGCGATCCACTTGATAACCCGCGTCGTAGTACCGTTTAGCGAGAGCGTGTATGTTTTGGATTAGGCCAACCGGCTAACTCAAACATATCCAGGTTAGGTTGAACCAGTTTCGTAGTACAGGCCCCAGGTGAATACCCCACTTGTCACAATAATATTATCATGCCATTGCATGTGGTATTTTAGAGTTGACTAGATATTGATTAAGGCAATAGACTATGATATTCAGTACAGGAAGCTTAGCAACACCTAGACTGTTACAGGATTTTAATTTTGGAAAGTATTTTTTTTCTTACTTCTCACGTTTTTTATTATCTCATAACTTAGTACTTTTTTCTTAACATTGGTAACATTAAGCTGTCTGTGGCTCTTTCCTGCTGTAACGATGCAAATTTCCCCTCTGTGGGACAGTGGCGTAGCCAAGAATTAGTGTGTGGGTGGGCCTGGAGAAATGTAGGTGGGCCAGGGGGAGACATATTAAGCGTGGGGTCTGAGCTGAAACTTCATTAATGATTTTTTAATGCACTAATAGAACATAAGCATAAATTAGCAGTGAAAACAAAAAACATAGGCACGGCGGCCTCAGAATGTGTGTAAAACTGACATCCACATAGGGATGGGTATCGTTAAGGCTTTAACGGTACTACTACTTTTATCGATAGTGCTTATGCTTATGCTCCAGGTTCAGTACCAACCACATCATAAAGTACGCGGACGATACAACAGTGGTGGGACTCATCAGGGACAACAACAAACAGGCCTACAGGGAGGAGGTGAAACATCTGACAGACTGGTGTAACACCAACAACCTGATCCTGAATGTCGATAAAACAAAAGAGATTATTGTCGACTTCAGGAACAAAAAGCACTGTCACCCACCACTCCACATCAACGGCACAGCAGTGAAGACTACAGCCAGCACTAAGTTCCTGGGGGTGCATATCACAAGCAGTCTGACCTGGTCCACTCACACTACATCACTATTTAAGAAGGCACAGCAGTGCCTACACTTCCTGCACAGCTCCCCCCTCCCATCCTCACCACGTTCTACAGAGGAACCATAGAGAGCGTGCTGACCAGCGGCATCTCCATCTGGTCGAGAGACTGTAACGCCAAAGACTAGAAGTCTCTGCAGAGAGTGGTCAGGACAGCAGAAAAGATCATCGGAGTTCCTCTCCCTCCCATCAGAGACACCGCTCAGAAACGCTCCCTGACAAAAGCCCAGAACATGTTTAAAGACCCCACTCATCTTCACCATGCTCTGTTCTCCCTGCTGCCCTCCGGCAAGAGGTTCCGCAGCATTAAGAGCAGAACAGCCAGATTCTGCAATAGCTTTTTCCCCAAGCCATCAGACTGCTGAACAGCAAGTAGACCAGTAACATAAAGATTACATTATTATTTAAAGAGCACATATTTGTTATATAGTATGTCTATTTTATTTATATGTATAGTAAGTCTTTATATTTTAAATGCACACTTTATCTTTAATTTTATCAGCACCACATCACTATTATTTATTTATATGTACAATTTTAGCAAGTTTTTATATTGTCCTGTTCCTGCAGCCAGTACAACGAAATTTCGTTTTAATAGTACACTCCGTGTCTTGTTGAACTGACAATAAAGTATGTCTATGTCTTATCGATCCGGTCCTTTAACATTACTTTTATCGGTTATTTTGGAGAAAAAAATAAGGTAAACTAACTAAACAAATTGTGAACAAAACTAACATTGCTTTTTATTTAAATTAAATACATAATATTTCACATCAAAAGAAACAACAATGTTTTAACAAATCGTATTAAATAATGTGATGACAGAACTGTAAACAGAATAGCTGAAACTTTAACAAAATAAATAACTCAGTTACCTCTAATCATTAACCCATGTTTGTATAATGTAGTTAACTCTGTGTGTTGCTGCTTGCATAACACCTGACGTGGAAACGTTACTCGTGGATGGAGCTACAGAGCTACTAGAAAGACAGTCCAACCCGGTGCATTCCTCCGTCTGTATGTGGAGCACCTTTGCTAAATGTTTAGACAAATTGCTCGTGTTACCGCCCTTAAATGCTAAACTCTTATTCCACTTTTGGTAACGAGTATTGTCCACATCGACACGGCTATAGTTTAACCACACCTCGGAGCGCGTTCTCTCCGCCATCTCCTCCGTGTGTGTGTGTTGCTGCATGTAGCAGCTGCGTGTGTGTAAACTGCCCCGCCCCCTCGCACACAGACGGGGGAGAGATCTCTTAAACGGAGTTGGCGACACTTAAACTGCAATGTAATGTGTGTGTAGCAATAATACATACAACATATATCGGGGGCACAGGTTGTTTATCCTTGACAGTCGCACAGTGGGCACACACTGAGTGTTTTCATATTCAGCAAATGTGTACACGCTAAACTGCAGACCTCAAGAATAAATAATACTTTCATTCACTCACGGCAAAAGTTACTTTACTTACTATAAAAACTCACGGTAAAAAAATGCACTCCCTATTCCATTGTCATGAAGGTGGAATCTAACTATATCCAGAATAAGTTTTATTGGATCCAGGCTAGAAACATGTTTATTTCTGCTGTAAAGTTGGCCATTTTAACATGGGGGTCTATGGGAATTGCTCCTTTTTGCATCCATCCCCTGTCGGCCACTAGATGAACTGCAGTTTGTGGCACTTCCTTCTGGGCTTCCTGGTTCTGCGCTATGAAGCGCTGATTGGCTGTGGGTGGGCCAGACGTGCATGTGGGTGGGCCCAGGCCCACCCGGGCCCACCCACAGCTACGCCGCTGCTGTGGGACTAATAAAGGTCTGTAATACAGGCCCTGGGCTGTAAACATAACCTCATCATTGGCCATTGATATAATTTGGTACTACCAGTATTGTAGCTATTGTCACTGTGTTAAGCCTTACATTGATGCTTACCAGCTGTCAAATCAAAGGTAGTATATCCTACTATGTTTGATGTTTAATTATAAGGTGACAGTGTATGTTTTACCTTTGTGTTTCAACAAGGTGTCCACACTAGAGAAGCAATGAGAAATTACAAAGCACTAGACTCCTACAAACTGCTGGAATCTGGTTGGGTGCAGACAGTGAGGCATATCATTCCTGACGACACAACCCTCACTGTCCTGAGAGCTGATGTAACACCGTCATTCCGGGCGAAGGAACCGCCGCATCATCCATGGGCAGTCGTTACCCAGCGTGGCGATGTGGTTGCTGCTCACTGTGACTGCAAAGCTGGGTATGTAGATTCCAGTATGTAGAAACTAAATGTTTACTATGAACATATTCTGGTTGTATATTGTGTGACAACCCGGTGGTGCTGCTGTAACCTGTGTGTTTCTTGTAATCAGCAGTGATGGAACCCACCTGTGGCGCTAATTCCAGGATATAAGAGGGCTGCAGAACAGACTCTCGCTCTCTCTCAGCTGCCCTGCTCGGTGCAGCAGGACACCGCTCCTCTGTTCTGTTTTATTGTTGTTGGAACCACTGTGTTGGATAAATAAATGATTGTTACAAGCTGGCTCTGCTTGTAACATAAGGACAACAGTTCCATGCCGGAGTTGCCCAAAACAATCATTGAGAATCAGCAGAACATGGTCTTCTGTAAGACAAGAAGTTTTCTTCCAGTGAATTCACAGCAGCACCAGACATATATTCTACAATTACCTGAGTTACAGGATCTGTGGTTGGTACTTCAATTACTCTAGAGAAAGACCCATACTGCTTGAGAAAATTAAAAACCTCATCTACTTCAGTGTTGGTAAAGCCACTGACTAACACAGAATTTGAGATTTTCACATTTTCTTTCACAATAATATCCATCTTTGTGGTGCAAACACTGTAAATCCCCTTCTCAATGAAAAAATGCAATACAAATTATCACTGAAATCTCAAAATAACACATACAAATTAAGTCACACTTCAGTCACTCAAGGTGTCCCTTTAACTATGTTTAAAACCCATCCTGGCTAGCTCGCCACTTTGTGTAACCAGTCTGTCAGGTGTGTGAAAACTGGACCAGTATTCCAGGTTCTTAAAGGATGGGTAATAAATGAAGTTGAACACCAGAGTGAAGGAAGTGAATACTGAGATTTTATAAAGGAAAACATATATATATATATTGGCACAGTAATAATCAACATTCTTCTAAATAAAGCGCTTGACACTTGGGTGCACCCCAAATAAAATTAAAATAAACCCCCAAAAGAAAATAGTTCTTTGATCAGTTCCTGTAAGGTCCTCACAATCCTACCACTGGTAGCGGAAAGATGAGGTGTTCAGGTTGTCATTGGTAGCTCGCCATCCCCCTCATCAGGGAGAAAATCCAGAGTCCACAATCCAGAATCCAGAATCCAGAAAATCCAGAATCCACAATCCAAGGGTATCATAAAAACCCCAGCCTGTGTAATATAACACGGCTTAAAACATTGCAAATGTATCTTCAACACATGTGCATCAAATATCATAACTGTGCAGTGCTAAATTATCAATGCAAATATACAACACATTTAGATACCATAATCTACGTCACTTCCGGGCAAAAATTACGGCTCCGCCCACTTTTGGGGGAAAATAAAGCTGTCAGTTGAACGGCGGTTAATACAAATTCTGAAGTTTTTGCCAATCCGATCAGAAAATTAAGAAAACCGGAGATTTTTGGATCTTCAAAGAGCCCGATTACAATGGCCAGACAGGCAAACTATTACATAAAATCATTGGAAAACGACGATCGGGCTCGATATATGATTAAATTAAAAGCAGTAGGCGATCAATGTCCATTCAGTCTGCCGGTGGACAAATGATCGGACTCAATGACCTGAGGTGTCATATCCTGACATCTATAACTACCTCATTGAATCTCCAGGTAGTTTGTATAGGACGTGATCAAGACACATTATTTATCCGTTTTAATAGTCTGTCCAATTTGCGTTAGTGTAAACTATAAATATGTGTTATACTGTACAATAACGTGTTAAATAGGGGGTTTACCAAGCTAATTAATGATAGCATCTAGTTATAGGTAGGGTTGATAATTGACGATTTTATGTTATAGCCTATCTTTATAATCTCAGTAAATATACCACAACACAGTATGACAATATTTTAACATACACAGTTCATCACAATAGCAAAATGCAGTCTTTATTAATTAACTTTCTGGATTTCCCATGTTTGTACTACTAATGTTTTTTTTAAATGTTTGTAGATGTGACAGAGCAGGTTTAGAGATTTGTGTCTGCTAACTTGTCCTCTAGGGATTTACACAGTAAGTTCAATGAAGAACTTCAGGTCTCTGGAAGCACATACTTTTTTTACCAGTGGCTGGGTGGATGTGGTTCTATTTCGTCCCTACTGACCGCCAGAGGCGGTGCTTTAGCACTGGATATGTCCATCGCACGCGCATGCGCAGCTCGAGTACCAATAACAACAAAGTCACCTGTGACCCACGTGACACCGGCTATATCAGCCGGTATTGTCAGAGGATCTGTTCCTTTTCATCTTCTCGCTGCGCGAGGGTACCGTGGCTACGTTTTCGTAGCCTACAGCGTTCAGGCTTGAACGTTTGATCGGAGGGATTTCTCTGCAAACAGCTGGTCGCGTGACAGTCGGAGCTACGGGTCGTTAGACGCGTCCTCCAGGAGCTGCGCCGGCTGTGCAGAGCCTCGACAGACAGGTTTGTGTCAGCTTGTTGCTAGTGATGGCTGTGTTTCCACACCCGCTCCCAGCCAAGTTGTCCTGATTACCGTCTTATTGTTTGTGGCTTAGACTTTCTGGTGACGACAGTGTTCCCGCTTCCTCTCCCATAAAGTTGCCCTTATGCTCTTTTGAAAGTTCTGCTTGTGGCGTTGTGCCCGAGCTATCATTAGCATTTGAGTCCCAGCTTTGGCTGCGTCCCTCATTCGATTTAGTATGGAAAGCCAAGAGTGTCATACTTTAAACCCGTTTTTCGTTTAGATGCAGAAAGTAAGGTAAGTACTTTCTATTTTCTAGAAGCTATTATCTGGTCTTAACATTTGTGTTCTGACTTGGTCGCTTGATTGTTAGCAGCAGCCGCTTGGCTAACACCTTGCTGTTGAGCTTAACTATTAACTCAGGGCAGTGCTCCCGCTCCCTGTAGCATAGGGTTTGATTGCAGTAGCGCTAGTTCGTTGTATTACTGCTCCTAGTACTAGACTCCTAGCACTAGGATGATATGCAGAGAACATCTTCACGGCGGGTGCTGTGTGCTCGGCATGTGCGGTTACTACTGTAACCAGACACGGTTCTATGCGGGCTGTTCTCTTTCTTAGAAGCTAATTATCTGGTCTTAACATTGTGTTCTGACTTGGTTGCTTGATTGTTAGCAGCAGCCGCTTGGCTAACACCTTGCATGTACGGTTAAGCTTCATTATTTAACTCAGCCGGTGAGGGCAGTGCTCTCGCTGCTGCTCCCGGTAAACGCATGGTATGGTTGCAGTAGCGCTATATCGTGGTATTTACTGCTCCTAGTACTAGACTCCTAGCACTAGGACGATATGCAGAGAACAATCTTCACTGTGTGCTGTGTGCTCTGCATGTATGGCCATTAAGGAGGATTTCATCCTCCCAATATTATATTGTCTAGTGGGCAGCCGTTGGCTGACACTTTTAGGCACCGGCCACAGTTACTATTGTAACTAAGGTTCTAAGCCGTAGTACTGGCCATAATTACTACTGTAACTACGGGGTTAAGCCGTGCACGTACTGGCCATAGTTACTACTGTAACTACGGTTCCAAGCCGTGCACGTACTGGCCATAGGCAATACCGTAACTACGGCTCTATGCCGTGTAATGGCCATAGTTACTACTGTAACTACGGTTCTAAACCATGTAAGTACTGGCCATAGTTACTACTGTAACTACGGTTCCAAGCCGTGCAAGTACTGGCCAGAGTTACTACTGTAACTACGGTTCCAAGCCGTGCAAGTACTGGCCAGAGTTACTACTGTAACTACGGCTCTATGCTGTGTAAGTATCCAAGCCGTGCAAGTACAGGCCAGAGTTACGACTGTAATGACGGTGCTAAGCCGTGTAAGTACTGGCCATAGTTACTACTGTAACTACGGTTAGATGCCGTGTGAGCCCTGGCCATGGTTACTGCTGTAACTACGGCTCTGTGCTATTCTATTCTTTAGAAGCTAGTTATCTGGTCTTACACATGTGTGTTATTGACTTGATCTCGCTTGATCGTTAGCAGCAGCCGCTCGGCTAACGTCTTGCGTATACTGTTAGCTTCTTTATTTTACCCAGCTAGGTGAAGGCAGTGCGCTCGCTCCCGCTCCCTCTACCGGTAATGCGGATGTAGCTACATCCCTTTTTCTGTTCGGCGAGTAGTAGCACCGCTCTACTCTTCCCGTTCAGCAGGTAGCCGGTGAAGGCTGTGTTCCCGCTCCCGGTTACACTGCATCTGGCGTTCGACTCTAACTTAACCAGTGAAGGCAGTTCTCTCCCCCACTCCTGGTAGACGCCAAACGGCCTCGTTTTTCCGTTAAGCAGGTAGCCGGTGAAGGCTGTGTTCCCGCACCCGCTCCCGGTTACACTGCATCTGGCATTCGTCTCTAACTCAACCAGTGAAGGCAGTTCTCGCCCCCGCTCCTGGTAGACGCCAAACCGCCTTGTTTTTTCTGTTAAGCAGGTAGCTGGTGAAGGCTGTGTTCCCGCACCCGCTCCCGGTTACGCTGCATCTGGCATTCGTCTCTAACTCGACCAGTGAAGGCAGTGTTCTCGCCCCCGCTCCTGGTAGATGTGGAACTGCCTTGTTTCTCCGTTAAGCAGGTAGCCGGTGAAGGCTGTGTTCCCGCACCCGCTCCCGGTTACACTGCATCTGGCATTCGTCTCTAACTCAACCAGTGAAGGCAGTTCTCGCCCCGCTCCTGGTAGACGCCAAACTGCCTTGTTTTTCTGTTAAGCAGGTAGCTGGTGAAGGCTGTGTTCCCGCACCCGCTCCCGGTTACACTGCATCTGGCATTCGTCTCTAACTCAACCAGTGAAGGCAGTGTTCTCGCCCCCTCTCCTGGTAGACGCTAAACTGCCTTGTTTATTCTGTTAAGCAGGTAGCTGGTGAAGGCTGCGTTCCCGCACCCGCTCCCGGTTACGCTGCATCTGGCATTCGTCTTAATTTAACCAGTGAAGGCAGTGTTCTCGCCCCCGCTCCTGGTAGACGCTAAACTGCCTGGTTCCGTTAAGCAGGTAGCTGGTGAAGGCTGTGTTCCCGCACCCGCTCCCGGTTACGCTGCATCTGGCACTCGCCTCTAGCTCAGCCAGTGAAGGCAGTGTTTTCGCCCCCGCTCTTGGTAAACTGTCTTATTTACTAATCCAGCTAGGTGAAGGCAGTGATCCCGCTCCCGCTCCCTCTGCTGTAACGTGGGTGTAATTACATCCCTCTTTCTGTTCGGCGAGTAGCAGCAACGCTCTACTCTTTCCATTAAGCAGGTAGCTGGTGAAGGCGTGTTCCCGCACCCGCTCCCGGCTACGCTGCATCTGGCTACCCACAGAATGGTTCATTCATGTAGCGCCTGTAGGGTTTCTCTTGAGCCCGAGGACGGCCACGACCGCTGCCCCTCCTGCCTCGGCCGCTTCTGGCGGTCAGTGGGGACGAAATTCGAGCATCTGAGGGAGGTTCTCACGGTAAAGGCCTGCATGAGCTGTAGCTGCATGCCTCGGGTGCTCAGAGTGGCTCGAATCACTGAGGTGGAACGTCTGGCAGCAGCCAACAGACACCTCTCCTTGTCACGTACTCCTCCAGATCAATTCGGCCGTTCCCGGCGACTTGAGGGAGCGATGGCTTTGTGTGCTCCCCCCAATAGAAGGACTAGAAATAGGCTGTCCTCTAAAGTGGATCGGCTAGCTGCCGATAGGGGCATGATGAAGTCGCCCCGGTGCTAACCCCCCCCCCCCCCCCTCCTTCGGTGGGCGCCCCTCCTTCGGTTGGCGCCCCTCCTTCGGCTGACGCACCTCCTCCGGTTGACGGAGAGTCCTCCGTCGCGGACCAGTCGAGCCAGGGGAGCTGTTTAGATCAGCTGCCCTCGGAGGCACTGGAGTGTGCCGCCCAAGCTAGGCAGACCAGGCAGCAGCACTCGGGTCCTCGCAGACCTGTGCCCATTCCCAGCAGGCCCAGGGGCCGCTCTAGCAGCCGCACTCAGCCGCTGGATTACAGGGGTGGTCTGCAGAGGTCTTAGCGGCCCACTCAACCGCCTCCCAATGACTTTCGTGCCCCATGTCGCCCGCCTTCCAGGCGGCCTTGTGCCCCAGAGCCTGACCGGAACCCCCCAAGAGGCTCCAGGGTCCGGGGGGCTGGGCTCTGAAATCCCGGGGGTGGTCGGCGGCTGCTTTCCCAGCAGCAGCTCAGTTTCTGGGCAGTCTGTACTTCGGTCCCTTGGGTGGTTTTCACCTTAACCCAGGGGTACGGACCGCAGCTCCGGCCCCTAGCCTTCGGCTGGGTCTAATTGACAGTCGTCAGCGATCCGGCAGGGGCCCTACCTCTGGGCCAAGAGTTGTCCGTCCTTTTGTCCAAGGACGCAATCAACCCAGTAAGACCCTCTGCTTAGCCAGGGGGTTCTACTCGGCATACTTTCTCGTGAGCAAGAAAGTCGGCGTATTTCGCCCGATCTTGGACCTCAGGGGAATCAACAGATTCCTGAAGGTGCTGCCATTCTATATGCTGACTACTGCATACGCACAGGTGGAGTGGTTCCCAACCGAGGGATGCCTACTTCCACGTGGGCCGGGCAAGAGGGTGCCTTATATTCAGTTCCTCCGGCCCTTGGGCAGACTGGCAGCTGCCTCGGCCGCTGGGCCCTTAGGCCCGCTGTCGTTGTGCCCCATGCAGATGTGGCTGAACAGCCTTCACTTGGACGCCAAGTGGCACAGGCACAGTGAAGTCAGGGTGTCGCAGCATTGCTCCACTCTCCGTCACGCTGGAGGGGCAGGGCCTATCTCTGGTAGGCGTGCCCATGGGCGCCATCCCATCCCGCCAGGAGACCATCACCATAGGTGCATGTCTCTCAGGGTGGGGTGCAGTGCGGCAGGGCAGGACCGTTCAGGGTCAGTGGTCTGCCCAGCAGAGTGCGCGCCGGGTCAACGTGCTAGAGCTTCGGGCCGTGCAGCTTGCACTCACGCACTTTCTACCCCAACTGGGGGGCAAGAATGTGCGTGTTCCTTGGGGACAGCATGTACATTGTTGCTTAGACAACAGTCCCTTCTAGATAGTGGACGTTCTCACTCCACTCTGAATTTATGTGGCTGCGATTCTGCCCGACATGTTCAGGTCGACGGCGCCACGGCGGGGTGCCACAGGTCGGTGTCCCTCTTTATGAGAGGGGCTTTACGGCAGCGTCCCCCTTGCACCCCGAGGGCTCCGGCTTGGGACCTGCCCTTGCTGCCGGATGCCCTATCACCTCCTCCCTTCGAGCCC
The DNA here is from genome assembly GCF_902827115.2 of Pseudochaenichthys georgianus. Lineage (NCBI taxonomy): Eukaryota > Metazoa > Chordata > Actinopteri > Perciformes > Channichthyidae > Pseudochaenichthys > Pseudochaenichthys georgianus. The sequence goes on from NC_047511.1 coordinate 32,934,063, forward strand.
CTGGCCCAGGTGGGGCTTAGGTGGCTGCCCATAAAAGGCAGCATTTCTGCTTGCCATAGCCTCAGGGAAGTGAGTCGGGGAGTTGCATGTCCTCTCCATAAACAATACATGCTCGAGGTGGGACTCTCATGCGTTGCCCTTTGGGCAAATGTGGCATTCCCGCCCGGGGTCCTTCCACAAACTCACTTCAATCAGCCTGCCCAGCTGGCACGCTTTGACATTCAGGAGTACGGCACATCGAAGTTGCTGTGCCCAGGGGGTGCCCAAAGGGCGTATATCAAGGCTACTGCCTGTATACGGCAGGAGGAGCAACTCTTGAGTTTGCCCTGGCGGCACTAAAGGAGGTTAGGCCCTCTAACCAGTGGCTTCCCCACTGGGTTGTCGATACCATCTCACAGGCTTACGGGGCCAGTGGTCGCCCCCTGCCACCAGGCTGAGATGCCACTCTACAAGGAGCATCTCAACATATTGGGCTGCCCTGAGAGGGGTGCCCCTGGAGACCATCTGCGCCGCGGCGTCGTGGGCGTCTTCTGGCACATTCTCCAGTTGTCATCAGGTCAATGTCGCCACTCCCCATTCTTTGGGCGTGGTCCTTTTGCCGAGCTCCGCTGCTTCCAGTGGTGAGCAAGGGCTTGGATTCTTCATGACATTGTTGGTATAGGTCATCCAGTGCTAAAGCACCGCCTCTGGCGGTCAGTAGGGACGAAATAGAACGATAGTTACGGCTGTAACTACGGTTCTATGAGTCCCGGATGACCGCCAGAGTTCCCTGTCACTCAGAATTCTTGTGTGCTCGCGAGAAGATTCGGGGAACAGATCCTCTGACAATACCGGCTGATATAGCCGGTGTCACGTGGGTCACAGGTGACTTTGTTGTTATTGGTACTCGAGCTGCGCATGCGCGCGCAATGGACATACCCAGTGCTAAAGCACCGCCTCTGGCGGTCATCCGGGACTCATAGAACCGTAGTTACAGCCGTAACTATCGTTCTTCACCACAAACCCTGTGCTGACACAACAGTCTTCAAGACCCATGTAAAGCCATCATGGAGAGTTACAGATAAACCCCACAACACCTGGGTTGCTGTTAACAAGACTGGAGAGGTCACAGCTGCTCACTGTGATTGCATGGCAGGGTAAGCTGACTACATAACACTAATAGTACAGTCACAATGCCACCTATGTAATCCTTCAGAAGGGAAGGCTTTTGTTATTTGGTGAAAAAGTATTTATTTAAAAAATATATTGTCGGAGCCCTGCTTTTTAAGTTGCAGGCATCAGTTCGCCTTGGATATACAAGTGTGGCACCAACCAGCATCGCCTGTGCCTGGAATAAAGTCTGCACGAAAAAAGTTGAGGCAGACATGGTCATCAATATAGACTTCTATGGAGACAAAGCCAAAAAAAGGGACACAGGAACAAACTGCAGGGTCATTCCAATGGCGAATGAAGAAAATAAACAACAGTTCTTGGAAATACTGTCTGCCTCAGGAGAACTGCCTGTTGTTCTGAGCACTTTCAAGGCTTTTGCAGACCCTTTCAAACCAAAGCCTTGGTACCAACATCTGTCAGAATGTTCAGATGATCAGGTACAGGCAATAGAGGAAGAGACAAAAGACCAGGCAGAATGTTCATATTGGCACCAGCAGAGGGTTGGGAGGGTGACAGGTACATCAGCACACAGAGTTATCCACACATCTCTTGAGAAACCATCAAAATCACTGCTGAGGGATATTGTGCAGAAAGAGTCACGCAAAAATCCGCTGAAAACACCAGGCATCATTTGGGGTAGGGAACACGAAAAGGATGCAATTGAGACATACAAGTATGCACTGGGCCTTACAACTGCATATCCAGCACCCACTTTAATTAACATCTCCAGTGACATATATAAACCCCACACAAGCATCAGTATTCAACGGGCAGGCTTCCGAGTGTGCAGACAGAAGCCCTACATTGGTGTAAGCTGTGATACTTGTGTACACTGCGTTTGCTGTGGAAAGGGGGTGGTTGAGGTAAAGTGCCCCTTGAAGTGGAATAGTGATTTGTCAGCTGATCACTGGCCAGCAGACAAGAGAGGACATCTGGACACTTTGTTGTCGCTGAGGACCAACCACAGCTACTACACCCAGGTAATACAATAAATAACAACTCATAAGGAATTTTATTATCTGTGTTTTGTTAATTGCAGGTAAGTAGTTGGAGTCTATGCTGTACTTTTTCTTCTTTTTTTTTACAGGTGCAGATACAGATGTTTGTGTGCAAAACAACCTATGCAGACTTCATGACCTGGACGCCAAAGCAAACCGTTATCTTCCGTGTCCAACGAGATGAAGATTTTCAGTGTCAGGCAGTGGACACCATTAGCCGTTTTTGGACCAGGCACATCTACCCACAGCTGGCGGGAACCACAATCCCAGATACAGAGCTGGAGCTTCAGGTATAAAACATTTTCCTTAGAGACTGCAAATACACTGTCTGTTATATCTTTATACTATGTAATATATGGCACACAAATATTATGAAACAATACAAATAATCACAAATTATGTATAACAATTTCAGGAGTCAACAGACAGTGCTGTGTCAGACACAGAACAGGAGCTTCAGGTAAAACACAAAACCTAAACAATTATTTATAATTATAGTTCATTAACATTTGCGAGCATTTGTTGTTAGGTGGCTGTTAGGTTAATACTAGCTAAGACAATTCCTAATACATAGTTTATTTACATTTACAGAATAATTACGTGGTGTCAACTGTCATTCCTGGAAGGAGAGCAGAGCATTAAGGTAGATTTAAAAAGCTGAAGGATAGTCATTGAAGAGTTGTTCTTTTGCTGCCATGGCCTAAACTAAGTGACTCAAAGAGAAAAGACAGCAGGATTGATTTGACCTATACATCCCCCTGTCTGTTTTTATTGAACACAATGCTACCTGACATGTTGACCCAGGCGGCACAGGTATACGTACTATCTTGTCAATGGTGGCTACATCCCTGTTCTCCATTTCGTCCCGCAGGGTCTTTACGAAGCAAACAAGGAGCGGCCCATCCAGGATGTGGAATCTTCGCTTCAGCACACCGATCACCCGTTCTGTTCACCCATCAGTTGTTTTAAAATATTTTCAAGTATAAAACTTCACATTTTACCATTGTTCTCAGTAATTGTTTGTTAAGTACTTTGTTTCCACTGTTATACAATTTGCTACAGTCCGTTAGTGCTGGTTTTTATATAACTTAATTTAGTAAAAGAGTTAATTTATTTTCCATCATATTGATATGTGCAATAGTTTACCAGTTTGTGGATAATGAATGTATACTTTACCAATATGAATCAGAAATTTTGATTTCATTCTTGACTCTTCAACGTCTTTGCTTGGGAGTTGTTTCCTGCCGAGAGTGAAGGCTGGGGTTTCGAGACAGGCACCAAGTAAGGCAAACTCATCTTTCAGAGTAAAACCCCGATCAGCCAAGATCTAAAACAAGTAATGCATAAGATGTAGGCCTTTTGCTTTTAATGTTTGCAGTCAAACAGTAAATAACAACACTTGTCCATAATGATTGCCAAAAAAATGCATGTGATGAACTGTTAGTGTAGAATATGTGCACTTTATGTAAGATGAAACATTACCTGGTCCCCAGGATGGTGGTGGAGGGGTGAAATAAAGCCAGATTCCCTAACTATCTTGACATCTGATGCTCTTCCTCTCCAACTTTTGGACAAGAAGGTGATGTTTCCTGCAGGACTACACACTATGAAATATTTGACTGTACTCCGCTTCTTATAATTAGAGTATGATTTTGCCCTGTTGAAAAGAAGAAACAAAAACACGGTTAGATGAACAGGACTCATTTTCAAGTTTAAGATTTCAAACCTTTAATGGACCTTTATTTGTTTTCAATAATACATTTAATATTTGATATGATGCATGCAGCGGCTGGGTACAATGAGCATCCCTCTATCTGAGCATATATTTAAAAAAACAAGACCGGTAAATTATCAAACTCATTCGTATTACTTATTCAGACCTGTGTACGAACACTGTCAAAGCTACCTGGCTAAACCATAAATATTGGCACCTTTACCTGGCTTTAAGGGCTTTTGGATGTCCAATTCTGATCTCGAAGCAATCTATAATTGATGTGAGGCGCGGAAAGTTGGCCTTCATCACTGGTGGTATGGTTTGGGTGATGCACTCCCTGTCAGGCCAGTGAATGAGGAAAGTGATTTTCGCATACAAAAGATTTAGCCAATGTTGGAATATGTGGCGGACGGTGGGTTCTGGTTTGTGTAGTATTTGGCTCAGCAAAGCAATCGATGGATTTTGGCGTAGCTTGAGCAAGCAAAGGAAGAGCTGGTCCTGGGTAGACAATCTAAAACCTTTTGGTGATGATTTGATGAACTGAACTAAATATCGGTGAAGAAGACAGTCAAAAACTGACCAGCTGAGCCCAGTCATGGCCCTGCATGCACTGTTGTTTACTTTAATAGCATGAACAGACAAACGCTCCTTCGACCAGTTCTGGAGTTCTCTTCTTGCCTCATCTCTTTCTCTCCTGAGATTGGCAACCTCTATGGCAATGGAAACCTGCTGCCTATGTAATACTGGCGTGTCACTAGGGCTGTAGCGATACACTAATCTCACGATACACGATATTCAGCTCACAATACGATATATATCACGATATTCAGCCAACGATACGATACAATATAATTCGATACACTTACACATTTTCTGAAAGATTTTAAAGGGACAGTGTGATTTTGGTGACATCTTGTGAGTGTTCCATTGACTTGGATTTAATTAATTCAATTGAAAACTGAAAGCATCAATTATACAATATATGGCTCTGACAGAGAGTCTACAGCTTGCAAATGCTGGACAAAATGAATCAAAAGATGTTGTGAGAAAATTAGTTTCATTTATTGAAACAGTGCAAACTAGCTTACAAGCCTTTGAAACGTAAGTACATAAAGTGCAGTATCACAATGGACAATGGAGAATTAAAAGGTGCAGCAGGTGGCGGAACACGGGGGATTTGAATGGGACTTGTTAGAAATGAAAATCAATGTTTTGATGGCATAAAGTACCATACAAATACCGTCAGTTTAAATGCTGTTTTATACTGAAAAACCAGAAGTTCTGGTGCACAACCAGTTAAGCTTTTATTCTGAAAATCCTTCATCTCCGGTTAGCATTTAGCATGTGGCTAATATACCATTTACTATAGAGGTGAATTTAGTAGCGATATGAGTGTTGCACACCCAAATCTACTGACTTCAACACTACAACTATAGACGTCGAGATATTATTATTGCTGAATATTAAATGAAGGTACAGTTTATTTGAATACGTGTGTTTACAGACGTGGGTAGCATGAGACAACATCCGGAACTACCGTAAATGAAACCAGCCGTGAGGTATTTTTGGAGTATTGATTACAGCGTTTAAAATGTATTAAATGAAAAGTCATGAAAGAGATAAGGAGGAGAAAAGGCGTGTTTAGTTATATATTTAATGTACAATGTCTGAATCCTCTGTAATGCGCAACAACGAACATTGGAGACGTGGAGGGCCGGTTTTATGCCGTAGGTTGAAGCCTTGCCGTGGATTGAAGCCCTGTTCGCGGGGACGCGTAAAGGTGACGTCATCGCCTGTATTGAGCGTTCGCCGTTTTCTAAGCTTTTTTCACCCTTTTCTAAGCTTTTTTCTCTCTTTTGAATGATATATCAGATTAAACAGTACACGGCTGAATAAATAATGTGCATACAATTGCGAGGAGGCTCGTTTTAAGGACACGTTTTTCAGATCTGTCACACTCTTCGTATTGGAATAAACAACGTTTTTGAGTGTATAGTCCCACTGTGTTATATTCCTCCTTCCTACAGAACAGACAATGACAGGATATTATGTGATTTGTCAGTATAGTCCTATTTCTTAAAACCTTCTCTGTTGTTTAAGTGTCTGATAACCACGAATAGTAAGCAATGATATAACAGTAATGATATCACATATGATCATGTCAGACACTGTGTTATTTTCAATCAAGCCTACAAGATAATGTGTCTGGCTTCACTCACTTGAATTGCTCCTTTGAATATCATTTTTTATATATTCCTACTCAACACATGTTTGTATTGTAATGCCACTCATATTTTTTTTAATTGTATTTTAAAGTGACATTGAATGCTTTGAAAGGTGCCCTAAAATAAAGTGTATTATTGATCTTATATCTGTGCCGCTATTACATTACATTTCATTTTCTATCAAACTATTAATGTTCCTTATTTTAGACTAGGTTAATCCTGGTGTCAATAGGGAAGATCTGCACTGTTCTCCATAACATGTTCAGAGCAGGTATTACTCCTGCCGGATTTGGAACACCCCCCTATATCTTTGTCCAGGATAGTCACAACTTCACCAAAATCATACTGGTGCTTGCTGTTCCCCTCTAGTTTGTGCTCACAAAAGCATTTTACTCTGGGCCCTGCAGGTGAAAAACTAAAGAGGGGATTCAAAATCCGGCAGATCAGGTGTTGGTGCTGCTGGATTTGGAAGCCCCTCTTTAGTTTTGTACCTGCTAGGCCCTAGTTAACATTTTTATTTTATTATTCATGCATATTTTACTAATCACTCCCCTTTCAAATGGAAATATGTGTTTACATAAATGGTGTCCAAACCGTTTGAGACCCACAGAGAATTTAGACTAAGGGTGTGTTCACACCTAATAGTCCGCTCTCTGGTGCGCACCAGACCACAGTTTGTTACATTGTTTCATTTTTCAGAAGGTTCGGTTTGCGTTCACACTGGCAAAAACTCAAAGGGACTATAAACTTTAAACACAAGTCATGTGCACGGAAATGCTGTTCAACCATTGGTCAGATATTAAGGGGGTACAAACACAAATCCCGGCCATTTCTAGCGGAGCCTCCGCCATGGAGCATCGGTCCGTTCGATTTAACTGTATACAGTTTGGCTGAAACTAACTGACAAGAAAACAGCGGAGAAGTAACGGGCAGAAACCCTCCTTTTTACGCAGCGGTCCAGACATAGGTCAGACGGCGACACATATTCAGTTGCCAGTTACTTTGGCATTAGGGCAGGGATATCTAGATACCTCCCAAGGTTTGACATATTGAATTGTGCTACTTTTAAAGCAAGCAACGATTTTCAAATCTGTAATCAAAAAGCTCCTCAAAAACGCTATCGAAGCAGTTCCTGCCGTTGCTACGTTAATTCAAACAGTAACAACGGACTATTTTTCTTAGCGGATGCATGTACATTTAAATACATACAACTATTTTTTAAATCAATAAAATAATTTTCGAAATCCACAAAAGCATTTCAATTAATATTGGGAGTCATGTCGTTACTTTGTTGAGAATGTGGCCATGTAATAAGCGGCATAATGTGCAGCAGCGCGGTCATTATGGGGAAAAGAACACCTTCATGCCGATCTAGATCCCTCCGCTTCACGTCGGGCTCCTGATCAGCCTGTCGGTGTTCTTTTCCTGCTTATCCATGAGAGACGTTCTGCAGAGGAGGGGTGTTTCACCGACGACAGGTGTTCTTACTTTTATGTAGCTGACGGAGAATGTTTACTTTACACGACACTGTTCAACACTTAATTCTGCTTTACTCTTTAACTAAACAACCGCGGATGTCTTGAAAGACTTTTTGGCTAAATATTTTTGAAGATATCCGCGTTCTTGTGACACGTAAATACTGCGCTTCCTATGTTTTGGTGCAGACTGCGTTCACACCAGCAATGAACCGCTCCAGAGTTCGCAAGCAAGCGCTCCGAGACCACCTATTTTAGCGGACCAGAGTCCGGTTGTTTAGTTCACTTAAGAGGTCTCGGACTGAGTTCACACCGACCCAAATGAACCGCACCAAGCGGCTAAACGCACCAGGGTTCGATTCAACCGGACTATACAAGGCAGGTGTGAACGCACCCTAAGTTAACTATCTAAACACTCAGAGTCCTTTACCTCATCTGAGCTGAGGTTATCAGTCTCTCAGTCTGACAGCAGAGGACTCTCCCTCCATCTTGTTGACGGCTCATGATATCCGTTAGCATCTGGTGCTAGCTAGCTGCGCTAACAACAATACACGTAACCGGTGCGCGCGCTTTCTCTCTCGCGCCACACATACACACACCCTCCCGAGCTTGAATGACACGACCAATCGAGGGCATTAGTGTATGATCTGTATGAAAGTGGCCATGTCGGCAGGCCACATAGACAGCCAGTCACCTTCTGTGAGGCAGAGTCAGACCCACATTTGCGCAGCGTTGTGTTCACAATACATACATAAAAAACAAAACTTCCTCAGACCAGCAGGCCACTTAACAGGCCAGGCCATCGGGAAACCTCCCGGTCCTCCCGATGGCCAGTCCGGGCCTGTCCTTAAACCATGAAGGTAGGTGTTAGCCAAATACAGAGACAAACTTGACAGTTTTTTGGTTAAGTTCACTGCGCCTATAAACATGTAGATCATAAAATAATTACAATGACTGTTTTGATAATAACCCGCCCCCCCCCCCATTTCGCTCAATATTCACCAATTTTAACTTTTAAATGAATTGATAAGTTTGCTTCAGTCTGAGCCAAATGAGCTGTTCTCTAATGTCACCCTGTGTGCAGGGCCGCCTTAATGCACGGGCTGACCTGGGCTGAAGCCCAGGGGCCTACGGAGATCAGGGGCCTATCATGAGCCAATAACAAAGTTTAAAAAAAAAATTTAATTAAAAAAAAAAGTTTTTTATTTCGGATGTTTTAAAAAAACATTTAAATAAACAAAGTCTTGGCTTTCAGAATATGACACTTTTATTTCCAAAATCACACGATAAATACATTTTTGAAGCTTGTAAAGGGAAGATGACAGCTCTCACTCGCCACTCACTCCCCCTCCCTCCGGCTGACATTATGAATGCAAGGCGTATAGTAATCATAGATAACACGGCAGGGTCCGTTACAGTTTGTTTTCATCTGGTTTCAATTAAACAAAGTCTTGGCTTTCAGAATATTAAAATTGTTTCGGCAAATTCAGATGATAAATACAGCTTTGAAGCTTCGGCATAATGACAAGCGGAGAAGGAGTAACTTGACGTCACAGCAGGCATAACAACAGCCGGTGTTTCTCGAGAGTGTTTTCCCCGGGAAACAAACACAATACACACAAACGCAAAAATACACAAATACACAAACACACTCACTCGCGAGCTTCCCCCAGACCAGTAATCCAAACGAAAATATCTTCCCTCCGTAGTATTATGATAATTTGCTCCGCTAACCAATCAGATCGATGGATTCCAGAGATTTTTCTCAAACATGATGACTCCGAAACAGTCAGTGGGCACCACTTAACAGCCAATCAGAATGAGAATATGTTTCACATGTGACTTATTCAAATTGCGAGTGATTGAGTGACAGATAAAGGTTGTTTAGGAGAAAAAGTTTGAGAGTGGCGCTCGGGAAAGGAAATTGTTGAGGGAAAAGAAGTTTCGAGACAAGCAGCTATTACAAAAAATTACGAAGCTTACAGGTTATTTTAAACCTGTAGGCCAGGATGAGGAGGAAGGACAGATGAGTTCTGTACCGAGCGGCCTCGGAGCCAAGTAGGCCGTCTGGTTCTGATAGCGATGGAGTAGCACAGGAGGGACATTATTTGTTAGAGGAGATGGAGAGGACGACGAGGACTTGCTCCGTGGAGGGGAGCCAACGGCAACCGGATAAATACATGAGGGAGGCCCGATACGTCACTCATCTGGAGGAGAGGACCATGGCGCACGTAGCAGAGTGGAGAAGTGCGATCACAGAGCCTGCCGAGGCTATAAATGACTTTCATTTGTTGTTTAAATAGGGGGCCTACAAAAACTATCAGCCCCAGGGCCTGATGGCAGGTTAAGGCGAGCCTGCCTGTGTGTACAGGCAGCAGGCTGATTTCCTTGGTTTGTCCATTTTTTATATTTCAATGCAGCATCTACTTCCACTTCTTAAGCTTTTAACATTACATCTATTTACTTCAATGATTGATATTAGCCTCGTTAGCATCATCATTTACCTGTGATGAAGTGTTTACCACAGACGTACACGTATTGACTGGCCGGGTCCCATTGATTGTGATTTTCGTCCTCTCTTGCCCCTTTCACACCAGCGCCTTTTCAGCTCCGGCTCGGAGCTAGAGCCTGAAAAGCGCTGGGTTTTCCAGTTCACACCGGAGCTGCGACGGCTCTTAGCTCCGGAATCCGCTTCATTTCCAGCTCCAAAAAATTGTCGGTCCAGAGGCAAGAGCTTTGGAGCTAAGAGGTGACGTCGCTTACGTCTCTCTTACGTCGAGGCGTGCAGGAAACTAAACCCACCTCCCATGGGTCGACTGTTATGCCTGCCTACAAGCAGTAGTGCCTATAAACACACTTTATAAAGTCAGGCAACACTAACCAGGCTTCGTGTGATTCTGTTTATTTGTGCCTTACTTTGACCATCCGTTCGCTGTTATCGATCATTGTGGAGAGAGGCAGACGTGTTGTTTTGTATTATTGCAGCTATCGGATGCAAGTAGTCAGTTTAGCTTCGGTTGCTATGCTAACATCACCCGTTTTATACCAGAGAAACTTTCATAACAGCGTTGTGATACCAAACAGTGTCAATTCAGACTGACACACATTCACTTAGGCTAAGGGGAACTGGGGATATGCATCAGCTGCTTGTGTGAGTCGGACAGTGAATACTTTAGAGCGGCCGCTGCAGTGTGAGCTACCCGGGAGCTAACGGGAGAATAAACTCCTGTGGAAGAGCAGCACTGCAGCGGTCGGTAAATGCTGCAGAAACACATTAATAAACAATGAACCACGGCACTCTGGAGAAAAGTATAAGGTTGGAGAAGTCGTTATTCAATTTATTCTGGCTTCGTGTGATTAAAAGCAACACGATCATCGACCCGACGCAGTTGTTGTTGTTGTGAGCTGCCGTTGGGGAGCAAATCAGCGATGTAAACGGTGAGGTCATGACGCAGCAAGGGCAGCTCTGGGGCGCCAGTGGGCGGTGTGCACAGAGCGGGAGCTGAAAAGGGAAACTGGAGCTGAACCAGAAAAGCTCCCGCTCGGAGCTAGAAACTGAAAAGCGCTGGTGTGAAAGCCGCATCTGTGAATAGCCTGAAGCCACAGAGTTCTTCTTTTACTGTCCCTTTTTCTTAGAGGAAGTACAGAAAAACATAACTCCGGGTTTTTTTTTATGTTTGAGTTGCAATACACGACACGGCAGCTTTTTGGCATCATAAAACAATTATTTTCCGCCTCGCTCGTGAGAGTAACAGCTGGCGAAATGACAGCCCCGCCTGCTGCTTTTAATTTAACCAGCCCGATCGTCGTTTTCCAATGATTTAATGTAATAGTTTGCCTGTCTGGCCATTGTAATCGGGCTCTTTGAAGATCGGAACAATTTCTTATCGGATTGGCAAAAACTTCAGAATTTGTACTGACCGCCGTTCAACTGACCAGTGTTGCCAACTCCTTAGTAAGGAAAGTAGCTATTGGCTGTCCGGAAAGTCGCCAGAAGTCGCTAAATTACGCCATCGCCTAATTTGCATATCATGTAATGGCGGCTGTAGAAGAGAGCATGGTAGAGGGGAGTACAAAAAACGTTCCCAACCCTTTAAGGATCAAAACTTGAAACCACCGGAGTTAAATCCAGATGACAGTAGATCAGAAATGTCTCTATTCTGCAATGTAAAATTACTTTTTTGCTTCCACGTCTTAAGCAGAACATAACTCAGAATTTATTATAGTGTGAAAGTGAGTGAAGAAACATTTACATTTTACATTTAAATCCCGCTCAAAACCAGGACGGCTTGGCAGTTGGCGCATGCGCAATTCATTTGCAGTCTCGACGCGGGGGAGTGTGGTTGTCTCCTCTCTGCTCTGACTGCAGCAGCAGCTCTGACTGCAGCAGCAGCTCTGCTGCGGCGAGGCAGCTGTCAGTCTGAGCGCCTGTTGCGGCTTTCACACCAGCGCTTTTCAGTTTCTAGCTCCGAGCGGGCGCTTTTCTGGTTCAGCTCCGGTTTCCCTTTTCAGCTCCCGCTCTGTACACACCGCCCACTGGCGCCCCAGATCTGCCCCTGCTGCGTCATGACGTCACCGTTTACATCGCTGATTTGCTCCCCAACGGAAGCTCACAACAACTGCGTCGGGTCGATGATCGTGTTGCTTTTAATCACACGAAGCCAGAATAAATTGAATAACGACTTCTCCAACCTTATGCTCCAGAGTGCCGTGGTTCATTGTTTATTAATGTGTTTCTGCAGCATTTACCGACCACTGCAGTATTGGCTGCTCTTTCACGGGAGTTTATTCTCCCGTTAGCTCCCGGTTAGCTCACACTGCAGCGGCCGCTATAAAGTATTCACTGTCCGACTCACACAAGCAGCTGATGCATATCCCCAGTTCCCCTTAGCCTAAGTGAATGTGTGTCAGTCTGAATTGACACTGTTTGGTATCACAACGCTGTTATGAAAGTTTCTCTGGTATAAAACGGGTGATGTTAGCATAGCAACCGAAGCTAAACTGACTACTTGCATCCGATAGCTGCAATAATACAAAACACGTCTGCGTCTCTCCACAATGATCGATAACAGTGAACGGATGGTCAAAGTAAGGTACAAATAAACAGAATCACACGAAGCCTGGTTAGTGTTGCCTGACTTTCTAAAGTGTGTTTATAGGCACTACTGCTTGTAGGCAGGCATAACAGTGTTCAGGGGAGGTGGGTTTAGTTTCCTGCATGCCTCGACGTAAGCGACGTCACCTCTTAGCTCCAAAGCTCTTGCCTCTGGACCGACAATTTTTTGGAGCTGGAAATGAAGCGGATTCCGGAGCTAAGAGCCGGTGCCGCTGCGGTGTGAACAGGAAAACCCGGCGCTTTTCAGGCTCTAGCTCCGAGCCGGAGCTGAAAAGGCGCTGGTGTGAAAGGGGCATGTGAGTACTATGGGAGGGAGGCGGGGCTCACGGCAGCACCCGCGGCTCGTTAACTGCAGAACAATACGTGAGTCTCCAAACACCAGAAAAGTCCCTAATAACACCATTATAAATCGTTAGATTAGTCGTTAGTCGCTTTTGACACAAATAAGTAGCCGGAGGGTTTGGAAAGCCGCCAAATTTAACGAGAAAATCGCCAAGTTGGCAACACTGCAACTGACAACGTTGTTTTCTCCCAAAAGTGGGCGGAGCCGTTATTTTTGCCCGGAAGTGACGCATTTGTTACTCTCATCTATATGGAAAACTGTTGCATTGTAAATAAAAGATTTATTCTAAATGCACTACTAAAAACACACTGACGTCAATAACCATGAAATCATGAAATGTAGATCAAGATAAGCATTTAGCCTACAGTTTAAACATTAATGCTCAAAACATTGTAGTAAACGAAATAAATGTCTAGTGCTTGTTATCACTGTATAGTAATACACAATATATAGCTACTGTAACTCTATCAACCATAACTCATATTTGCTAAATTTTACTGAACTCTCAAAAGAGCTAGGTGGCGAACGGTACGTCCGCACAGCAGCTTTTCAAAAATCTTGAAAATCTTGGAGCTGGGCGTGTCTGACAGCTTGGGGATTTTTTGCGAGCAATGTGACCAACAACCAATCACATGAATCTCCCGCCCCCGACATACAAAGCAAAAAAACCCGGGGATTTTATGCGAGCAATATATATATATATATAAACTCCCCAAACAGGCGAAAACCTACCAGTTTCACCCACTGTCTCTGCCACCTCCCTCCATGCCTGGTTCCTCCGGTTTGTATCCCGTTAATAGTTCTGGTCGTAAAGAACCGGGTGATTTGCTACCGTAATTTCTCGTTTGGAATATGAGGAAATGAACTGCGGTCTGGTTCTCCCTGCTTACACGCGGTTTGATTGGCTAGCGCTTCTACTGTCAGATTTGCATAAACGTGTTTGATTGGCTGACGCTTCCAGCTCAGCTTCAAAAGTTGAACATTGCTCAACTTTTGAATCCTGACGGTACGTCCACACAGCAGCTTTAGACGAATCTTCCACCGCTTCCAACACTTCTCTGCCCATTGACATTGAATGGGGATGACGTCACTTTGCCTCGCTTTTCGCCGAACTGCATTGTGGGGGAGCGAAGCGAAGATTTCCAGGATTTCCAGGATTCAAAAGTTGAGCAATGTTCAACTTTTGAAGCTGAGCTGGAAGCGTCAGCCAATCAAACACGTTTATGTGTTTGATTGTCGGAGGGCCTCCGCGCCGGCCCGGCCTAGTGCCGGTGCTCTAGCGGTCAGTTCCTCCGAACTGCGGGTTTGACTCTGATGGCCGGGAGGGTGTGCTGCGTTGGGGTGGGGGACTTCCCCCACTCTGCGTGTCTCTTCCTTCCTGGGCCGGCCGATATGAAGCGTAACCAAGACGCAGGTAGTCCCACGGGTCCCGCAGCGGGGTGAAGGTTCCCAGCTGGAACCTCCCCACCTCCGCCGCGGTGCACCCGGCAAACACGGTTGTGTCTCGAACCTTCCACTGTTGTCTAGCGGGTGTAACTAATATACAAGATGTCGTATTTAAATATATAAATAAATATATATCTAATAAGTGTCAGTACGATTTTATTTTGTATTTGCGTGCATTTCCTGTTCGGAAAGTGGCGCTGCGGCTGTACTGATAGTAACAACAATACAAGGTGTCCGTATATATATAGATATATACATATGTATATAACAAGTGTCACGATCCGTCAAGATCCGATTTTATTTTGTATTTGCGTGCATTTCCTGTTTGGAAAGTGGCACTGTACTGATAGTGGTGATTTTATTTTGGAATTCTTAGCGTGCACTTCCTGTCCTGAGAGTGGAGGTGTCCTGAGAGTGGAGGTCTGCACCGGAACTGTCCTGAGAGTGGAGGTCTCCAGGCAAACCCCTCTCCTCATTTTGCAGCTCATGGTTTCAAAACAGAGATTGGCTGGAATATTCCTGTAAAAAAGATGCCATCTTCTGCTATGCATGTAGACATTTCGGTCATAAAAGGGGAGTGATTTGTAAAATATCCATGTCAGGGACCAAGCAGTAAGACAACAGGACACAGGAGTGGTTTAAATAAACTAAGGTTTTTATTTACCCAAAAATCCACAAAACATCATATAATAACAAGGCCTATAAAAGAGGTCAACAGAAAATACCTCAAAGAAACATAACAGGTGTTAACTCAACAAATGGACCTCCTACAATGAAAACCCAAGGAACCTATATAGTGGCTTGGCCAAACCAAGTTGAACCCAAGGGATAATTAATAGTCACATAATACACAAAGGACACTGACAAAACCCAAATCCCCCTTTTGACATGGAAGCAGGTGGTTTGTCCCAATCTGTCCCAATTGGCTCCTTGCAGTATTTATGAGCCCTCAGCGCTCGGCCACGCCCTTTGCTGAACCAGGAAGTAACCTCCCCCAATGGACATGGTAACTCAAGAGACAAAGAATGTAATTAATACAAACAAATACTTGTGTATTAGCTGTGCTAAAATGTTTGAAGTAATGTCAGATTACAATCAAATACAGAGTTTACCATCTAGAGCAAATGTGTGGTGTTAATTGGCATGTTTTATTGTAGCTGCACTAAAGCAAAACTACTGAAGATGAGGATGCAGTGTAGTTGGTTTACCCTGTGTGGCTGTGGCCATCACACACTCCCCCCCCCTTCAAGACTCTCGCTGAAACAGCGAGAGAGGTAGTCGGCTGTGACATTGTCCTTGCCTGGGATGTGCTGAATGTTAAAGCGGAATGGTTGCAGTGCCAGGTACCACCGGGTAATCCTTCCATTGGTATCCTTCATCCTTCCCATCCACTGAAGCGCTTTATGATCAGTCTCCAGGGTGAATTCTCTACCCAGGAGATAATACCGGAGAGAGTCGAGGGCCCATTTGATAGCCAGTGCCTCCTTTTCCACGGTTGAATACCTGACCTCCCTGGGGAACAGTTTCCGGCTGATGTAGGCCACTGGATGGCGGTTGTCTGATGACCCCTGGAGAAGCACAGCGCCCAGACCCCTATCAGAAGCATCCGTTTGCAAGATAAAATGTTCATCAAAGTTTGGACTGTAAAGAACAGGTTTCTTACTCAATGATCCCTCGATGTCGTGAAAAGCTGCCATGGACTCCTCTGTCCACTGTATCTGATTTGAAGACCGGGATCCAGTCTGGTCTGTAAGTAGAGCTGCCCTGGCAGAGAATTGTGGTACAAAGCGGTGGTAGAAGCCTGCCATGCCCAGAAAAGACTCGATGGCCTGAATCTTGCTGACCCGTGGCCGTATCACCCCGCGTCTTGAAGGGGGGGGGGGGGGGGAGTGTGTGATGGCCACAGACACACAGGGTAAACCAACTACACTGCATCCTCATCTTCAGTAGTTTTGCTTTAGTGCAGCTACAATAAAACATGCCAATTAACACCACACATTTGCTCTAGATGGTAAACTCTTTATTTGATTGTAATCTGACATTACTTCAAACATTTTAGCACAGCTAATACACAAGTATTTGTTTGTATTAATTACATTCTTTGTCTCTTGAGTTACCATGTCCATTGGGGGAGGTTACTTCCTGGTTCAGCAAAGGGCGTGGCCGAGCGCTGAGGGCTCATAAATACTGCAAGGAGCCAATTGGGACAGATTGGGACAAACCACCTGCTTCCATGTCAAAAGGGGGCTTTGGGTTTTGTCAGTGTCCTTTGTGTATTATGTGACTATTAATTATCCCTTGGGTTCAACTTGGTTTGGCCAAGCCACTATATAGGTTCCTTGGGTTTTCATTGTAGGAGGTCCGTTTGTTGAGTTAACACCTGTTATGTTTCTTTGAGGTATTTTCTGTTGACCTCTTTTATAGGCCTTGTTATTATATGATGTTTTGTGGATTTTTGGGTAAATAAAAACCCTAGTTTATTTAAACCACTCCTGTGTCCTGTTGTCTTACTGCTTGGTCAAGGGGAGCTCAATACCTATCTCCAGGGGGGGCTACGGTGAGCCATGACCTCAGCCACCTCTCAGAAGACAAACAGCTTCAGGTGAGAACAATCTGTCGGTCAGAATTATTTCAGGAGAATCCTGGGAGAACAGATATTGTTGAGCATGACATTGTGGTTAGAGAAGGTGCTTCTGTGAGACGGCTGAGGTCATGGCTCACCGTAGCCCCCCCTGGAGATAGGTATTGCTCCTGCACTTCCTCTTCCTCTTGCACATCCCTGATGAGCATCACTCTTGCTTCTTGTTCAGGTCGCGGCACCCACTCTTTCAAGAGATTTATATGTAGTACTCTACTGGAGCGTGGCTTCCCAGGGGTCGATACCTCATATGTTGTGGGCCCGAGTTGCTTCTTGATCTCAAATGGTCCCTGCCACTTTGCCAACAGCTTGCTGTTATCACTTGGGAGGAGAACTAGTACCTTTTGTCCTGGGTTGAAGAATCTTTGCCGAGCTTACCGATCATACCAGGACTTCTGCTGTTGCTGGGCCACTGCCATGTGAGATTGGGCAAGCTGACTCATTTTCTCCAATCGATCTCTCATCTGAACAACATAGGATACAATGTTAACAGGACCCTCCCTCGCCTTGTTTCCCTCCCAAATCTCCCTCAACAGTAAGAGAGGTCCTCATACTTCATGTCCATACAAAAGTTCAAATGGAGAGAAACCAGTGGAGGCTTGGGGTACTTCCCTATAAGCAAAGAGGAGATATGGCAGCCACTGGTCCCAGTCTGTGCCACTGTTGTTGACAAACTTCCGTAGCATCTGCTTCAGGGTTTGGTTGAAACGCTCTGTCAATCCATCAGTTTGGGGGTGATATGGTGTGGTCCTCAGGCTCCGAATACCCAACAAGTGATACACCTGTTTCAGCAGAGTGGACATGAAGTTAGTTCCCTGATCAGTTAATATTTCCTGAGGGAAACTTACTCTTGAAAAGAACTGAACCAAACAGAAAGCAACTGATTTTGCTTTTATGGATTTTAATGGAAAAACTTCTGGGTACTTTGTGGCGTAATCTGTTATGACCAGCATGTACCGGTTTCCCCCCTTGCTCCTCTCAACAGGACCAACAATGTCCATCCCAAGGCGCTCAAATGGGGTGCCAATGATGGGTAAAGGCTGGAGGGGAGCTCTGGAGGGGGTTCTAGCAGATGTTATTTGGCACTGAGGACAACTTCTGCAGAATTGAGTGACCTCTCTTCGCAGGCCAGGCCAGTGAAAATAGCGTTGGATGCGAGCTATGGTTTTATGCTTACCCAGGTGGCCAGCCCAGGGGATAGAGTGCCCCAAAGAGAGAATGTTGTCTCTAACTGCTTGGGGAACCACTAGCTGCAACACCGACCCCTGCTGACGGTAGAGAATGCCATTTTGCAGAACATACTCGTCTTCGTTGAAGTCCAGCTCAGCCCCTGGCTCTTTTTCCTTCGCCGTCTGAAAAAGAGAAACTAGGGATAGATCAGCTTTCTGCATTTCCATGATATTGGCTGGCATTTGAAACTGTAAGGTTACATCTGGCTCAGTGCTGGATGGTGGGTTCACAACTGTGTGTTGGAACTTTTCCTGCCTCCTCTGTCTGCGAGTTTTCCGAGGTCTCCCAGATGTTGTGTTAAGCTCCTGATTGAAAAAAGGTAAAGCACTAAGAGTCTCAGAGTGCTCATTTGGTGATTTTGCCTGTGCTCTAGTAACTACAACATTACATTTTTGGCTTTGCTTCCCCTCCAACAAATCAAACAGCACTGGAAGATCTCGCCCCAGCACCGCTGGATAAGGCAAGTTATCAACAACCCCAATGTTCAAGAGGTAAGTTTGACCCTCTACTTTTATGTACATGTCAGCTGTTGAATAGCTTTTCTCATCTCCATGCACACAACAGATTGGGATTGTGTCTCTTGTGCTAATAATGTTGGGTGGTACAAACTTCCGGTGTACAAGAGTCTGACTACTCCCAGAATTCAGCAAGGCCTTGATAATCTGTCCATTAACTTCTATGAGTGTCATCTTAATAGACTGGTCATCCTTACGCACATGCTCAATATGAGGGCGAGGCACAAAGCACATTTGTGTCATTTTGGCTGCATTTTGGGGGCACATAGGTTTTATATGGCCTTCTATTCCACAGAGATAACAAATTGGCTTTTTACCAAGAGGTTTAAATGGGCTGCTAGCTGACTGCTTTTCCCACATGGGAGGCTTACCCACACCGGAGGGTGCCTCCTGATCATACTGTCGAGCTGGTTTGTGTCGATCCTTTGAACTCCATGAGTTATAGCTCCATTGCTGTCCTTTATTACGGGCAGCAACAAAGACGTCAGCCAGTCCAGCAGCCTCCATCGCCGATCCTGGGTCACGCTCTCGGATCCAGACTTGAAGCTCAGGGGACAACATTCTCAAATATTGCTCTAGTATGATTATTTCACCAATTTCATGTATGGATTTACCTTTTGGTTGGATCCATTTCCCATAAAGTTCTTTGAGTCTTACATACAACTCCTTGGGGCTCTCGTCAGGGTTAAACTCCAAGGAACGAAATCTTTGCCTGTAGGTCTCAGGGTTGATGTCATACTTAGAAAGAATAGCAGATTTTACTTGGTCATAGTCAAGGGAATCATCAATGTCCATATGCACCTCTAGCTTTGCCAGTAAGCAATGGTAACAAGTGAAAAACCCAATCTGCTTTCTGCCACCGGCATGCTATAGCAATCCGTTCAAATGTAATCAGAAAGTGTTCAATGTCATCTTTCCCCGTTAATCTTTCCATTCTGGGCTCATGGTGTGTGCGAGACTGACCTGCAAGGTTTGGATGGGCAGCCATGGTAAAAAACTCCGCTTGCACCTGAGGATGGTTGCTGGTGGATGGTAAGACTTCCACCTCTGATGGATCAGGGTCTGCGGACAGAGAATCTGATACTGGAGATGTTCTGGCCTGAACTTCTAACTGCAAAAGCTGAAACTGCTGTCGCATTGTTTCAAACCGCTGTTCCTGTCTTGTAGTTATCTCGCTCTGCTTTGCTGCTTGAGCCTCAGTCTGCCTCATATGAGCCTGAAGCAGGGCCACCAGGTCCGACATGGATGGCTCCTTACCTTCACCCTCAGTGCTTTCTACCACTCCAGAGGCCCCATTGTCCTCTTCACTACTGGCTTGCTTCTCCTGGACATTTGAAAGGCTTGTCGGTCCTCCCGGTGTCCTTGTAATTCTCCCTCCACGTACCGGACGCTGCATCTTTTTTTTTTTTTTTTTTAAAAAGAAAAGAAGGTGGAAAAAAACACCTGTGTCCTCCACTGAATGATCCCACCACTGCCACCAATTGTCAGGGACCAAGCAGTAAGACAACAGGACACAGGAGTGGTTTAAATAAACTAGGGTTTTTATTTACCCAAAAATCCACAAAACATCATATAAAAACAAGGCCTATAAAAGAGGTCAACAGAAAATACCTCAAAGAAATATAACAGGTGTTAACTCAACAAACGGACCTCCTACAATGAAAACCCAAGGAACCTATATAGTGGCTTGGCCAAACCAAGTTGAACCCAAGGGATAATTAATAGTCACATAATACACAAAGGACACTGACAAAACCCAAATCCCCCTTTTGACATGGAAGCAGGTGGTTTGTCCCAATCTGTCCCAATTGGCTCCTTGCAGTATTTATGAGCCCTCAGCGCTCGGCCACGCCCTTTGCTAAACCAGGAAGTAACCTCCCCCAATGGACATGGTAACTCAAGAGACAAAGAATGTAATTAATACAAACAAATACTTGTGTATTAGCTGTGCTAAAATGTTTGAAGTAATGTCAGATTACAATCAAATACAGAGTTTACTAGTGATGGCAAAATGAAGCTTTGAAAGAAGCTTCGAACCACTTGGACAATTCTGTCGGAAATAGGTTCATTTCGCGAAGCTTCAGTTACAGCGACCTCTCCTGGCGAAGTGCAAGGCTGCAGTGGGTTTAACGTATCTTTGCCTGAAAAATATTCGATGCACACACACACTAAAACTGAATATCATGTTCTATTTGCAATTAAAGATTGATAATTGTGTGTATTGGGTTATTGAGAAGAGACTAGAGAGTGTTGGACCTTTTTTTGGGCTGAGAGGGCCTTTTATCAGTCATTAAAGTATTAAAGTTGAAAAGCAATGATTAAAAGTTTAACTATTCCGGGCTTTGAACCAGCTGCGCGGAGGACATCGCCGCACCCTGGCCGCCGGCTCTATCCACTGGGCTATCTATTCCTTAGACCATCGAAGTGTTTTTATATTACTCATTTTCTTTTTGTTCACAGCTTCTCCACATTTCGAAGTGTTTCACGAGCCATAACGACCTATCTTTCTTCCTGGCTTGCTCTATAATGATCCAATTCAAATGCAATGCCAACAACAACTCAACAGCAACAACAACCCACACATTGCGCATTGTTTAGAGCGGTGATAAAGTGTTGAAGCGCTCAAATTTGAAACTGTTTCAACCCGTCACCTGCCAGAATCGAGACGAGGCAGTGCATTGAATCGCGTGAATGGACTGTGAACCAGTCAAGTGATTCATTCAGGAAATGAAGCAGTTGCTGGTTCGGACGTCACATGTCACGTGACTTGAAGCAGTTGCTGCTTCGAACGTCACATGTCACGTGATTTGAAGCAAGCTTCGAAGCACTGCTTCTATGGAATAGGAAGTCCAGGGTTGAAGCTCCGTTCGAAGCTTCAGTGTCAAACTGCCATCACTAGAGTTTACCATCTAGAGCAAATGTGTGGTGTTAATTGGCATGTTTTATTGTAGCTGCACTAAAGCAAAACTACTGAAGATGAGGATGCAGTGTAGTTGGTTTACCCTGTGTGGCTGTGGCCATCACAATCCATAAAGAAAAAGTAAATCTGTTTACTTTACAGTTCCGTTTCATATGGATGTTGAGAGATGTATCCTTAGATCTCTTCATTTTGCTCTCAAAGTGCACCAGATTGATACTTTTAACTTCAATATTTAAAAACAAATCTTCCCGGGGGAACATGCCCCCGGACCCCCCTAGAGAAGGTAAGGACCCCCATAGAGGGTGTTAGGTCCACTCCCCACTTATAAAAATAGCACTTTACCACTCCACCCTCTCTAATCTCAGATGCACCCTGAGTCATTTTGTTCTGGAACCGGGACTCTGGCCTTGAGTTGCTTTTTTTCGTGCACACAATTAATGTGAAAGAGAACAGACGCAAGCACAAGGTTACTGTTCCACTCTGAACGGCAGGTGTATGGAGACTAGAATAGGGTCAAAAGTGTTGGCGCGGTAGGGGTCGTTACGGTGTGCGACTTTTACAGTAGTATTTAACCCTCTCCATTACAATGACACTTAAAGAAATGAAAACACAATTATATTAATTATAAACTGAATTATAAAACGGGTACATTTAGATATTATTTAAATATAGCATGTTAAATTGATTTGGACAGATTTTTGAAACTAAGTTTCTGCATCCCGTTTTGTGAACAAATGAAAAAGAAGGCAAGTGTTAAAAAAGTATAAAGTGTAGACAGTATCTAGGCATGAATTGCTATGTATTTTAACAAAGTCTGCTAGACTGACTACATGACTTGTAGAAAAATGTTATATTGTATTTATATTATGGACATTAAGGAAGACTATATCCAGAAAATATAGTGAGGCATTAAGTATACATCACTATGTGTCAACGATACAAATGGTCTTCAATTAACATTTTCAACACATATATATGTTGATTATTATAGCAGACCAACCTGCAACACATTTTGATCATCCTCAATTCTGTGTACAACGTATAACAATATTAATTTGTAAAAAAAATACACAAACTAGAATCAACAACCCTCCATATTTCTTTTTTTGTGACCAACTTTTTTTTTTTTTTTTTTGCCCTCACAAAAGGGACTTATACAGATACAAATTATATAGACAATACAAAAAGAAAAAAGAAAGAAAGAAAAAAAATATATATATAGGGAATCCCTTTCCCATGCCACCCTGTCCCACCCTGTCCCCCCCTCTTCCCACCCATCTTGCAGAAAATCCTACCTGATGTTTTTTAGCAATCGTCTGAGTTCATCTATATATTATATATATATTATAGCATAACAATTTATCCACATAAAATACATTCATACCTTTTTTTCTTCTTTTTTTTTTTCACATAACATTTCATCTGTTTAAGCTGAATTGCGATTAACTCCTAATAAACTACAATTGTACCAAGGTGTGCGTATATGTACAATCATCATTTACATGAATGATATTACCCGATCAGCAGCTCTTTGAATATCCTCTAATGTTTCCCCCTTAGCCTTATTAGCAGAAGCGATTGACAGCTCTGAAATTAGTAGGTCATGGAAGGATGATATCCATTGCTTAATAAATAAAGTATGTGGGGGTTTCCATCGTATTACTATTATTTTTTTGGCTGCTGTTAGACCAGCGAAAAGCACCCTTTTCTGATGTTTCTGTAGATCAAGAGAGGAATCATCATTCAACAATACAATATTTGGGAGACAGGGTATGTGAACTCCAATAATCTCAGATACAATGTCAATAACCTGTTTCCAGAACGTTCTTACTGCAGTACATTCATAAACCATGTGTACATATGTGCCAATAGTCTTTTGGTTACAGAGAAGGCATATGGGGCTTGGAATCATCCTTAATTGACAGCATTTTCTGGTTGACAGGTAATATCTGTGTATCATTTTATACTGTATCAATTGGTGATTGTGGTTACGCGATGTTAAGGAGATATTATTCCATATTCTCTTCCAATCAATAGTCTGCGTATAATTTTTTAGATCTGCGTTCCATACTGCAGAGATGCCAATATATCCGGTTAATTTATCTTGCAGTATTTTATATATATATGAAGTAGTGCCGCTCACACTGTTTGGACTTAATATGACCTTAACCAATTGATGTGTTGGCAGAGGTTGATTCCAAGGAACTCCATATGTGCGCATGGCAGTACGTAGTTGTAAATAGAAAAAGAAGGAAGAGCCAGGCACATTATACGTATCTTTCAATTCTTGGAAGGACATCAAGCCGTTGTCGTTGGTTATGTCAGAAAGATAATGTATTCCTCGGGTTTGCCATTGTGGGAATTGGATTGCTTTTTTCCCAATACGTAGTAACAGGTTATGAAAAATGGGTATGTTACTATGCCAATCTACAGACCAATTGCACAATTTCTCCACATGTTTCCACACTTCCACGGCTTGCCCAATAATTGGTCCAAATGTTTGCATACAGTCATATGGCGACATGGCAGAAAATAAGACATCACCAAGTTTAAGGGGATAGACTATACTTCTTTCAATTTTAATCCAAGGTACATTGGTGCTTTCATCAATCCAGTTTTTCAAGGCTCGAAGCGTGAAGGAATAATAATAGAGCTCGAGATTGGGAACATTAAGGCCTCCACTGTTTTTGTCATATTGTAAAACTTTGTATCTGATTCTTGGGTATAGGTTTTTCCAAATATATTTTGAAATCCTATTCTGAAGTTTGTCCCAAAAACCGTCTGGTGGAGATAAAGGCAACATACTAGCTAAGAAATTGACTCTTGGTAGAACATTCATCTTTATGATTGAAATTCGTCCTGCTAAAGAAATTGTTATATTAATCCACTTTTTTAGGTCATCTTTAATTGTTGTATACATTCTTTTGTAGTTTTTTGCTACTATTGTGTCTAATGAGGCATATATATCAATTCCCAAATACTTAAATTGTTGGACAATCTGCAATTCTGTATTTAAGTTTAGGTCAACCATGGCACTATTGAGGGGTAAAATACATGATTTATTCAAATTGATCTTGTAACCAGATATTGAACTAAATTGGGTACAAATATTTAACAGCTTAGGAAGCGTAGTTGGTACCTCGTCCAAGTACAGTAGTAGATCATCCGCATATAACGAAATGTTGTAGTCTGTGTCTTTTACAACTATCTGTTTGACTTCTTTGGATAGTCTTATTTTCTGTGCAAGCGGTTCTCGAGAAATTGCAAACAGAAGCGCGGAGACAGGGCAGCCTTGCCGTGTGCCATGTAGAATTGGAAATCTAGGTGACCACTGATTGCCTGTCAGAACCATAGCACTTGGATTATTATATAGGATCTTCACCATAATCATACATTTTGTCCCAAAACCCATTATTTGCATTGTATGCCACAAAAATGGCCATTCTAGCCTATCAAAAGCTTTTTCAGCATCAACTGATAATACGGCGCAAGGCGATGTTATGTCTGCTGCAAAATGAATAACATGCAGTAGTCTCCTGATATTGTCTGATGAGAATCGGTTTTTCATAAAGCCTGTTTGGTCATAATGAACTAATGTCGGAACCCTCCATATTTCTAAATCTCTATTAACCAAAGCTTCCAACACCTACGGCTTGCTACAGAACTACTCATCCTAATAAAGGTCTGTGTCCAAGGACTCCAAGCTAAATCACGGTTCATAAAATCACTCATCTTGACATCTCGGATCTCTTGCTCTGTAACCTGAAAACACCCTTGCATGCAGATTTTAAGGACACACACTGGCATTTCGCTCTAAGTGAACCTGTGACGAAGGGAACTTCGTCACTATGGACTGACGGCTTCAGGCCGGGTAATATGGCACTTTATTAGCGTGATTGCACAGTATATATTGTCTGTGGCTGATGATTGTGTGCACCTGGTGTCCTGTGTTGTCTCCTCCCCCCTCACCTGTGTTTTGTTGTGCTGATTAGAGTGTGTGTATTTAGGCTCTGTTTCTCTGTCTGTTGAGAGGGCTGGGTGTGTGTGTGAGATCCTTGTGGCTGCAGGATGTGTGAAAGGAGAACCGCAGGATTGAGGCGGTGAACTTTGTGCCCATGATTTTAATAAATGCCCATGTCGGGTTATATTTTTGGACGTTCTGCCTCTGCCTCCTTGCTTGGTCTGGGCCGCTCAGCGGTCGGCTTCACAGAAACTCTGAAGTTTCCTTTGATCTGATTCAAAGAGAGAAAATAACTTGCCCTCCGGGGACTTCCTTCCACTTTCTCCACTAATCTTATTTGGTTTATTAGACGGAATTCAAGAGCTTTGTGCAAAGTGCTTATTAGTCCTGAAGTAAACGGCACCCTCAGCTTATTTCTGTTTTCCTCTAAACAAACCAAACCTCCAAATGTTTGAAAAACTTAAAAGTAACTTTAATTCAGTCTGACTAACTGAGATGTGTTAGCGATTTAAAAGTGCTTCTGTATTTATAACTAACACACTTTTTCACCTTTCACCTTTTGATATAAAACGAAATAAATACACAATACTGAAAATATTTTGTGTCTTTATATTTGTATTGCATGACTTCATCATTCAGTTTCAATATAAAATACAAGATATAAATAGACAAATACAAAATAATGATACAAAATGAAAATGTGTGCTCTTAAAATAACATCATCCAAGAGTCCTACGTTGCAGCATGACTTTTTTCGCAAATTATATTTCAGTCATGTAAGCATGATAAATATATATTCTATAAATTAAGGTTACTATTTTCTAAGGGACTCCTGAGCTGTAGTAGATTGACATTCGATTCACATAAATTACAGTAAATACACATGAGGACAGGATAACACGAGTAGACGTGAAAATGTAAACTGAAATTATACAATCAATTTACACAGACAATTGTCGTAATATATTCTTTCATATTAAGAAGATGCTAGCCATGTACAAAACATTTCTCGTCAAGAAAAATATGAGATCACTATCATTTCAATATGATAAAAGTGAGTCTGCTGCCAGCTGGTTACTTTAGCTTAGCACAAAGAATGAGAGCGAAAGTAAACAGCTACCCTGGCTCTTTCTATTGTAAACCAAATCAGCTAACCTCATCTGCAGGGCTAACAAGCTGCCACAGTATATCTTGTTTGTTTAATCTGCACACAAACAGAAGTGTAAAAGTGACAGATTATGTTTTTTACGAGGGGCTATGTTCCAGGAGAAGTGACTTAATGGAGCCTATGCTAGTTGCCTTGCAACCTAACAATGACAACATGAAGTCACTGCGCCAGGCCAAGAAATATGTTGGCACATAACCCCCTGTAAACCCTCAACATGCCACATGTGTTACTTTTGGCTGAGCCAGGCTTGCTTCTGTTTCAAGTCTTCAAGCTAAGCTATCGGGCTGCTAGTGATATCTTCATATTTACTGAATAGACATGACTGGTATAAATATTTTCATCTAACTCTGGGCAAGAAAATGTAATGTGATTCAAAGTCATTTTAAAGTCATTAGACCAAGAAGTGTTGAGTTAAGATTTATACAGTGTGCATTTTTTAATAATCATTGCAATATTAACTTGTTAGATAAATATTG
Organism: Pseudochaenichthys georgianus; assembly: GCF_902827115.2. Classification (NCBI taxonomy): domain Eukaryota; kingdom Metazoa; phylum Chordata; class Actinopteri; order Perciformes; family Channichthyidae; genus Pseudochaenichthys; species Pseudochaenichthys georgianus. The sequence continues at coordinate 32,961,440 of NC_047511.1, forward strand.
CAAAAGACTGCATTATTGAATTCTTTCTGAAACTATCTTTTTTGTGTCCCTTTTGTTTTCACTTTCATAAAAAAGTGTTGGACATAATTTCCTCGTTGTTTGAAAGCAAAAAAGAAGGAAGAAATATGTAATCTTTCATATAACTTTTCTTATTGCAAGTTGTATTAGTATTGCAATATTCAACAATGTTATTGCATATTGCATATTGCATATCTTGCTCATATGGTGCAGCCGTCCAGCTAAGAGAAAGGGCTGTGTGCTCACAGGATGCTTTATTCTAGATATATAGTATTGCTCCAGAACATTGTATTATGCGGTCTGCTGTTACTGGTGCAAAGTCGATCCCCAACATTATACAACATCCTCTCTGTAAAGCTGTTGGATAGGGGGTGACTTATTATGAAGCTGTTAAATCTCAACACAAGCTGACTACAGCTGACTGCCGTCAGGGTGTGATTCAGGAAGTCCATCACTCAAAGATTCCAACTATTATGAGTAAAAGGAGGAAACCTGCGACGCCCCCACACATGGCCAGGCCGAGACGTTTCTGTCAAAAGGAGAAGTAACGAGGAGTGAGAACTGTCTTACAAATCCTTTAAACTATTAAGCAGCTGAATTAATTAATGAATTAAAGCATATATGGATTGATGGATGAATGATGTGTTTAAGGAATAGAAGTTATGGATGATGTGTTACCTCACAAAGTCGTTCTCATACAGGAGGTTTGGTTAGTCCGACAGACAGGCCCACAATTAGTGCAATAACAGCAAGCAGGGTCAACAGAGCAAAGGCCAGGATAATGTATTTCTGCCAAGTGAAGAGGAGGGTGTTATTTGAACTTCAATTAATTGAAAAGTTTGGTAGCAATAAAAAGGCTTTACAGAATCATAGGGTAGTTTTAAGTTATGACATGTGACTTTAAACATTGTATAATTCACACTTACTCAATTTAACCTAAAAAATGGTATGTATGAAATATATGAAAGAAACACATACCCTCCGAGATTTTTGCTGGTATCTCACTGCTTTTTTGGTCTCTTCCTTTGCGCTACATATGTATTCCACTGCATTCGAGACATTATTTTCAATGTTGTTAATCATATCCCCCTGTAAATGACAGGATCAAAATGCTTTTATTTTGTGCATCTCATATTCGATTTTATGTTGATAGTATCCGTGAAGAAACATAAAGGATACCTATATTAGCGCACCTGTCAGATGTGAGGAAGTATCACTAAGTAGATACAATTAAACTAATAAGACTATTTTTCTTTTTGATATAAAGGCTTTTACCTACGAACCTTTCCATTTAGCCATTACCTGAGTTTCTACCAGCATTGCCATGTCCATAAACATTGTATGCAGCTCTCTGATGCTCGTCTCCAGGCGCATGATGTCCTGGTGTCGTGACTCTATCTCATTTAGTGCCTGACGTGTTATCTGGGAATCAGAAATTATCTGAGGGAGAGACAAAGAGACACAAGGTGAAAAACCTCATCTCAAAACACCAAGAAGAAGAAGAAGAAGATGGACTTTTATTGATCACAATCACATGTTCCCAGCTGTACTGTAAAAAAGAAAAGGCCTGGTAACACATTACCCCACCCCAAATGATTTACACATCAACCACCACCAGATGGCAGTACCATAATTTAACCATAGACTGTGAAGCTTTAAACCCTGCAATAACAATATTCTGCTCAGTAAGGCATGATCAAACTTACATCAGATGTGAAGATTGATGGATTTCCACTTTCTAACATGGCTTCTAGTTCTTCATTGGTGGTGGCTTTTCCAGCTAAAATTATTTAAAAAAACATCAATGATTATCCAACAATAAACCAACCTACTGTACCTGCTGTTTATACGTAATGTGTTGGAGCACTGAGCAGTTGTGAGATATTCAGATTTTAAGGGGTATAAGACAACGTTGTGTTGTACTCTGTTATATACGCATAGCCTCTGAACTAAAAAGAATCACAGAATTTAATTTTAGAAAAGAAAAAAAGAAGAAAATATAATCCAGAACTGATTTGTAAGAAATGTTACTAAAGATCTGAGGAAAAATGATTTTGGATGCAACATTCACAGGAAATTATCTGTTCAAATTGTATACTTGATTTAATTATACAGTTTATCAGTTTCTTTGCCATTCTTTTTTTATATGCATTCAATGTAATATGAAATAACCATAACATGTGTCACTTGTCATAAATCGTCAGTTTACTCAATGCTAGAAAAAGGCGTCCATTAAGGAAAATGGTTGGGAGCCATTGAATTAAAAAAAACATGCTGAATTTAAACTACAAATATCCACAGTTGTTAACAACCCATTTATCAGTAGATTGCTAATTGTGATAATTACGTGTTTATTTGTTGGTAGCTTCTGCTGTTTTCCGTTTATTTGCAGTAAAGTGTTGTTTTGTGACTAAGATTAGAAGTGTCTGAGGAACAAAGGAAGTGTGCAGCCCTCACAGAGAAACAGCTGCTGAAACTCTATAAACAGAAAGCTTTCTTTTCCTGGAGCCGAGTCTCCTGTTGTACCACCCCATCCCTGGAGAGACAGACCTCTGTGCAGGTGGGTACTGTATGTCACACACCTGTTTCAATGGCTACTCCTCAGAGAGACAGAGCCAAACACAGCAAAACCCACCACCATTACAAATCCAGCTAAGAAGTATAACTTCTGAAATGTGTCAATGAAGAGTGTAAGTCCACAATAGTAGGGCCGAGGTTCATGTGGTCGTGACTACTGTTTCACTGGCCGCTGCGCCCTCTGCCCGTTTCCCTGGCAACGCAAACACAACGAGGCGTCTCCAGTATCAGGCTCTTTCGTCTGCAGCGAGAGAACTGGAGCCTCTCATTAATGCCGGCCGCAGGGACTGGGAGAGACAATCCTATTTTTTGCCTTTCACTATTGTCTCTTTTTGTAACTGGTTGTTGCTCTATTGGATTCTGTAATCAATTCTACTATTACAACTACTGCTGATAGAGGTTCAACCAAAAGTCACCACATATTGAGAATCTGGAATTTGGATATGATAAATTGTTACTTTGCATTGTGTAAAACAGAGCTTATTTCTCAAAGAAACAAAAAAGGAAAATATCCCACCCAGCTGCTGGTGCCTGTTCATCAAAAGTGTGTCCAGAGAACTAGATAGGAAACGGGAGCTGTCTGTTTCCTGGATCCTGTTCCAATTCTTATGTCACTCTTTTATCTAGCAAATTCAAGCCATTGAAGTGTTCAAAAAGGGAGTATTTTCTTCAAAATATAGTCCAAAGTTCCTGGCCTCATAGGGAGTACATTATGTTTCACTTACTTATCTCCAGCTGTCTCTGGATCCTTCCTTTGCTTCTTTCCCGAAAGGACACTTGAGTCTCATTGTACTGGGTCATGACCTCCACAAACTTCCTGGACAGAACTGTGTGCTGAAGACAAGTCAAAACACAACAACAGGAATGTGAAGATGTCAGACTGTAGTGTTTTCAAACGTAATACCTCAGAAAGCACTCTTGTTAATTGCTGGAATTTATTTTAAAGGGAACTTTAACGACATTTACTACTCTGCTATGTTCAAATGTACACTCAAACTAAATACATATATTGGCGATTTATAGCACATGCTGTAAAACATTGAATGGTGTAGGTACATTTAGGATTATCACAGTAAATCATTATAATATTCCTTATTTGTGTTTACTGTGGATACATCTATCCAAAAATATGTCCCTCCTGATGTGTGTGTCCAACTGACAGACGGCTTGTGTATGAGGAAGACATGATATATGTGTGCTCGTGTGGATTTGTCCTTTCAATCCGTTTCCTGACCTGTGTTTTCTGGATCCTAAAGTCAACAGTGGATCTGTTAGCTGCATCATCTTTAGGCATACTTTGCTCTATGGCTGCAGAGTGAGAGTGATGATGCATTACACAACAGCAGATGGCATCAGCTTGTGAGGTGTAGTCAATAAACACGTGTGACAAGTGCGTCATTGATCAACTCACATTTTAGTTTAGTCCGCACCACGTTGGCGTTCCCTTTGATATCGTTGGTCAGAGCATCCAGTTGGTCCTTTGTTCCTTCACATGAAAACAAAAGGGAAACACGTCAGACTTGGTTTTGTGATTTGGAAAAGTCATGTCATCTAGCTAATTGCTGTTCCTCACTGTCCTGTAAATATTGGTTTTACTGTGATTTCATCTGGTAACTTGGCAACAACACTGCGGCAATATTGCCGAGGTCACACAACAGAACAAAGCACTAGCTCTTTGTTTCTTTCCCTGGAGGCCATTTCCACGTCATGGATGTTAAACGTTGCACTGTGTTACATTAAGCATAATCACTGATGATGCCATGGCACTGTAAACTGGCTCTTTGTATTGCAGAGTCCTCAGGTTTACACACTGAACAGAGCCAGGACCTGAGTACAACCAGTAGTAACAATGCTCCTGCTAATATACAGTAGAGGAAAGTAACCAAGTACATTTAGTCAAGCGCGATACTTCAGTAAGAACCTCATGAATATTAGTATTTCCATTTTATGCTACTTTATTCTTCTACTAGCCAGAAATGATACATACAAAATATAAATCAACACGTGAATTAGGATGTTCTGTTTGGGATTACGGCACATGGCAGTATTAAAAGTCCTTAAAATTAAAAAAGTTAAACCTTTGCCAGGTTGCAATTTAAAATGAGTTAGCACATTAAAAGATCACTAGTTATAATCCAGTGATATAATTACTTTATTTTAAAAACAACCATTCTGCATCCTGTTTACTTTGAGTATATGTAGATGCTAATATATTTGTGCTTTTGCTAAAAACACTTCCTTAACCTCTGCTTTAAACCATTATAAATACTTTTAATCTGGATCTGATTTAGAAAATAAACATCTGCAAAACACAGAATGTTTGAATCCCTGAATAAATTGTTGCCGATAGAATCATTCAGAGCCCATAACACAATGGTCTGTGAGTTTTTGTGGCATAACGATGCTGTGTCCTTCACAGGTTTCCGGCCCAAGCAGCCATTCATTTACAATGAGGAGGAAAATGTAACAAAGGAAGTGATTTTCTCCCTCTGTGCCTCAAAGGTCAAACTCCAGCCAAGCTGTTCACGTTATGCTTCCCTCACCATGAACACTTAAAATATCAACATTTAAATTCAAACGCCTTCTGTCTCCTTGGTATTGCTTTATAAAATCACACACTTACTGTCATGTGGGTTGGGTGCAGTCAGGATCATGCTGTGCATCTTCCTCACCTCTTCCACTTGGTAGGAAATCTTATAAATGAGTCCTCTGACTTCTTCCACCTTAATGCATAAATAACCCATCAGTATCTTGAGTCCAACCTGTGCACACATCCAGGAAGTTGCATTGAAACCCACCCTTCTGAAGAAACTCTCCATGAAGCCATCTCTTTCCACTGCCACTGCAACATCCTCCTCTCCTGGTGTCCTACTCTGTAGTGGGAACAATGTGTGACTGACTTTTAATGCAGGGCGTTTTACCTGTCAAGGTGTTAAGCAAGAAAATACACTCACAGCAGTCAGCTCAGCCAGTCTATCCTTCATCACAACGATCACCTCGTCTCCTGCCAGGGTAATTCTAGTTAAACTCCACTATCATCCTGTAATTCTCCATGTGTGGAGTAACACTGAGACACCTTACTGTGCACGGAGGTCAAGATGGTCGAATTGAGATGCGTAGGCCTACTTTAACCGCGTTATTAACGTCAGAGATAAAAGAAGAGGAAAAAAGTTTGGATTCAGAAAAACGGGATCCAAAATACAGCTCGAAAAAGTTCAAGTTCAAAAAATAAAAGTCCAAAGTGAATGTGTTTCGGGTTTACTCTATGTCGATATGTCTCACCGAATAAGCGCCTGTAACAGATCCAAGGTATCTCCTTCCGTGGGATCCGCGGGATCCGCCTCTCTCTCTCTCTCTCTCTCTCTCTCTCTCTCTCTCTCTCTCTCTCTCTCTCTCCTCTCTCTCTCTCTCTCTCTCTCTCTCTCTCTCTCTCTCCCGTAGGGGGGGAACTAGTCACCACCTTGAATTAAGTTTGATCATTATGATAATCATACCTTATTGTAACCCTATTATGCTATTGAAAGGGAACACGTTAGAATAAACAAGTAATATGTTACCTTCATTAAGAGAAACTACGCTTAAGTAGGCTATAAGATTTTCATCAGATGTTGAATATTATTTGAACAGCCAACACATCACCAGGAAGTTTTACGAGAAGGATTAATAAATAATTGATAAGCAGAGCTGGGTGGTTACTTAACTTGTTGTCCTTCAGCCACACGGTGGTGCTGTTTACCTTGATATGTATGAAAGTTGGCAGACTGGTGGTAATGATGACTCCCCCACCTGTGGATTTCCTCCAAAAGGTTCACAAACAAAAAGTAACTAATTAAAAAAAGACGAAGTATGACTGAAATCTCATTGAACACTTTGGAATTTTTTTGATTTGTGTGCAGGTTATTATATTGTAAAGTACGTTATGTTAATGAATACATATTTGACTAGTTGAAATGTAATTGACCAAACCCTTCAGGTCACTCATACAAAGTTAAAATGTCTTTCGCAGATATTGTTTCTCTCTCGATGACTGGTTCTGTTGTTGGGTGTTGTCCTATAATGTCCTAGTCACAAGACCAAATATTAATACGTTTTTTTATTAACCCAAACAGAATTTGTATCGCACAGTGCGAATCCTGATCTCATTGATTCCCCGCGAAATATCCAATTACGCACAAGTAAGGCCATTTGCGCACTGTTCCAACGCCCCTCCTCAGAAGATCGAACAATTACATCACGCTTTGCAATTCCCACGTTCAGTACAACAAGCCAGTCCGGAGCTTCTCCGCTCCTTGCCATATCCAGATCAGCCACGGAAACTCTCAAAGTAGTTCACTGTAGGGATAAAGATCACGGATTACGGTTTTGCTTGGAAGAGGAACAGGGTGTTACATTTTCTATCATGAAAGGAAAGCTTCTAAAGTTGTTTTGCCTCATGCCAGAACACTGAATTGAATATCTTTTTTATTATACTTCTGTTTTTGTTAGGTATCTATATTTCTAAGTTTGGACACATGGACTGATCAGAAGTTAGGAATAATGATTGACTCCTCCCGGAATCATCTTTATTTGGGGATTTAACAGTGCTCGTTGTTTTCTTTTTAACTTTTATCTTTTTAAAGACTGTAGATTTATAACGCATTTTTCAAAAGCTATGGAATTATCTGTGCAAATTCATCTTTTTACATATTTTCTCTCCTTTATTAAGGTAAGCAATTAAACACATACAATGCATGTTGACTAAACCCTTTAATATTATGCTTATTTCAGTGTAGTTTACTAAGACAAAGTATAACAAGCAGGATAGGCTTACTGTAAAACCTGTCCTAAAGAGGTTGCAATTCATCCTAATGCTGTAGATAGTTTTTATCTTAGCACTATGAGGTAAAGAAATAAAGGTAAAAAATGAATTAACAGTAATATATTCATAAATATAACAATCTTACATTCATAAAGAAATACCAAAAGACATACTGAGCTTCGGTGTTTCTTCATATTAAGCGTATATACTGACAGTGATTGACTGGTATTCCAAAGTGAAGATCCTTTGTATTTTATGGCATAGTTTGTGATAATTCGGGAGATAAATATAATTTTCTTGTCTTGTTGAATATGAAATACATTAGGGCTGTCATTGTTGTATAGCCAACTTTAAAAGTACATCTGATTTCTTTACAGGTTTATGCTCAAGTGGTTCTACCTGTGAAGCATCCAGGTAGTAATTAATTCTGTATGAGTGATGGTGTGATTGATTATCTTTTTCCATACTGTTTTAACTTTCCAAGTTGAAATAAGGTGACATTGTACAGCTATGTATTGAAACAGAAATACACACTGTAAATGTTTTTTACTTTCTGCTCACTGCCAATGAGAATGTTTTTGATTTGTTCACTGCCCTACTCATTAACAGAGTATTGTCACATATCTTTTACAGCTGTTGCGTTCATTATTATCAATCTTTTAATCCCCCCCAAACTCCAAAATGGAATGCCAGGAAAATAGATTTTGAGTAATGGGACAGAGCTTGATTGGGGGAAAGCCTTTTCTGGATGCTTGTTTACCCGTGTGCTCTCCGTGCAGGCCTGCAGGTGTTGGCCACGGCTTCTCATTATTGGCCTCTCGATGCTGTGGACGGAATCCATGAGCTGTGGGACAAGATTGGAAACAGACCAGGTTATGTTAACGGAAGTAACATAAGTATGTGCATACATAAACAGACTGTGTATACTTGTGGGAATGCAACACCTAAATGTCTTGCACTCTGCATGGTCTGAGCAGTTTTTCTCCACCTACCTTCCAGCCACATCCATTATGCTTTTTTTAGTGTGTGTTCAGAGTGTTTATATTGTATGGCAGCTTTATTATTATAGAACAAAATACCTGGCGTGTTGAGTATTATTATTTGAAGTGCTGCAATACTTAACTACAAAATGTAGGGGATATATCTGCATATAAGAGCTACACATTCTTCCACATGTAGTGAGTTTGCAGCCTTGTTGTCACTAAAGTCATTGCAAGTCTTCATACAAATGTTTAAAGTTGTAGAGGGATCAGGTATAGACTTGAGTTTGATGTGTGGAGTCACACTGAGTTAAGGAAAGTCCTCAAGTAAAGAGGACAAGAGCCAAACCTCTTTGCCACTGTGCACTCAGCTCAGCATCACTCCGTCTTATACCTGCACACCACGTCCCTCCTGCTGTCCTCCTCTCACTGTCTTCTGTTATGTGTCTGTCTAGGTGTGAATCACTGTTTCTCTCCGTTGTCTTTGTCCAGCTCTCAGAATCCACAACCACACTGTGCTCCCCTCCTCCCATAACTCTTCCTATGTGTATACCAATGACTCTGCCTACACTAACATTTCTGCAACAGTAGGTGAGGATCAATCACTTTCCGCTCTCTGAAATTCATTTTTGCACCACCCACCCACTCCCTGTTGTTCTCTCTGCATCTACACAGCGTTTCACACATTTCACCTTGTTCTGTGTGTTGTCCGTGCAGCATGACATTAGATATGATTGGCCTTTTAATTATTTGTCATTGTTCATAAGCTTTGTTAAACCAGAGTTGCAACACATTATATATTATTAACAAAAAGACTTTGTATTATTTTATGAGATACCCAGAAAGCCATAAAACCCTCATGTTCATTATTTGCATAAAAACAATTTATGATTAGTTGACCATAAAAGGACTTTGTATAATTTGATTTGTTGGATGAACATACAACTGAACATCTGGAACCTTTTGGCAATCAAGTAGAAACCCTGGCTAGCAGACACTGCTCGTAACTTTCAAGCAAAAATAATGTCCTTAATTTGTGCTCTGCTGCAGACATTGTTGAAGGAATGGTCAATAAGGGCATCTTTCTAAATGGAGATAATGGCGGTACGTTTCTCCACTTTGGAAAATACCAGAACTCTTGTATCAGTGACCCTTCTTGGTGTGGTCCTGAGGGTGAGTGCACTGTTGTCTACGCACACAATACTTTCACAAAACTATTTATTTTCAGCACATTTTTGAGCGCTCAAAGGTATTGATTATGATTATTCTTAATTCTCTCTAGGGATTACCTTCTCCTTTTTCTGGAAAAACCACGAGTCTGAGTCCCGTTTTGCTGTAGCGTCTGGGGGGAAAGTTATCTCTAATGGCTTCTCGGTCTACACCAATAACTTTGGAGGATACGTGGAGTTTTACACTCGGGTGAACAACCACCGATGGAAGGCCAACATCAAAGTTCCAGGTACTGTGGATACATTTTTTGTATCGCACAAAGCTATATTTCCCATAGGCATCCATTAGAAAAGTATTTGTTCTTTAAAATACTTATATTTGTTTCTTCAACCATACATTGTTAGTTATGTAATTGCATTCATGGTTTGGTCAACTGAAACCAGATGTATTTGCTGGCAGTTGATTTGACAAGTCAAGGGTACATTTCATAAATATTTTGCTATATCACAAAACATACAATTAATATGGACGTGAAATAAGATGCTGTCATGTCCTTCTTACTGTAAATACAATAACGTTTTGTGGTGAGTAAACGTCAGGTCAGATAACATTTTGAAACAACAATCGGAGTGTGACTAATACTTTGAATTCTGAAAATACAAATTTAAAAAATGAAATGATCTGGTTAATCTATTTTGACAAAATGGGAAAAAAACATGAGGCTTAATGTTAAGTTGAACTTTTACATGCCAGGATTTGGTTCTCAAATGACTTCTCTCATCTTTGTTTTTGCTGCAATTACCCAAGGTTATGTCCAAAGCATCATAACTCAATTAAGGTTTAAGCGTTCAGTTACAGGGGTCATCTGGTTCTCATACAATGTGACATGTCCATGTTTCAGGACATTTATCAGTGTTCCCTGAAGTGTGAAGAAAAGCTTTCAGAAGTGGTGGAGTGGAGAGTATATGCAGGTATACTGAGTAGCCTCTATCCACCTCTTTTTTTGTCAATTTACATCAGCGAACAAGCCTTTGAAATACATATGAGTACATGCTTTCTCCTTTATGATCTACCTAAAAGAGTGTGCCCTGTGGTGGACAATACTAAGAACATTTTAAATACAATATTGAGTTATTTTACTTTACAGAAATGTAATTTCCTCCTTTTAGTTTAAACATCTATCCAGATAGATGATTTATAAAAGAAACAATTGAATGTCCAACAAGTTTTTAGTGTATTATTACAGTGTAAGATAAAAAGTTATTGATCCCTTGGTGAAATTCACAAGCAAGTATTTATATACAGCAGTATTTATAAATGGGCAGTACTAAATGCAAGTGATAAATACTCAAAATGCATCGATAATTATAATACAATATACCTAATGTACTATATTATACTGAATAGTTGGTTATATAAATGAGTACATAGGTTTCTTTTGTATTTTAGGTACATTTTTATTCTAATACTTCATGCTTTTACTTTAATTAGAACACTAAAGGCTATCCATGTTAAATGTTACTGTAAATCTCTAGCACACAGAAGTGAAAGAGAGAGTTAACATTTAAGTGGGGGTGGTCTTTGGCACATATGGTTTATATTCTAACCACAACTGAGATGTGGTTTTGGCTGTTTTGCTCCTCTGGTGGAAGTGTTTTCACATGTGTTTTCTAATGGGACTCAACTCATTGTCAATTCAGTTCAGAGATACAAGGGCAAGTAAGTTCTTTGTAGTGTACATGTAATGGAGAGAGCCTGCGGGACCAGAACAGACCTTGGTCTCAAGTTCATGTGGGTGCACCAGATTTACTTTTTCAATTAGTTTGTTTGAGCAACATTTTTAAGTCAGTCCCAGTTTTTAGCAATTAGCATTTTCAGTCATTTTAAGTTACTTAACTTTTTTCTGGACGATTTAAAAAATGTGTTGAGCAAATGTTAGCATTCTAACATTCTGAACTAAGCTAGTGAACAGGCAAACAGCATGCTAAACCTCAGCATGTATGCAATTCATTGGAGCATGATAGCATGCTGGCATTTGCTAGCATGGCTGTACTTTGGTCTGTTTCTACCTAATTGTAGTTTAGTTCTGCTTCCAGCTTCTGTTAGGATTTGCTGTTATTCTTGATGATACAGTTATCACAATATATTTGGGTTTCTGAATAAGTTAGTACATTTCCATGCCACCCATATTTAAGATGTAAAGCCATATAATATTGCAACACAGTCTCACGGCATTTCGTGTTATAGTCACGAAATTAATCTATTGATTCGTGTTCACCAACACGCTTTCGCAATTTTTTTCGTGTCAAACAGAATGATTTTAAAAGCAACGTAAATAATAACAAATTAGAAGGAAAAACAGATTTCAGTATTCTGACACAGAACAATTTTAGAAGCAATGTATTTCTATTGGTAGTATGTTTCGTGCCTGCACCAAATAATAACAAATTAGAAGGAAAAAAAGATGACAAAAAATACAGATTTCAGTATTCTGAGGCTCTGAGCCCCATTTCTTTTCCTCGCGGACGGCAAAAAAACTCCGACAATATACAATTTAATATAAAAGGGATAGGGTTAGGCGTAGTGTAAGATATTGAGTAAGAAAATGTTTTTATGAACCACACAGCTTCTGGTATTCCAAGATCCGACCGGACAAAAAGATGTGTTGCAGGCACGAAACATACTACCAATAGAAATACATTACTTTTAAAATCGTTCTGTGTGACACGAAAGAAATGCGAAAATCGTGTTGGTGAACACGATTAAATTAATTTCGTGACTATAACACGAAATGCCGTGAGACTGGGTTGAATATTAAAACTTGCATTTCTGTGTCCTGCTCAGTTTTTGATCATACCCCATTTTCTTTATGCTCCTCTAATCAGCCATACTTACATAGCATTAACATTTACAGTGCAGATTTACAACTTGCATTGCTGTATTTCTCCTTTTTTAGGACCTTACTGGACCCACATTCTCTTCACATGGACAGTAAAGGATGGCCTGAAGGTCTTCATCAATGGGACCTTTACTGCTGGTGACAAAGATGGCAGTGTCTCCGATAACTATGGAGACCCCTACCCTGACCTTGTCATTGGGACAGGCAACGACAGAGCATATGGTCACTATGTAACTGGTGCCTTCGATGAGTTCGTCATCTGGGAAAGAGCACTGCCTCCTCGTGAGATCTCCCTCTACTATGGTGCAGCCACAGGTAGGACGATAGGCTTTACTGGAAAGTATTTTAATCTGACTCTTGGATCTGACTCTGCCTATCTATTATAATATGTTTTCCCTCGTGACTCTGGATCTGAGGAAACATGGGTTAGAAAGCAATTTCCGTCCTTGTCCTCACGAAATTCCACCCTCAGAAGTAATGCATGACAACCAGATATGAAACTATACAAATATACCCCAGCTCCCATCAAATGGCTCTTCTCAATCAAAACATTTGCATGACCTTGCACTGTATAAGTGCCATGGCTCACATAGTTCTGCCTTATAAGTATTTAACAGAGTGCAGAAGCACGTTGGGTCGCAGGGGGCAGATCATTATGATTTAATGTGACAAGGTTTAACACGCTAAGACACTCTTGAATGTTTTGGTTCTCTTGTTGTTTACCTCCTTTTGTCAGTAGAGTGCCAAAAACCAGTTGACATTCATTAGAACTTGTAAATAATATAATTAGACTATGTGATGATGTTTATTGCCACTTTTCAGGGTATTCTGAGAAATGTTCAAAGTCGGATACAATGTCTATTCTTTGTTAGTTTTCTGAATCACCTTTTGTTGTGAAGGACACAAAAAATGTGAAACTACACTATTACTAGGCACTCTTGGAGCTTCAACTGCTCACACTGCATGAAACATAAAATGCGCACTGCCTTGGTTTCTTCTCCGAAGTCGTTACCAAAAGCAATATATTCCACAGACCATTACCAGACGCAAAGAGCCTGACTGTTATGGTTACAGAAAAATATTTTTACTCCTGCAGAGCACACATATACAATCTTGCATTGAGCCAAAGAAGAACAGGAATTGTTCGGACAATGTACTTCCGTATATGGCCTTTTCAGGTGGTTAGTTAGGGCTGTTTTTATTAAATGACAGAAAATACCTAAAATGCATCTTCTTGTCAGTCTGAGTATTATGTGCTTGATTGTTGTTGTACATTGTAATTTATTTCATTTCATGACTGGGCATGCTGTGGTCACATAAACTGTAGGCTGTGTTGGGATTAAACCCAGCTACATTACAGAGGCGAAGCCTGGTCAGGTTCAACCAAGGATCTAATAAAATGCTACTTAAATGGGGATATCCAATCTGGAAAACACAATGTAAACATGCCACTAGTGTGGTTCCTTAGACCATGTCATAGATTGCTGCTGGAATACTACTCAAACCAAGAAGTAGGTTAACATATTGGCAGGCTCCATGGTCTTGAAGTCAGGGTTTAAGTTAGATGCCATAAACAAGGTATGTGGTAAACATAAGATTAATAGATTTTATGGCATAAAATCGACATTGAATATCGATGAATACCCCACTGGTGAATTGAAGCTTTGACGTGTTGCAGTTGCAAAAGCAACTTTACCTTGGCGTAGTGATGATGACATTGGATTATGCCAACTTGGTTTAGTTTGTTTAACAGCTAAGAACTTTTTATTTATTGCCATTGTGTTTACGCTTATTAATCATAAAAGTAGTGTGCGTTTAAAAAAAAGGGGGTATTTTCTGCAAAAAAAAGCAAGATTCAATTGAAAACTTCTGTTGCCTTTCCTTCGAGGGAACCAGTGCAACTTTATAAAGCTCTTTGCTTTGTCTTTTCTAGGCCAGGCCTTGGTTTCTGCCACAACACCCAAGGTCTCCGAAGAAGTCACTTCAACTGCACCAACAGTTGTAAGTTTGTCAACTTTGCAAGGCTTTCTGATTAACAAAAACAATGATATCTTGATGTCTTTATATGTAAATGTGGTTGTATAAACTACATTTATGATAACGTATTTATAAATACAGTGTCCACAAAGAAACAGTATGTTAAATTTGCACACAGTTTTAGAGCCCAATTGAACACAATGCTAACAGTTAATTTCTTATTGAGCTGTTGTTTCCTATTCAAGAAAGAGGAGCTGGAAACAAGGATATTAAGAACACATGTGAGTATATCCGTCCTGTTTATTGAAGGGCTTTGGAGGTCGAAAACGGATAAAGAAAGAGAAGAAAGTGGAGACAGATGCTCATCACCATGTACAAAATGGCTCCCTGTGCACTTGGCTGGAAAAGAGCAACACTGAATCTCTTGTCCAAAGAGTATTTTCCCAAACCCTGGCTATCAGTCACAAAACATCCTGTGTCTTTTGGAACATGGCGCTCCTTCGGAAATTGCCTCCTGATAGTAAACTTCATTTGATGGCTAACGTGTTGTCTCCCCAGAGATCCACTGAAGTGAGTCCTCCTGTCGTCAGCCGTCAACACAAGGAGGACCAAAGCTCCAAAGACCCGGAGTCCTTGCCAGTGTTGGGCTTCCTAACCGCGCTGCCCAATAAGACCATCCCTTACAACACTGCCAACAACCTCACACAGGTCTTGAAACACAGTCCAACACACGCACACACACACACACACACACACACACACACACACACACACACACACACACACACACACACACACACACACACACACACACACACACACACACACACACACACACACACACACACACACACACACACACACACACACACACACACACACACACACACACACACACACACACACACACACACACACACACACACACACACACACACACACACACACACACACACACACACACACACACACACACACAAGTGTTACACTTGAAAAAACCAGTTCACACACATACCCAAAACCCACCCATGTGCGTAATGATGCAACAGTTCCGTGATGTCCATTTTCTTCCACCAGGCTTTTCTCAAAAGTGTGGAAGAAGTGCTGTCCTCTCCAGGGCTGCCAGAGGTAAATGAGTTCACACTGTTGTTGTGCAATGTTTAAACATGACATAATGTAACATATGCAATTTATATAAATACTATAATCCACAGCACTTAATATATCCATGAGTTTGAGTTTTTAACACTGCATATTTTGTGGTGCCAGCAGCAATAACATTATCTGGCAGTGTTCCCACAAAGGATTACAGTGTGTAGGCAAATACGCTGGAGCAAATTGTAGAAGACACACTGCTGACATGAAGTGCTCCACAACATAATGCTTCGAATCTAAATGTGCAACCTCCTGTGCTGCACTTTACACTCATCCTGGTCAAATCTCAGGGTACTTATATCCAAACACAATTTTGCCAGAGGAAAGACATTCTGAGCAAATGTGTGGTTTTAGCACATTGAGTGCTCAGAAAAAAGCATGCTTGTTTTTGTAGGAACAAGCTGAAACAGATGAGAACACATGAGAATGCAAAACTTGGACACTAGATAGATTTGAAGAAAGTCCTCATCTGCTTAATGTGTGAGAAGATATTGCTTTGTGCTCGAGTTGATACATGGCTGTTAATCTACAGTACTTGGTTTAACCCAATTGATTACAAATAAGTCCAATTGTGACGTTGTAGGCTTCTCATTATATGCATTTCTTACAATAAGTTTAGGTTTAAACATGTTACCATACAGTTCCAATGTGATTTGTAGCTGCAGAGGTAGCTGGTTTACCCTATATTTGATTAGCTAAATAGTTTTCTTCTACGTTAATTGTTTTTTATTAAGGTGGTACTCCAGCGTTATGTTGCACTCCCATAAAGCTGTGGTACACACAAGAAACTTTGAATAGCAATGAAATCGAGGCTAAAATTGGCACCAATGTGCGGTATCATGAATATTAGCCCTAAAAACATTGGATTCTGCGTTTGCCATAATGCAATCAATAGCTTACTTTCATAATTCCTTAACTGCCAGCATTTTTCACAGTCCCCCATTTGTAACAAATGAGTTATTGTTATTTTTGTAGACTTTGAAAGCTCCCTTTATAGCCACTACACACTTTAGAGAATAAAAAAAATTCTAAAGATGTGACCACAGGTTATCTATAAGCAAAGCTGGACATTGAAAGCAGCGATTGAATTAATTGTGGACAGTTTTCTGTTTTGAAGCAGCAGTCCATCCCTGTGGTCAGCGGTCTGATCGAGACCGTGGACAGAGTGATGGAACACATGGTGACTAACCTGGAGCCCAGCCCCAACGCTCTGATCTCCCTGGGTGGACAATCCTTTATTGCAGGTCAGTATGCTGTCAGCCCTCCATAGGGTGACTCAGTGCTTGTAGTTTGTGGTAGAAGGACAGGGAATGTCCAGCTGACATCATTCGTTTTCTTATTCAGAGAACAAATGCAGGTCAGAAAAGCAGATGTAAAACCCCTGAACTTTGCATGTGGGTCTTTTCTTTGACATAATATTTAGTTTGCCACTAAGCTTGCTTGTGTATTTTCTCAAGGGTGTGCATCTTTTATCCACCCCTGATAAACCACATGTGTGTTGTCGCTTGCCTCACGGTCTGTTTTTCTCAACAGCTTTAATTGTTCTAACCTCTGACCCCCACAGATTACTCTCTGATGAAATTCCCACAGAACTACAACCTGCAACATTACCGCTTCCCCAAACTGGGCAAGAGTTACATCTCCGTGCCTGGGGAGGCTTTCACCATGCAGTGTAAGTGCAAATATTACAAAAAGATGTTCAGTGGCATGTCTTGAGTGATGCAGTCCTGGGCTTCGAGGAATCTCTGTATAAAAAGTAGAAGCTTATCAAGGTTGGGTGTGAATACTGCACATTAGTCTTGGTCTGATTCTGCCAAGAGAAAATTGTCCAGCTGGGCGGCTCTTGTTATTTTCCAGTAATTTATTATACCAAGATTTAAGACTGCTAACACAGCATATAGTGTGGGACAGGAGTGCCATGAGAGCTTTGTGTGCCTTTATGGTGCACTGTAGGAATCCAGCTATGACTTTAATGTTGGCAGTTACCCTTTTAATCTGAACTGAAAAAAAGAGAGAGAAAGAGAGCACTTTTTCTCCACTTTTCTCTGTCATTAAAAAGAATGGACTCACAAAGCGGAGTGAGGGAGAGCAGTAATTACAGAGCGCAAAACTATTTGACTTTGTGTTCAGGTTGGATTCCCTTGGCTCCACCTGGCCACTACATGCACTTCGTGGCCAATTACCATACAATGACTGGAATAAAACTATTTTTGTAATTCAATACAATGATAATGGAATATATGTTATTGCTTGACACATTTTAGAGCCAAGTCCAAATAAAGTCATAGTTCTGAATACCTTGCTGTATGAAATGCTCTAAAAGGAGATTGTATATCCTAATAGTCCAGAGCATGCTACACATTGGTGTATTTGGATACTTTTTATATATTTTATACTCTTTTCCCCAAAAGAGTTGAAGAGGCCACCTTGAGATCTCTTGTGGGACTTTCTGGGGGGCATTCTGTCGTAATAATCTTTTGGAAGGTTAAAACTCTCCCGCAGCGTGTTTGACTTCAGCAAACTCTTGTTGTCACAGTAAGCGGGGCCCGGGTAGAGGGCATTTGAAAGGAGGAACAGATACATTAAGGATTTCCCCCAATTTCATTGTTTATCTTACAGTATTGAAATAGGACCAAGTTGCACGATAGCTCAGATTAGGGGAGGGGGAGCCGGACCTCCTGTTCTCCTGGGGAAGTCATGTAGAGATTTCATCTGATTTCCCAACATCCACTTGGTTTGCAGCCCTTCCCTTTCACCCTTGTGCGAGTTTACGGCTGTCCTATTAGCCTGCCGGTGCTAGCGTGTGGCGACAAGGCGGCGTTAATTAAACTTCCCTCCTTTGTGAGCATTTTAGCAGCCCTGCATCACATTCCCAGCCCACTGGACAAGCCGTTCAACTTCTGTATGTTGTGTCTTCATTTCCTCAGCTCAAACCACCATTGTTGGGCTCTTCTACCACAATATGCACAACTATTACAAAGAGATCAGCCCTGTCAAGACTAGGTAAGAGGACGAAAAACACCCAATGTGCAAAGTCAGAAAAACCGACCTTGAACCTTTTTGTTAAATAACTCCTACTTTTGGTTTAAGCCAGGGTTTTATCTTGGTATGTATTCTAAACAACATCTTTCAAGCCATTCAACAACAACAAAAAACATCTTACTATTTGTACTTCCTGTGTGGGGAATCAAGTCCTAATGCCCGGGGCCAGAGCCTTATCTATCCCCCTGCATATCTCTAATCTTAACACTCAACCTCGACTGACTGATACACCCTGCTATTAGCTCTACACAGCCCCCCCCCCAGTTATTATCTCATCACGGGACCAGCTTGTTCCCCTCCGTCTGCAACGTTTATTGTTTTGACCAAACGTGACATAACAATGATTAAGCAATCTGTTTTCTCCAATGTAGGCCTATACTTCATAGAAGCTAAAGTACAACATGTGAAATATGTGAATGTTAATTTCTAAATGTGGCCTGCTTCTCTGTGGGTGTGAATGTCCCCCTCTGTTTTATGTTAGAGAGGTGATGCTTGTGTGATCCCAATGTCACATATCAGATTGCTTTGAAAAACTATTAAGGCGGTGCTGCTGCTTGTCAGTGTGATAAATAAAATATACAGATGATCAAAGTCCCACTTAAATGCTACTGCTATGGGCCCTTGTGTAACACTATATATTGATGTGAATACCAGAGGAAAGGGTTGTTTTTTTAATCATATTTGGCACAAACATCCACTTAGACTCAATGGTGACCTGAATAAAGTGGTCAAAACTTACTGTGGCCCCAAAACATGTTTTAGCTTGATGATTCATATGCTAGATATGACAATTGACACTAATATTGAATAGGATATCATTAAGAAGTGAGGACATTTTGTCCATACAACCTCAAAGTAATAATGAATGTTTTCCGAGATAGCAGACTTTATATTTTCTGTCTTCTGTATTTGTATCAGTGACTCATAGTTTTGCCTCTATTTCTTCTTTTCATGCTGCCTTTTTTTCTTACATTCGTTGACCCTCTTCTCTCGTCTTTTAGGATTAACGAAGCATCTGATTTCAAGGATCATAAAATCCAGGTAGCCAGCTATCTGATTTCTCTGAAAGTGGAGCCTTCACCCGCCCTATCATTCAACCTCTCTGGAGCACCACTCATCAAGATTGTACTCACACACATCCTGGTAAGATTCAACCCTTATGTCCCAGTTCCTTTGCTAATTTGACTCATGTCCTTATCGGCCATTTTCTTTCTGTGTTAGTCAGTCAAACTGGGAAAATTGAATGTTTTTCCAGTAAGCGGGCGCAGTTATTGGGTGTGGGACGCCCACCTTATCAGAGGAAGGAGGAACTTGGCCTGTCTGTGTAGCCATATCTCCCCTATAAGAAATCTATCAGCTCTATTTTTGGTGTTCTGTTATGTAGGAAGATGAGTATCCATCAGTCACTGAGGTTTCTGCAGCTTGGCAACTATCAGCACAAAGAGCAAACTCTTCTTTGCCGGCATGTGGCTTTCAGAAAGTAAACTGATTATGGACATTTAAACTGCAGGCTAAGGGCTCTTTGAAAAGAACAATAATTTTATTTTATGAACAACATATTTCTTTCTTTGCTGCTTTATGGCAGGAGCTGTGCCAGTTTTCCATGGGAATTGCAGTTGAAGCTCATGATGAAAATTAACTTTCAAATGCATCGCATTAGCTTGCAAAAATCACAAATGTGGCAGTGTTCTTCACGACCATGTTTTAATTATTTAAATGTTTGCACATTAACAAGATTGTGAAGCTATTCTTTAATCTATACTAATTGTGTTAATATCTTATTAGACCATCATACAATAGCTTTAATGAGGCAGTTGACTGAACCCCTTACAATGGGGTTCTGTTTCTGTTTACAACCCTACAAGAATAATTCACTTCTTCTTTAAGTTAAATACCAACACATTTTTTTCTTATAAGAGCAGAAATGAAAGCCATGCAGCTTCATTAAACCATGGTAATATCGCTTTGTTTGCCTTCATTTCCCCTTGTGAAATAAATGTTCATGCTGCAATAGTCTGGCTTGGTTCCTGCAACAATGATTACTATGTTTGTTTAAACAGACACCATGGGAGAGGGCTTATACTATCCTTTGTTATTGGAGTGTTGGAGATGCTCACCAGCTCTCCTGTCTGTTGAGTCAAGGTGTTTCTATTTTAGTTGGATTGCCTTTACCTGATGTAAGTTTAAACCAGGCTTCTCACATTCTTTCCCCTTTACCCCATTACAAAAAAGCTGTTATACTTATTACTAACGCACCATGCCAGCATATTTCAGCTTAATTTAGGCTGCATAGCCTGGACGGGGATTTTTATTAAGGACCTGCATCGTAATTTGGCACAGAGCACTCTTGGCTGTGATTGCTTCCAGAAAAAGGATTGCAAATACCTGTTGTTGGATTTTGTTTTTTAAAAAAATACTATTTTTGGAGTTTTAATGTCTTTGGCAGCTGGTGGATACTTAGCACCTCCCTAGCTTTGAGGCAGGGAGGGCGGCTCTCACAGTATGAGGCCGACCTTTCCCATCATTGTTTATGTCGCTCTTTACTGTGTGCACAAGTTAAACCTCAAAGATGTCCTCTGATTGCACCAGTTCAGTGGCCAAGAGTAAGTGATTTCCAACTGACCTCTCCGTTAATCCCCACAAAAACCCAGTGACTTCATTAAAACCTAGCAGGGGCACAGAGTGTGTCTGAAGCAGAAATGTGTCAGCTTCCTCATCTGTCTTCTCATGCTGTCATGGGAACAACAACTCCTGCGTGCCTTCTTTTGTTCTGCACAAACAGTCACCTACTGTCATGGCGCGGACCCAAATGTCATCCATTTTCTCTATCTGACACCTGTCTTGATAAAACGTATCGTACAGTGGATTGATGGAGTCACCGACTTGTAAAGAACCTTGTGTCTAACAGGTACCACTCTCTGAAGGTCAAAGCCATGTGGTCGGTGTCAGAGTGACCTCGAAGTCTAGATTGATGCCCTCTGAGTACACTGAAACAGCCGATGAGATCATGCCATTCCCAGCTGAGTCAGTCAGAGCCGAGGTGCCGCCATCCCACATTGTGTGGCAAGGAGTGGGTTTGACACCCAGACAAGGTGTTATCAAGGCTGCTGGAGGCCCACATGCTTTCTCACGCCATTGGGCTAAGGCGTTGATTGGACCCCGGCTGTGATTTATTACTACTGTCTGACTCAGGTTTAGTTTGAGGGAGCCTAAGGAGAGAAGAAGGAGATAAAAGGGAGGGTGGGAAGGCATTGGGGTCTGTAGTTAAGCTTTAATAAATGCAAAAAAAGGGCCGACATCTCCTCCATGAACTCTTCTTCTATCAAAGAATAACTCTGATGGTATGAAGTGAATTAATGGATTTATTTAATGAGGTAAAAACTGAGAGGATTGAAAAAAATTATTTAGACAAGCTGGCCTGACTTTACAGGCTTATAAAGCAATGTGTTAGGGGGCTGCACGGGTGGCCTTTATCTGTCCATCATGTCACGATATTCATGTTATGTCACATTTTTATGTCTAGGTTTGGGTGTTTTGCTGTTCTCCCTGTCATGTTTTCCTCCTGGTTTATTGTTTGGTCCTTTTCCTTGTGTTCTATTTCGTATAATGGCTTGGACGGGGCCTCGTGTGTGTCCCTGGGGCGGAGTGCCGGGCAGGAGTCCGAGGAAAAAGGCAACTCCTGCCCCGCCTCCCTCCACAGTTCACCGTTCGGTTCTCCCCTCCCTCCTCTCCCCCGGACGGGGGAGACAGAGTCGGAGCAGGGTGCCAGCTTGGCGGCCGAACATGCTTTCCCCCTCTCCGTCACCACAGCGCGGCGGCGAATAACATCGCACGGCTCTCAAACTCGGTGGGGACACTGGTAGAGCGGTCCACCACCGAGGCAGAAGAAATCAGCAAGGCGGCCAGCACGGCGCTCATTCTGTGCGCGTCCGTCGCTGTCTCCCAGGCGAGGATTTCCGCGTGGGTGACACAGATCCAGCGCCACCTCGGGCTGAAGTAGGCGTCTGTTACGGCCCGTCCACACTACAGCGTCGACAACTCCAATCTGCCCATTCACTTTGAATGGGGTGACGTCACGTTGCCTCGCTTTTTCCCCGAACTGAATTGTAGGTAGCATAGCGGTCCGTCTCCGGCGTCAGAAGTTGAATGTTCAACTTCTGACGCCGGAGACGCCGGAGTAGCCAGCGCCAGCCAATCAAATCCCGTTTCGGAAAATCTGACAGCTCAAGCCGTAGCCAATCAAACCGCGTCTAAGCTGGGAGAGATATCCCGCCGTTCATTTCTATATTTCAAAAAAAGTTGGAGGAGAAACTAATTATCGCTGTAGCAAATCACCCGGTGTTGTAGGACCAGACCCTCTTCACCTACCGGGATACAAACTGGAGGAACCAGGCATGGAGGGAGGTGGCAGAGACAGTGGGTGAAACTAGTAGGTTTTCGCCTGTTTGGGGAGTTTATATATATATTGCTCCCATAAAATCCCCGGGGGTTTTTGCTTTGTATGTCGGGGGCGGGAGATTCATGTGATTGGTTGTTGGTCGTGTTGCTTGAATAAAATCCCCAAGCTACAGACACGCCCAGCTCCAAGCTTTTTTTGAAGCTGTAGTGTGGACGGTCCGGGAGACGGCCAGAAAAGTGCTAATGGACGCTCCAATCAGCCCGGACGGCTGCTGCTCGGACCCCAGTTCCACGCCATGGTGGAGTCCATGAAGACGGCCGCGGAACAGGCGGACGACATTTGCCAGCATGTGCAGCTGGCTCCAGCCGGCTGAGCTGCCAAAGCGACATCAACGCCCGCAGCAGCTGCGGCGTCTACGCCGGCCACAGGAGGCCGCAAGCGGAGAGACGCCCACAGCAACCGCCTCGGCGTCAGACTCGTTCTTCGGCGGCTGCAGGGGCTCCGTCCCACGTCTCCGCTCCCCCGCCACGGCGCCACCCCAGAGACAGGGTCTCCCGGCGGGGTGTCAAAGGGGAGTGAGGCTCCCCGCTCCTGGTCTGCTCCGCTAGAGCCTCCGAGGAAGCAGAGCCGCTAGTTAAGCCGGCTGCCACTAATCTGTTGATTAATAGACAGCAGGGCTCGCTGCAGAAGCCTGCCGGTTTTAACGGTTAATAACCTGCAGAGCTCGCGGCATTCCTCTGTCCGAGATACGCCTCCTACACACGGTCATAATAACCCATGAGCGCCGTTTTAACGCCTCATGTGGACAGCACTGCAGCACCTGTTTTTCCTGGCCAAGGTCAGGGTCCTTGAGCACAACACGAGCCTAACGTGTCATCACGTGGTATGTCTCGTCTGACAGACGTGCTGATAGAGAGCATCAGAACACCACTCCGGCACTTCAGATAAGGAGCCGGACACATGCCGCAGTTTCTGCGTGGCTGTGTCTCTAGTTGAAAGCCCAGTGGCGATCTGCTCATCTGTCACACTGATCATACAGTCAATCACTTAGCATCTGGTTAGCTAGCTATGCTAACGAATATAAGAAGCTTTTTCTCCAACCAGTGAGGTAAAGGCACATCTTTATATGATCATTATAGTTATAAAAAAACAAGAGAATAAAGTAAATGGGTATAAAATACTATATGACAGTAAATAACAGTTGTTATTAATAAACAAGAATACAGTTTAAAATGGGAGTGATTTGTAAAATATCCATAAAGAAAAATAAATCTGCTTCCAGTTCAGTTCAGTTTCATCTGGTGTTGAGAGATGTTTCCATAGATTTCTCCATGTTGCTCTCAGAGTGCAGCAGATGCTTTAACTTCAACATTTAAAAAAAAAAATCTTCCCAGGGGGAGCATGCCCCCAGAGGTTAGGTCCCCCCTCCCCCCACTTAAATCATGTCCACATGGATAGGAAACTAAATACCTTTGCACACATATTTTTAAGCGGAGGTCAATAACTGGTATACGGCCCTCGGAGGATATTGTAAAAATTGAAATGGCCCTTGAGAGGAAAAAGGTTCCCCACCCCTGGTTTAACCTATCGGTTAATAAACTGCAGAGCTCGCTAATTAAGCCGGCTGCCACTAATCTGTTGATTAAGTAGACGGCAGGGCTCGCTGCAGAAGCCTGCCGGTTTTAACCCCTGTTAATAACTTGCAGAGCTCGCAGCATTCCTCTGTCCGAGATACACCTCGTACACACGGCCTTAATAAACCCATGAGCGCCGTTATAACGCCTCATGTGGGCAGCACTGCACACACCTCCATCCATCCCCTGCGCGTGTACGCGCCTCATGATGAGAGTCGGAGTGAGACGCAGCGTGTGGAGGCCCCCGCATTGGGTTGCCTCACGAGCAGCGGCGGCAGGGGCTCTGGCGTGGCTCGTCACCATGACGACCAAAAAAACACATCTCGAGCACGTGCGCCCGCTCTCAGAGTTTTTCTCAGAGTGGCAGCGCGTGGGTCTGATGGACAGATGGATGAGCAGGCTGATCAGCAGAGGATGCGTCCTGCAGTTCGCCTCTCCCCCCCCCACAGTTCAATGGGATACAGGAAACACTCCTGTCCTCCCAGAAGCTATGTCTTGCGCTCCAATCCGAGCTGCTGGAACTCCTGTTGAAAGAGGATATTTCCAGGGTTCCTCAAAGGGAGGAAAATCAGGGGTTTCACTTCCGTTATTTTTCTAATCCCGAAAAAGACTGGGGCAATGAGACATCCTCGATCTGTCAGTATTCCACATGCTGACGTTCAAACAGGTGCTGGAATGTGTTCACCAGGACGACTGGTTCACTTCCACCTGAAGGATGCATACTTCCACGTACCCATCATCCCGAAACACAGGAAATTCCTGCGTTTTCTCATTTCAGGGAATATCAGACCAGACAATCGTCTGCCGTTCGGATATTTCCTGGCTCCTCCCATTTTTGTGTAGAGAAGGCTGGAGCCATACACAGAGGAGGGATGAGAGTGTGGTTTCCTCTGGACGACCTGCTATTTGCTGGCTCGCTCCAGGGAGGAAGTCGCTTTACAGATGGTACATCTCGTATCGCATCTGTCAAAGCCTGGGTTTCATAATAAATTGGAAGAAGAGCTGTCCTCTTCCCTCTCAGACAAATGTTTATCTGGAGTGGAATTAAACTCAGCCGGCAGAGCGCGGCTCTCGCGGCAGCGAGTGAAGAAACTGACAGCTCTCCTCCGGCATGTCACAACCCACACCAGAGTCCTGCATCGGGTCGGGTACCCGCGGGTACCCGACGGGTGACCCGCAAAAAAGGTGATTCGCGGGTGGTATTTTTTCAAACGCTTTTTTCCGGGTTTGGTTCTGGGTAAACAAAGATGATGCGGGTCGGGTCGCGGGTGTTGCATAATAAATATATTGAAATAATGATAATTTAGTTTAATGTTTAAATCCTCAGACCTCTCCCCCGCGGGACCGTGCATAATCATAACCTCTGCAGCGCATCAATCTGCTGCTGAGCGCGCCACATTCGAAATGGCTGAGGTGAAGCTCTCTAGCGGAGAATACAGCATTTTCAATAACACTTCCTCAAGAGCGAAATCCAACGTCTGGAGGCTTTTGGTGTCATCCTAGATGGAGAAAATAACCAACATCCCACGCTTTTTGAGACAAATATGCAACTGCGTGTGTTAATAATTGCACGTTTTCACTGCTCATATATATGGGGGTTCAGGTCGGGTCGCGGATCTTGTGCCGACGGGTCGGGTCCAGACCCGGCGTCATGGGGCCGGGCCCGCCCATCCAGGATTTGGGCCCGACCAGCCAGGATTTGGGCCCGCTGTTTTAATCAGGGCTGAATACAACATTTTAATTGTTTTATTATTATGTTCAGTGGCGGCGCCAGGGTATACTTGGGTAGGCGCCAGAGTATACTTGGGTAGGCTCCAGCCATACCAATACATGGCTTTAAAGTAAGCTAAATAAAGTCCGCCAACTGGCTCGGAGTAAATTGCACAGACAGCAGTTCGTAAGATTGATTTCAGCAGTCACTTGTCTGGAAATACCGAAGACTAGAAACGGTTTGAAAACTTTTGTCACGTAGTGATCATCTTCTCATTAGAACATCTTTGATAATGTCTTCTGGCCAATCAGAATCATTATAACGACGTGGTGTTGTTGCAGGAAGTCCCGACGGAGAATATTTTTGCTGTCGGACATCTCTATATACATCGATACAACATTACGTGTTGATAGAAATCAACACGTAATTAAATAAGACCCCACGGTTTGATGATTGATGTGTGGGCTGTCTTTAATTTTGACACAGAACAATGGGGGCTATCCACCCTTATCCACAATGTAAAGTAATTCACAGCCTCTTCCCTCTTCTCTCTGTGAGGAGCAGCAGGTTCAGCTTTCAGAACAAAGTAACAAAAAACTGAAATGGCATTCATTTTTTTAAATATGTTGTGTAGTAATAGATTTATTTATTTTTCTTCTCAAGAGAAGACCAGAATGTGTATTTTATGTTAGTATTTCAAAAAATCTCCTGGGGGAGAATCTCCCCAGACCCCCCTGCAGCTCTTTCACAATTCAGTTT
Organism: Pseudochaenichthys georgianus; assembly: GCF_902827115.2. NCBI lineage: Eukaryota > Metazoa > Chordata > Actinopteri > Perciformes > Channichthyidae > Pseudochaenichthys > Pseudochaenichthys georgianus. The sequence continues at coordinate 32,988,559 of NC_047511.1, forward strand.
TCCCGGGAAATGTATGTTTCGGAGTGGGCCCGCCCTGGTACATCAAATGCCCGCCCAGAGACGTATGTCTGCCGCCGGGTCTGGTCGGGTCGGGTTGCGGAACTAATTGGCAATATGTGCGGGTAGCGGGGCGGGTTCGGTATTGCACGTCGCGGGTGTGGGGCGGGAGCGGGTCTTGAAAATCAGACCCGTGCAGGACTCTGACCCACACAGCCCTCTCCGTGACGCAGCTGCTCGGCATTGGCGTCAGCTGGTCACGTGGTGATCCCCCTGGGTCTCTTCCAACAGGGGGACACTCCAGGGGTGGTTCATTCGCTGCAGAAGCCTGCTGTTTTTAACCTATTGGTTTATAAACTGCAGAGCTCGCGGCACTCCTCTGTCCCAGATATGCCTCCACACGGTCATAATAAATCCACGAGCACCGTTATAACGCCTCGTGTGGACAGCATACACACACCTCTCATCCTCTGGGCGTGTACGCGCCTCATGATGAGACACGGAGTGAAATGCGGCGTGTGGAAACTCCCTCGCAGCCCTTTTGCCTCTCGGGCAGCGGTGGCGATGGCGTGGCTCGTCACCATGACGACCATTACGGCACATCACAGAGAAGCCTCTCCCCCCAGCAGTTCCATGGGATACAAGAAACACTCCCGTTATCTTATAGGAGGGATGTTCCTTTTTCCTCTGACACACTTTGTACGGAGTGTCTGGTCAGAGTGAGTGACATCAGGGATCCAGCTTTCAAAAAATTCAGGCAGGGGGTGTTATTGAGCAGGTGTGTATGTGCTTCTTGTGCCGGGCGGACCCAGTGGGGCGCAGACTACATCATGCTTCGCCCTTAACCCAATAGCGATAGCCTTAGAGGGCGAAGCCATATACGAAATAGAACTGAGGTTATCTACTGTAACCCAGCTTCTATGAGTAAATGGCGCAGCCCTCTAAGCGCTGGGCCCCACTGGCTCTACGAATAGCTGAAGAAAAGTTATATTGTATGGGAGCAGATTGCCGGGGCCCCTTCCTATTTATACCGGAAGGAGGCCCGAGGGTGGGGCCCACCTAGCGGGTGGGCGTGGACTACAAGTGTTTCAGTGCTGCGCGGGGATAACCCAATTGCGATAGCCTTAGAGGGCTGCGCCATTTACTCATAGAAGCTGGGTTACAGTAGGTAACCTCAGTGTTTCCTCCTGTCGTTAGTTTCCCTGGTGTGTCTAGTTGTCTGATTGTGTTCACCTGTGGCCCTTGTGTTTCTCCTCCCCTGCCCGGCTGTTTCTCGTCTTGTGATTACCCCTCCCTGTATTTAGTCTTGTCTCTTCCTGTGTTCAGTGTTGGTTCATTGTTTGTCTTTCCCTTCATGTCACGCTCCATGTTTGTCCTTGAAGTTTTGGTCCTGGATTATTTACGCGTGCTCCCCTGTTTTTTGGTAATGCTAACTTTGTCTCGTTTTCTTTTGTCATCGGCTTTTTTTTGTAAATTAAAGCTCACTTTTTGTTAATACTGCTTTTGGGTCCTACCTTTTCCACGCACCCTGACACATCATCAGTTTATATTCATTTTATTTCTGATATAATGTAGAACTGCTTGTCATTAACCACTTCTCTATGTTGAATATAAGGCTAAGCAGGTTGTTATCATAGCTTAGTTTAAAGATGGGATAGGTCCTTTCGTTCAGAATGTACATCCCTAGTAGAACACACACACACACACACACACACACACACACACACACACACACACACACACACACACACACACACACACACACACACACACACACACACACACACACACACACACACACACACACACACACACACACACACACACACACACACTGTTACTACTTTATCAATCAATCAATGTTTATTTATATAGCCCAATATCACAAATGTTACATTTGTCTCAGTGGTCTTCACAGTTTATACAGAATATCAGTATGACAATATGACACCCTCTGTCCTTGGACCCTGACAGCGTACAAGGAAAAACTTCCAAAGAAACCCCACAGTTTAAAGGGGGAAATGGGAGAAACCTCAGGGAGAACATCAGAGGAGGGATCCCTCTCCCAGGACGGACAGACATGCAATAGATGCAATTAATGAGTCATATTTGTATTTTGTACCATGGTTGTCTACTTATTTGTACTTATTTGATTTTATTACATATGCTCTTGCCTCTTTATATAATGTGTTAGCTTACTGACTTTATTGTTGCCTTTCTTCTGCACTGTCCCTTTGCTGCTGTAACACTGTACATTTCCCCTCTGTGGGACAAATAGAGGATTTATGATTCTTATTCTAGAAACGGGAAAACAAATAGCAGGGCTCTGTCCAAAGCAAACTTAACAAAATCGCCCCTACAACACCTCTAAAGCTCACTTATTAACACCTTTACATAAATGTACAATTTGCCGGACAATTTCTTGGCTAGCTGTTTTCCCCTGAGTCTTTTGTGCTAAGCTAACTGGATGCTAGCGGTCGCTTTAAACCAGTGGTTCTCAAAGTGGGGGGCGCAGAGGCATGACAGGGGGGACCAGGAGGAAAAATTGTCATTAAAAAAAAAAGTAAAAAAAATAATAATAATAATTTGAAAAATTATTGATTCGAACTCGCGTGAGCGAGAGAGAGAGCGCACCGGTACCGGAGATCATTGTTGTTAGCTTCTGGTGCTAGCGAGCTACGCTAACAGATATAAGGAATGTTTTCAACAACAAAGTGGAGGAGAGTCCTCTCCTGTCAGATTGAGCAACACACTCTCACTCCCTAAGCGTCCAATAGCGACGTTTGGTCAGTGTCCGTGGCGTCCAATTGTGACGCTCCTAGGCTCCTTCAGCGTCATAAAGGGACGCAAATAGCTTTCAACTGATTGCAATGTATTCCCATCTGCGTCGGGATTTGACGCTCATGGAAGCACGGCATTCGTTTGTGTCGGCTGCCCTTAAAGGTAATGTGAGCGTCCATTCCCATTGGATAATGGAGAATTGTACACCCGGATGTAAGTATTCCTCTTACTGTCGATTGATTTTACAGTGATATCTGCACTACTCATCGACTAAAAAACACCAGATTATCCTTGTTAATTACACAACATTGATTGGCTTAAATTGTGTGCAATGCGTTTGTGTTTTTCCCCTTCGATTCGGAGAAACAAATATTTGTTCTGAGTAAAGGATGGCAGAAGACACTACACTACCCAGAATCCCCAGCTATCGTTTAGACTACACCATGTGCTCTGTTTGACAAACCCCGTGATAGTCCTCAAGCTCTATGATTGGAGAGTGTGCTCCGAGGTTAAGCCGATTCTCGAACAGCACTTCAAATGGGATGGAACCACGGCAGACTGTCCAAAACTGGATTTGAACGGGTCCACAGCGTCCCCCCTCCCCCACCCCGTCCCCAGAACTACACATGCTGGCTATTCTGTTTCGCAACATGTTCTCTATGGCACGTCTCTACTGGGAGTTGTAGTTTTAAAAGACGTTTTCGTATTTCCCATAATAAGAAGTTGCCAGTATTAAACTGTGTACATCCCTGGAGGTTTAGGGGACAGGAAACACTCACATTTAAAACATATAATTAATAAATGGGTGAAAATTGCTTGTGCCCATTATGGGCAGTATTAATATATATACCCACATGCCAGCTAAGGTCAGAAGAGCTTTATTTAACAGCTGGTCTTATGTTTGTGACCCCTGTGATAACATTACATTACATTAATTGATAAGCCTGAAACATGCACTTGTCAAGGTTCAGAGGCACATTTTGCAAATATGGCAGTAGCCATCGATCAGCTTAAGATAAGATATACTTTATTGATCCCAAGTTGGAACATTTGCGTTACATCAGCATGTGTAACAGTTAAATATGCAGTTGTGTTTATTTGAAAATCATTTAGTATAATCACACAAATTCTGTGTTTTATATTCAACAATTCTGTGTTCTTTATTGATTGTTCAATACCTGACAAGGCCGGAGATGAAATATCTACATACATCTTATAAGAGTATAATAAGTGCTTCAACATAGTTAACATTGCTGGAGGTATGCACAAATATTGATAGATGTCTTGTAATGCACTATTGAGGAACCTGCAACCCAAGTTTTTCATTCAGTGCAGAACTACACCACAGTTGTGTAGGCCTATATGATATGTCAATAAACCTTAGAAAATCTTGAAATCTTGAAAGGGATGTGCAAAATAGTCATTATATACAGTCTTTAATTAACTATTAGTAGAGAATAACGAGTAATGGATATACTTTATAGGGATCGTATTAATATCTAATAATAAAAATAATTAAATTCAATAACATGCTTTAACCACCAGGTGTCCCTTTATATCAGCTGTGCACTTTTATGGTGTAAATACAGCCTATCTACCAATTGGATCAAATATAAAAGTGAGCCGAATTAGTATTGATACTGCAAGGAGACGTATTGTGTGAAAAGAAATGTAAGATGTTGTTTAATGGCTGATATATTTATGATCCACGTCACATTTTCAGTTCCTCATGTTTGTCTAGACTTAGATAGTTAACTTTAGTCTAAGTTATATCAGTGGGTCTCAAACGTTTTGATGTAAACAATTATTTCCGAGGCACACGTTTATATGATCATTATAGTTATAAGAAAATAAATGAAAAACAGGTATGAAATACTATATGACAGTAAAAAAAGAATAAAGTTTAAAAGGGTGATTTGTAAAATATCCATAAAGAAAAAGTAAATCTGTTTCCAGGTCTGTTTCATCTGGGTGTTGAGAGAGGTATCCATAGATCTCTTCATTTTGCTCTCAAAGTGCACCAGATTGATGCTTTTAACTTCAATATTTAGAAATAAATCTTCCCGGGGGAGCTTGCCCCTGGACCCCCCTATGTTAGGTCCACTCCCCACTTATAAAAATAGCACTTTACCCCTGCTTACACCTATATGCTGTGAGCTGGTATTGAGCCTTCATTGTAACAGTCGCGGGTACATTGTGTATATGCGTGGGGAGTGTTGCAGTAGTAGAAAATTCCACTGTAGCGACCGTTACATTAATGGGAAACCCTAAATGTTTGAGCACCCTCTATGAAACGTCAAGCTACCCCACAGCACCCCCAAAATAAATCTCTGGCGCCGCCACTGAGCCTGACTATTTGTGTTGGGGGGGGCCCGACTTTTTTTTTTCTCCAAAGGGGGGGCCTGACAGAAAAAGTTTGAGAACCACTGCTTTAAACAGACAAACGGTTTTCATACTCTCATCCAACTCTCTGCCAGAAAGCTATTATTATTCTGCTCATACGACATCTTCATTTTCTACTCACATTCAAAATCAAAAACGTGATTAAGGAAGACATCAACTTTACTTTAGTGACTTCAGCATTTCTCTGTCAGTTTAAATATTCACAAAGGGCTCAGAGAGTCTTCCATCAGAACATCAAAGAGAGTTTGGAGGGAAGTGAGTAGGGGTCAGGGTCCGAACAGGAAACTTGGTGGCTTGTGTTTAAAAAGACATCTAGACCTGTTGTAGCTAGTAGATCAATAGTTCAGAAACTTTGATAATAAACACGCAAAGGTAACGTATTACACTTGTAATGTTTAATTGAACTATTCATATTTTAGACTGCACTGTAACTTTTATCCATGTATTTTTCCTTAATGTTTATTTTATTAGCTTTTCTTTTTTAATGCTTAATGTCTTTCATTTCTTTTTTGTAAAGCACTTTGAATTACCCTGCGTCGAAAAGTGCTATATAAATAAACTTGCCTTGCCTTGCCTTGCCTTGATATCCTTGTTGTTAATTCTGATATTAGTCCTTTCTGCCACAATAATAAGCGCTCTTTATTTCCAGTCTTTTTTAACTCCTAGTACACGCCTAGCTTAAATCTTGTGGGCAAAATATCTCCTTCGTCTCCCCCTCTCTCTCTCTGCCAACCACCCACACCCATACATATACCAACACACAAACACAGGCTGTGTGAGCCAACATGCTGATCAATCACAGATGGAGGTCTGGCTATTGCTATTCCTCTCTTGCCAAAAGATTTAGAGTCTCTCTTTATGGCCCCTCGCATACAGCCCTCCCTTTCTATCACCACTCAAACCTCGCGACCCACTACAGGCAGAGCTTGAGAAGAAAATGGAAAAAGGTCCAGATTCTATCCTTACTTTACTTTTTTATTTCTATAGCCTCAGATACAGTTAGGAAAGATTTCGAAGCCTGTGGTTCTTTAATAACTCTTTGTAAACATGTCCCAAAGCATGACAAATTGAAGTTTGTCGATGTGTGGAAAAGATATTACATTTTTGTAAATTATATCAATAGCAAGATTACACAAATACAAAATATAACTACTTTCGCAAGGTATCTGCACATCTTTAAAAGTCTAAGCACTTTAAATAATGTTAAATGAACATAAATAATTGTTTTCATTTGGGTTATCCTAATTCATCCTTTAGATATAAATCAGAATCAATTGTATGATTAGTAACATTATTTAAATTATTAATCGTTTCTGCATTTTTTAAGCAGAAATGCCATGAATTCATTGGTTTCTGCTTCTCAAATGAGAGATTTGAGTAGAGTATCAGATGCTTACGCATTTCTTCGTGTAACCTCACAGTTAATGTTATTAATGGATACATTTCATTTCCACAAATGTCAACGACTAAACATGCTTTCTACAAATTCTCACACTCAGTTTTGTAACAAGTTAGTTTCACAGTATTTAATCTCATATATTTCCCCTGTTTGCAAGGGCTCCTAATGCAGCCCTCAACCTACACATTCAAACTTGTTCCTAAATAGAAACAGGCCAGAAACCAGAGAAATATTACAGTGGCCTCACGTGAAAGCCTTTGGGAACACATTAAATCATGCATGGAGAATGTCTTTAGTTGTGGGTTAACTTTTAAATGTGTTGTTTTGAGGAATTTTTACACGCAGTACAGTATTTCTGTGATGTCAACTGCTCACCTTATCAAAAACATCTCTGTTGTTTCTGTTATTTTTTCTTACAGTAATTGTCCCCGGTTCTACTCACACCCTTCATACTTATCAACACGTCTCGTTGTTTTCTGTGTCTAGCTCAGAGACGGAGCTGAGACCACAGCTGCACGTCTTATTACATTCCCCCTGAAGGCATGATCTCATCCAAGGTCGGTTGTGTTTTGCAGCATGGCCTCAGATTGTTCCTCCACATGCTGTATGTGGATCAGTTTAGGGCTCACCTCTGATGAAAAGCCCTGTGATAACAACACTGAGATCTGTATTCTATCACAGCCACAGGTGGTGTCAGTTTGATGCTTTTATACTTCGAGCTTAAGGTGGTTCAATGGTTAAAGTTTTGAGCTGTGGTTGGTCTTTTTGAGCCCACTGGACTGAGTAATGTTACACCATACCTTGGTGTGGCTTTCCCAGACAAGTAAGGGATAATGTGCAGCGAGGCGGTCATTATGGGGAAAAGAGCACCCGACAGGCTCATCAGGGATCCCAACGCGTAGCGGAGGGATCCCTGATGAAAGTGTTCTTTTTGAACTACGTAGCAACGGCAGGAACTGCTTCGATTGCGTTTTTGAGGAGCTTTTTGATTACAGATTTGAAAACATCATTGCTTGCTTTAAAAGTAGCACAATTCATGATGTCAAACCTTGGAAAGTATCTAGATATCCCTGCCCTAATGCCAAAGTAACTGCCATGCAATAAAGTGATTCCTTCCCTTACTATATTTAAGAGTAGTCGATGCATGTAGTTAGTTACTCTGTTGTTATGCAGATAATTTAGCCATTGCCAAAACCTTGCTACATTTAAGCCAGCCTTTCTCTTGACTCACATTATAACTTTCATGTTTAGTTCACCTCTATAGCCGCGTTCACACTGCGGTACTTTTCCCACAAAGGTTCATGCGAACTTAGTTCATGCGAACTCTTTAGTTCGCATGAACTAAGTACAGATCGCGTTCACACCAGAAAAAGTCCCTGGGGGTGGATTAGGCAAATGAAGCCGCTGACGTCACTTCTGCTTCTTCTGCTTTGGGTTTACTGGCAGGCCGCAAATCACTTCACGGCGTATACTGCCGCCCAAAGTCCCCGGCCGGAAGTCCCCGGAGTTGGGGAACTGGCTTCAGTAGAAGCTGCTGGGAGTCCCAGCAGCTTCTACTGAAGCCTTCCGAGTAAATCGCCAGAACGCTGACACCTCCTCATCCCCACCGCTCCCATGTTTTATTTTGTGTTGCCATAAGTTAGTCTATCTGCGTTTCTGCGCTGGGCTAATGCTAAGCTAGCAGGGACTTTCAAGGGGGTAAAAAGGTTCGCATGAACTACGTTTAGTACCGGCTCTTTTTGGTGTGAACGCGATCATGAACTAAGTTCGCATGAACCTTTGTGGGAAAAGTACCGCAGTGTGAACGCGGCTTATGAGGGTAGAAGATGAGGGGTAGTCTTGAAATAATGTTTTGTCATTGTGTAAAGTGTGGTAAGCTCTAAAACTGTTATAGGAAAAGGCGAATATCACTTTCTTATTCACTCACACTGTTGTGCCATGTTTCCTCCCTGCTCTTTAAATTTAGCACAACCAAAGCCTGTATTTAGACTTCTTTGCTCTTTTGCTCTTGTGGCTACATATTCTTGTACTCATTCAAAGAATGAGTGGGTGTATGCAGGACTTTTTACAAGTGCTATTTCATATTTATTCAAGGTCCACTCACTAGCTCTTTATTGTATTTAACTAGTTGAAGCTCATGTTCTAGAGCTGATATCAAGTTCTGGAAAAAGCTGAACTGGTTTCAGTATAGCTTGTATTTTATGTGTTTGTAAAAGAAATGCTAATGCTGGCGGTGAATATAAAGCTGCAAGTTAATCAGTCTGTTATTGCAACCCAGTCTCACAAAAAAACATGTAATAACTATGTTGGTCCACAACTTGGGACGTAGTATTTCTACAAAAACGCCTCTGAAATTGTAAGATCCCTACGTTTTTTTTTCACCATTCATTCCAATGACTGGCGTCTATGTCACGTGATCTTCAAATTTCTCCCTGCAGAAAAAATAAACATGGCCGATCTTCGTTTTATTCTCGGTGGAAAATGCCTATTTTAAGGTTAGTTTGGCCATTAAAATGCGTTTTGATGTCATTTGATGCGAGAAATATGAGTTGTTATTTCAGATTATGTGTGCAGTGGATGTACATGATCTTTAGTTTGCTAGTTATTACGAAGATTACTTCAGGAAATTGTGTCCATACAACGTTTTCATTGTTACCAAGGTGGTTGCTAGGGACGCTGCTATCGATATTATTTCTGTTATGTTGTGTAACTGTTTAATGGTGTTATCTTCCCCGTCAATGTATAGTGTTGGTCCACAGCGCAAACGTATTAGTTTAACAAAATCTGCATCTAAAATTGTGGCATAGATACGTTATTTTCCCCTGTTCAATTCTCCAACCCAGTCTCGACTCTCACATCTCACATCACATCATCATAAACACCGGAAACAGACCGAAAACATTTAAAAAATAAATAAATACTTTATTCCGAGTGTGCTTGCTTTTCTCTTTGAAAGTCATCACATAACGACATTGTAATACACGGTTCGGCTGCATTAAATATTACATATCTGCTGTAGTTCTCTATTTATAGAGCCCTGATGAGAAGACTTCTAGACAAACATGAGGAACTGCCGCCAAAACTGAAAATGTGACGTGGATCATAAATATATCAGCAATTAAACAACATCTTACATTTCTTTTCAAACAATACGTCTCCTTGTAGTATCAACACTAATTCGACTGACTTTTATATTTGATCAAATTGGTAGATAGGCTGTATTTACACCATAAAGGTGCACAGCTGATATAAAGGGACACCTAGTGGTTAAAGCATGTTATTGAATTTCATTATTTTTATTATTAGATATTAATAGAATCCCTATAAAGTATGTTCATTACTCGTTATTCTCTACTAATAGTTAATTAAAAACTGTATATAATGACTATTTTGCACATCCCTTTCAAGATTTTCTAAGTTTTATTGACATATATACACAAACGGTGTAGTTATGCAATGAATGAACAACTTGGGTCGCAGGTTCCTCAACAGTGCATTACAAGACATCTATCAATATTTGTGCATACCTCCAGCAATGTTAACTATGTTGAAGCACTTATTTTAACTGATATTATACATAATGTATTATACTCTTATAAGATGTATATAGATATTTCATCTCCGGCCTTGTCAGGTATTGAACATTCAATAAATAAAGAACACAGAATTATTAAATATAAAACACAGAATTTGTGTGATTATACTAAATGATTTACAAATAAACACCACTGCATATTTACAACTGTTACACATGCTGATGTAACGCAAATGTTTCCAACTTGGGATCAATAAAGTATATCTTATCTTAAGATGATCGATGGCTACTGCCATATTTGCAAAATGTGCCTCTGAACCTTGACAAGTGCATGTTTCAGGCTTATCAATGAACAACAGGAGGGGTCACAGACATAAGACCAGCTGTTAAATAAAGCTCTTCTGACCGTAGCTGTCATGTGGCGGGTATATATTAATGATGCCCATTATGAGCACAAGCAATTTTCACCCATTTATTAACTATATGTTTTAAATTTGAGTGTTTCCTATCCCCTAAACCTCCAGGGATGTACACAGTTTAATACTGGCAACTTCTTATTATGGGAAATACGAAAAACGTCTTTTAAAACTACAATTCCCAGTAGAGACGTGCCATAGAGAACATGTTGCGAAACACAATAGCCAGCATGTGTAGTTCTGGGGCAGCCTGTCCTCCTACAAAAAACGACCATATAGGTCGATTGTTCAGCAGCTAAATACGACCCACAGTCACGTTTTAAAGTGTAGCACCTCTAGTGGTCGTGTAAGAAACAACATGCTCCTGTCGATTGCAAACGCTCCGGAGGGTCGTTTATTCACAAATAACCCTCTCTGGAAAATCCTAAATTGTGGAATAGTTTGGCCATTAAAATGCTTTTTTATTAGATTTCTAGCGAGAAGTGTATATTGTACTTTTATAATCTACGTCCAGTGGATGTGTAGGATCTACAGTTTGATAGATATACGAAGACGATTTGAGGTCTCGCCAGGAGAACGTGTACTGTATATGGGGCAACTTCCATGTAAAGTTAGCGTGGGTGAAAACAGTATTTCCGGTCTCGAAGTTTTCATAATAAAACCGGAAGTATTCCCCACACTGTCAAATGATTACACAGTGATATCTCCATTACTCATCCACTAAAAAACATCAGTTTATCCTTGTTAATTACACAATATTGATTGGTTTAAATTGTGTACAATGCTTTTGTGTTTTTAACCTTCGATTCGGAGAAACAAATTGTTTTTTCGGAGTTTAGACAATACAGAGTTTCCGAAGACACTACACTACCCAGAATCCCCAGCTATCGGTTGGGACTACAACATCCGCCTTGCTTTACAAACCCCGTGATTAGCCCTCAAGCTCTGTGATTGGATATTGGAGTGGCAGTGCGACAAGGTTACGCTGTCAAACAGCTCTTTGAAATGGAATGGAACCACGCCAGACTATCCAAAACTGGACTTGGACGGGTCCAGCCCGGCCCTCCCCCCCAGAATTACACTTGCTGGCTATTGTGTGTTTCGCAACATGTTCTATGGCACGTCTCTACTGGGAAATGTAGTTTTAAAAGACGTTTTCGTATTTCCCACAATTAGAAGTTGCCAGTATTAAACTGTACATCCCTGGAGGTTTAGGGGATACGAAACACATTGGTGTTATCAAATTTAAAACATATAATTAATACATGGGTGAAAATTGCTTGTGTCCATAATGGGCAGCATTAATACCACATGACAGCTAAGGTCAGAAGAGCTTTATTTAACAGCTGGTCTTATGTCTGTGACCCCTCCTGTTGTTAATTGATAAGCCTGAAACATGCACTTGTCAAGGTTCAGATGCACATTTAGCAAATATGGCAGTAGCCATCGATCATCTTAAGTTAAGATACTTTATTGATCCCAAGTTGGGAAATGTTTTTGTTACAGCAGCATGTACTACTTTGTTCTACTCCACTACAATTCAGAGGTTAACCTGGTATTTGTACTCTACTACATTTATTTTTGTTACTTTGCAGATTCTGATTAATGATGTGAAATATAAACAACCCTTAAATCAGACTTTAGTTACACCTGAGTAAAATTCAGCCTTATCAGTTTGTCTGTTTTGCACATCCTCCTGTTAATATCTTTGGACGTCCTGCACTAAACTGTTTTATTGTAGAGATCACTACAGTATCTTCTTGATATTTTCCATTCTATATTTCTATCATTGACCCCTATTTTGTATGTAGGCTACTCTTAATATTTAAATGTTTTCATCAAATATAACTTATTCTACAACTAAATTCAATAACGTGCTTTAACCACTAGGAGGTGCGGTTCAGACCAGTGGTCTAGTTAATAAAACATAATAATATCGTACATAATATGACTATAAACTTTATTGTGAAATTAAAACAGAACGTTAAAGGAAAATACAGTTTCAGTCTCTCGATGTGAAGTTTATGCATTGTACCATGAACTTGTATAGACCTGTAACAGTCAACTGCATGAGGAGTTGGAAAGGTAGTTCAGAAAATCAGTAATATCTTTAAAAACTACAAAAAAGTCCCTTTCTATCAGCTGTGCACCGTTATGGTGTAAATACAGACTATCTACTAATTGGATCAAATATAAAAGTCAGCCGAATTAGTGTTGATACTGCAAGGAGACGTATTGTGTGAAAAGAAATGGAAGATGTTGTTTAATTGTTGATATATTTATGGTCCACGTCACGTATTCAGCTTTGGCGGCATCTCTTCCAGTTTGTCAAAAGGTCTTCTGATCAGGGCTCTATAAATACATATCTAGGGCAGATATGTAATATTTAATGCAGCCGAACCGTGTATTGCAATGCCGTTATGTGACGACTTTCAAAGAGAAAAGCAAGAACACTCGGAATAAAGTATTATTATTATTTTTTTAATGTTTTCCGATTTCATATCACATAAACACCATATCCCGACGTGCATTGCGACGTGATTTTAGCCTATCAAAACCTCTGAAAACAGAAATGTGTCTCTCAGAATCGAAAGAGAAAAACCTATGGGAAAAACACAAAAGCATTGTACAGAATTTAAACCAATTAATGTCGTATAATTAACTAGGATAAACTGATGTTTTTTAGTGGATGAGTAGTGCAGATATCAAATGTTAAATCATTTGATAATTGGTTTTATTATGAAAACGGCGAGACCGGAAATACTGTTTTCAACCCGTAACTTTACATGGAAGCTTGCCGCATATACACGTTGTCCTGATGAAACCTCAAATCATCTTCGTAATATCTATCAAACTATAGATCCTACATATCGACTGGGCGTGGATTCTAAAAGTACAATATATACTTCTCGCTAGAAATCTAATCATAAAGCGTTTTAATGGCCAAACTATCCTACAATTTAGGATTTTACAGAGAGGGTTATTTGTGAATAAACAACCCTCTGTAACGTTTGCATTGAACGGGAGCACTAGAGGCCGACAATTTTAAAACGTAATTATAGGTCGTATTAAGCGCTTGAACAAACGACATATCTGGTCGTAATAAGGGCTTAAACAATCGACCCATTTGGTCGTATGAGTTGGAGGACTTGTTGTTCTGGGGACAGGGTGGGGGAGGGGGGGACGGGGTGGACCCGTTCAAATCCAGTTTTGGACAGTCTGTCGTGGTTCCATCCCATTTCAAAGTGCTGTTCGACGCTCGGCGTAACCCTCGGCGTACACTCAAACATCCAATCACAGAGCTTGAGGACTATCACGGGGTTTGTCAAGCGAAGCGGAGAGAATACTTACTTCCGGGTGTAATATTCTCTAAAGCAAATGAGCTGCTCCGACCCTTGGTCCTGAGTCCTGACTCCAACTTGTGTTTATTAATCAAACAAATAAATAAACACAAGGATAATTATGTGTTATTGTTGAGTAAATGGAGAATTGCACAGGGGAAAATAACGTATCTATGCCACAATTTTAGATGCGGATTTTGTTAAACTAATATGTTTGCGCTGTGGACCAACACTATAAATTTACGGGGAAGGGAGTAGCAATACAGATAACACCATTAAACAGTTACACAACACAACAGAAATAATATCGATAGCAGCGTCCCTAGCAACCACCTTAAAAATGAAAACGTTGTATAGACACAATTTCCTGAAGTAATCTTCGTAATAACTAGCAAACTAAAGATTATGTACATCCACTGCACACATAATCTGAAATAACAACTCATATTTCTCGCATCAAATGACATCAAAACGCATTTTAATGGCCAAACTAACCTTAAAATAGGCATTTTCTACCGAGAATAAAACAAAGTTCGGCCATGTTTTTTTTTTCTGCAGGGAGAAATTTGAAGATCACGTGACATAGACGACAGCCATTGGAATGAATGGTGAGATCTTACAATTTCAGAGGCGTTTTTGTAGAAATACTACGTCCCAAGTTGTGGACAAACGTAGTTATTATTACACGTTTTTTTGTGAGACTGGGTTGGTTATTGTATGTGTGTTTGTGTGTGTGTTCATATGTGCACTTGTTTGGTATAACCAGCTCTAGCCCATCTGTGTTGAATTGACTGCTGAAACAACATGATGAGGTGTGTTTAGCTTTCTCCATCTTCTCTTTATTTGCGCCTTACTTGAGAACCAGCTGTCAAAAGGCTAAGATTTAAATTAGACCGGAGTTGCCCGACGTCTTGGGATTTGCAGGGACTTAAGCTGTCGCTCTCTGCTGAAGTTGGCCCAACCACATGAGGCAGCGGCTTCCAGCTCTGCCAGTCATGGGAGGCTTGAAAGACACCACAGAGGACGGAGAATCTCGCATTTATACAAATTACTGGTTTCTGCGTGTCGTCTGCGATTGAAATGCTTTTGTGATGCTTAAGAGTGTTTATTTGTATCCCTCATCATTCAACCAACTCAGTCATAAAACGGAATGGGTTAGAGGGGATATAAACGTCAGCCAGTAGCTCTTGTTTCATTTCATTTCAAACCTTTATTTAACCAGATTGGTCCCATTGAGATCATAGATCTCTTTTTCAAGGGAGACCTGCAGCATATAGGTTCCACATGAAACATAAAACAATAAAGGACATTATACATTATATTTACAGGATACATAGTTATATGTGCTTATGCTTAGTGGTGTAAAGTTACTAAGTATATTTACTTTAAGTGTTTTTCTTTTATTTGAGTATTTCCATGTTCTGCTACTCCTCTAGAGTTCATAAACAAAAATTGTTAATGGTAATTCTATAGATTAAAGGTATTATATATGTATATGTGATGTCCCGCCCCTTAGTCTATCACTTTTGTGTTGGAGTGCGAGCCAATAGCAGTGCAAATGTATAGTGTGATGTCACTATGTTACATAAGTAAACAAAGGAGTCCAATGGGTTTCAGGTAGGGGGGAGTGTGTGGGAGAGAAACTCTGAGATCTTAGCCTCTGCAGACCATTTACATGCACACAAATATATATATAAATACCTGTATATATAACACCATAGGAAAAGGAAAACCCCAAAAGGCATAGGGCCCCTTTTAAATCACCACTGTAGATGAAGCTGTGGTTGACAGCTGCACTGAATGGGCCATAGTGACGTTGAAGCACAAGAAACACCTTGACTATCTCTGATTTATCAGCCCTTTTATCTCTGAGCCTCTCCTCTGTCAGCCTGTCACTCTGTATCACTCTGCTGTCTCTAGGTTTCACCCTCGTCTTTCCTTCTTTTTCCTTACGAGGCTCAAAGTGATTTCCAAGGCAGTGTTTGGCGGCTTCTGTGGTTAATAAAGAGCTGAAGCGCCAGCTTGAGTCTTGGCTGGTGGATGAGGTCTCAGGGCACCGAGGGAACAGCAGCGTGCGCACACAGAGCTCGGGCAGATCTCCGAGTGCATTTAAACACTCACCAGTGACTCTCAGGTCCTGCACCTCTCCTCAGATATCAGCTGGAAAACACGCTGGATCCACCACAAACAGACAGTTGCTATAGAGCAGGGGTGCCCACACTTTTTTGGCTGGTGAGCTACTTTTGAAATGACCAGCTCACCGAGGTCTACCAACCAAAAATAAAATCCCAAATTGCAAGGGTTGCTGAATAACACGTTTTATTTATACATGGGATAACTACAATAGGGCTGCGCCTGCGACAAACGACTCATTTGATAATCGATTAATCTATCGATTAATGAAATGATTAATCGACTATTCGGACTATTATATGCCTTGCACAATTTCTCAAACGCTCTTATTTGGCCATCAACTTTTAGATTTAGCTTGAGGTTGTTTTAGGCATGTGGAAACTAACAATGAAGACAATAAAGATGAATACTTGATTCAAAAATACATATATTATTAAATTAACGAATTGTGAACAAAATTAACATTGCTTTTTATTTAAATTAAATACATAATATTTCACATCAAAACGAACAACAATGTTTTAACAAATTGTATTAAATAATGTGATGACAGAACTGTAAACAGAATAGCTGAAACTTTAACAAAATAAATAACTCAGTTACCTCTAATCATTAACCCATGTTTGTAAAATTGAGTTAACTCCGTGTGTTGCTGCTAGCATACATAACACCTGACGTGGAAACGTTACTCGTGGATGGGGCTGCAGAGCTACTAGAAAGACAGCCGGTGTCCATATGATTCCTCCGTCTGAATGTGGGTGCACTTTTGCTAAATGTTTAGACAAATTGCTCGTGTTACCACCCTTACATGCTAAACACTCTTGGCAATGAGCATTGTCCACCTCAAGACGGGTAACATTTAACCACACTTTGGAGCGCTTCTCTCCGCCATCTCCTCCGTGTGTTGCTGCATGTAGCAGCTGCGTGTGTGTAAACTGCCCCGCCCCCTCGCACACAGACGGGGGAGAGAGAGATCTCGTCTAGATTGGAAAGGTCGAAAATACACCGACCATAGACGCATTTGTTTGTCTTTTTGCAAACGAGTTGGCGACACTAAGACTGTGAGATAATGTTTTTGTAGCAATAATACATGACCTTTCTCTTTCTCAACTCGCTACTCGGAGGGAAGTCGCTGTTATATGCCTTGTGAACACTCCGATAATGCCTCTCCACGTTACCTTTCTTTGGCAGAGCGACGCTTGCTTTACACATAAGGCAAATAACCTTTGAATGTGACATCACAACAACATATTCTTCCTCCCATTCTGGGTGGAAGTGGTATGTCTTTAGCTTCTTGCTCGGTCCCGCACTCATTTTGTTGTTTGTCTCTTTAACTTAATTTGAGTTTTCCCGGCACCTGACTGATTTTGTATCGCTTTGCATTCTGGGTTAACAGACTGGAAAGCGATAGGTCGCTTTTTCTGTCAATCAAGTAAACTCCTGAATTAAGTGGCAGGGAGGCCAAGGGAGGAGGGATCAAAACCTGTTTTGTCTATTTTAACGGAGCTGGATTTTTTTTTGTATGAATGACTCACGATCTACCAGCATTGCGACCGCGGTCGACGTACTGGGCACCTCTGCTATAGAGGAAGCATGGCCAAACAGCTCTCCTTATGTGTGTGATGGTCTACTAGTTGATGTATATTTTAGCTTGTGAATGATTAATTGTTTCCATGAACCAGGGTTTGCACTTCGAGTTTAATTTGGATAATTAGTCTTTTCTAATTGCACAGGAACTTTAAAGGTTCAGCGAGTGTAGAGAGCATGTAAAGCTTGTCTTACAGTGTGCCAACTACATCTTTTCTCTCTACCATCTGCTTTTTTTTACATCCAACAAGCAATGTGTCTTATTAAAGCTCACAGGGGAGCAGTCAATTCAGCCAAAGGGTTGCTTGCAGCTTCTCAAAGCTGGTCGCCAGCTTGTGATGACGGGGTGCATTTACGGCGCTATCATGGTTCTTGGAGCCACGAGTTGCCTGCTGGGCCCACACATGAATACGTATCCATCCATTACAATGGCTGAATCTCGAAGGTCACAATACATGATGACAAAAGAGCTGCATGTGCAAAACAGACAGAATGAGTGCAAAGATTTGGTTACACAATGAAGTCAACGTATTTCTGCTATGCTTTGTAATATGAATCACGGAGCCTATTGGCATGGAAACAGACAGCCTGAGTGTCAGTTTCACTCCTTCGCTCACTTTTTCCAGAAGGAAATAGTGCAGACACAGTCCATCTAATCACACACTCATTCAGTCTGAGAGTCAAGGCTTGGGGAATGAGAAGAGGTGTGCAGTCTCTCACCCAACCAGCCAAATGAGTGTTGTTTTCTTCAGAGGACAGATTGAGGAGGGTAGTGGTTTGACCTGAAATCAGGGCCAAGCCCCAATTACTGCATACTTGCACTGTAACCATTAGCTCACTGTCTCTGGGGACTCCAAATCTCCTATTAGGGAACGACATGGAAGAAGTGAGTTATAATCAAATAAGATTCTTGAAGACAGAAAGGATTTTCGCTATGAGTAATTTCCTTTGCTGATCTGTGTCTTTAATTTTTATTTTTGCATGATCTCAGACCACTTTAGTTAAAGCTTTCTTTAATTGGCCTTAAAACCCTAACAATTTTTTTGAATTTTGTATCAGAAGCTTAATTTACTAAGTGTTTTACAACTCTTTAGATACAAAGGCAAATAACACAGTATTTTTTAGCCTCGATGTATAGATCTGATGCTTCTTGAGTTAAGCATTTGGATGGAAAAAAAGCCAAGAGTAGGATGGAAAGAACGCTGCTAATTTCTGTCAACATTTTCCACGTCATCTTTTTGATCAAAGCACATTTTCCAAAGAGGTTGCTTTGAGCTTTGTGTGTAATTTCATGAGCCAGTACAATCCAAAAGCAAATGTTTTTCTGTCTCAAATACTTTTATCTTGCAATTAACAATCTCCATTTGATTCAACTTTTTTTTTTTTCAGAGCAAGGAACAGCAAGAGCAAGTCCTAAATCAGAGCAATAAAGTGTTCCTGTACTGTGCCTTTTTGGACTACAGGTGGGTCTGTGTTTGTGATTAGCAGTATGTCTCAATTATTCAGTCGGATAGCCAGATATATTTTTATCTCGATTGTCAACTCCTTGCATATTCTTTACGCAAGTCTAAAAGGCTTTAAATCATAAGAAATGACCAATGATTTGGAAAAGGTGTATTTCCCTTTACTCCAATCAAAAACAGCCAGAGTAATATGTGTTCAAGTTTGGTAAAAAAATAAATATATATAGCAGTCTAATAAATGGAGCCAAAACACCATTTTGAAAGCATAAATCATTTTAAAAGGGAGTGTGTTTTAGTTGGACTCAAAAGCTTCCTCACCTTACTCCCCTTTGCTCTGAAGCCCAAGAGAAATGTGAATTATTGTCTTTCCCTGTCAGATTGCCCTGCTTAATACAGCAAAAAAGAAATCCCTGAGTGCCTCCCACACAGAGGTTGCGCTAGACTTTTTCGCTGCCCGTCATTTTGACGAACAGGATCGTAAAACTTCCGTCAAAATCCAGAATTACCCGTCGGCCTTTACACAAATCTGACGAGGGGGGGGGGGGGGGGTAGCATGCTCGTGAACTGTCAACGGAGGGGGGAAGAGAGACAGTTCACATGCGCCGTGTTATGCGTGGCTGCTGCACCTCGCGGGAGCGTGCACAGCGTAAAGCCAAAACTCACAGACACTTCAATGATTTGTACGGCACAGTTAGGTTTGGAAACAGTATAATTTCCTTTTTGGAGGGCATGCATAACACGGCATAACACCGGAGCCTCGCTGCGGGGAAATGTTGGCGCTGTTCCGAGTTTGTTTTAATCTGTCAAAATGACGGACTGCTTTCAGATTTGTCCATCATTGTTAAAAAAAATCCGTCATAGACGAAAATATTCGGTTAACGCGACCTCTGCTCCCACAATACATCATATTGAGTGATCTTTGCCAGCATTGTTCCGATAAAAACGTTCTCTGTTTTTTCTGTATATATATATATATATACAGAAAAAACAGAGAACGTCAGATGTTTATATATCTGAGTGTATAGTCTCTATAAATAATTCCTTCTGTCGTCTTTTTCAGTTCAAATGAGGGCGTATGGTCCAACGAGGGTTGTGTACGCTCAGATGGAAACTTGACGTATTCTGTGTGTTTGTGCAACCACCTTACCAATTTTGCTATACTGATGCAAGTGGTGCCCTTAAAGGTATGACGTGTTATCTTCTATTTAAATCTGCCTCTGTATTTTTTTCATCAGGCAGCTGCTCTCAGTAAAAATGCTCTGATAAACACTGACTGTAGTTGGTGGAGACTAAATCAGAGCTAAAAGGAGAGTAAACAACCCAGAAACGCTGCATATAAATGCCTGTTTAACTCCATTTATGTTGGATGTGTAACGGGTAACAGTTCTCTGATATGATCAAATGTAGAATGGAGTAATTGATATGTTTTGTAGTTATAACTGGTCAAAAATGTCTGCTTTGAAAAAGGTCCCATTGAGATTATACTAATTTAATGGTTTTAGGAAAACAGTAACCCTTCTACTACTATTTAGAGGAAGGTTTATCTCTATAAGTGTGTCCTTCCTTCTGTGTCTTTGTCACAAAATAAGCACAGTTGTAGGAGCATAATTGGACATGGTTTACCACACAGTAAACCACCAACCAGAAGCCCCCCCCCCCCCCCCCCCACACTTCTGCCTTTGGACAGTTTATCGTTCTTCCTGTAGGTCAAATATAAGCAGACAGTCAAAATGTCGGTTTCTCTGGTGGTTTTATACAGAAGTGCTACGGACAACCATGATTAAGTGTTGTTCTTTTGGGTCGCTGCACAGGTCAGTGACCACACTCTCTTAAAAGACTAAGCTGTCCTTTATAAAACATGTGGGATAAATAACACTCACTTTTTTCTCTGGCCACTGTCCTGCTCAGGATTTTTACTTTTGCATTATATGCATGTAGAGCAAATTGTAATTCCACACCTGTGTACAAAGTCACCACAGTCTTTGCTCACCAAGAATATGAGCTATGAGAGTGTGGTCAACATCTACAATGGCTGCTTTAAATAGAAAGAGGACTTTTAAGCCAAGTGGGCCATTGCTGTATTTAAGGAGCTGAAGCCTATTTGATGCTATACTTTCCCTCAACCAGTCTCTAATTAATGGGCTGCCTCGCTCCTCAGCTGCGAGGGAACATCCCACATATCCCTTTTCTGGAAGGCTGAGACTCCTCTGCTCTCGTAATGACAAGGCACACGTGAAGACAGTTAATGGAGAATAAAACCCAAACCTTTAAAATAACCTGAAGTCCAAAACAACATCAGTGCTCTTGGCCATACGTCATAGATACGTGCAAACAAAGAACCACAATCAGTCACTCTTTATCTTCTTGAACAATGCCCTTTTTGGACATCTCTAAGTCGTTACCAAAAAGCATTTGACTTCACATTTACAGTCACTCCATGCACCTAATATGAATGTCTTTCATCTCGTATGGTTTTGATTCCAACATCTGTGTTTTATCCTTTACACAGGAGGATTTAAATTGTTTTTATAAGCTTTACAACATTATGCCCAGTCTTGGAAAGTGGACTGCCTAAGAAATACTAATTTGGGACTAAGTATTGTGTTCATTATTTTAAACTCCACAGCGGAGCCCCTTTGAATTTACTGGCTTATGATACAGTCTGAACTAGCTTCGCATTTTCTATGTGGAGCATAATGTACCCACCCACCTTGCACTGTAGACAAAATAATAATGTTTGTAGTTGTCCTGTCCATTGTTGATGTAATGTGTCTCTGCACACAGCTCACCACTGGCCACAGGGTGGCACTATCAACCATCGGTTATGTTGGCTGCTCAATATCCATCATCTGTCTCGCCATCACTCTGGTCACTTTTGCAGTTCTGTCGTGAGTATCATCATTTTATCTACCTCAATTGTAAATCTCTTTCCAAAGATGAACCTGTTGTATTTTGTATGTTCAGTTTTGTTCTTGATTTGTCTTTATTTTTATTCTAGTATAACTAATATGTGTTTTTATTCTCTATATTTAAAAGTTAGCTTGTTCTTTATTTTTGCATGCTTTTCTTTACCTGCTATGCCACTTTTTTCTGTAACACTATACATTTCCCCACTGTGGGAGTAATAAAATATTTCTGATGCTAATTTCTGCAAGCATTACAGCAGTTTGTGATGTTGTGTTGCCTCTGTAGGTCAGTGAGTACCATCCGTAACCAACGCTACCACATCCACGCGAACCTGTCCTTCGCCATTCTGGTGGCTGAGATCTTACTGCTCATCAGCGCCCGCTTTGAACCGGGCACGGTACGTCCACAGTTCAGATTATGAAGATGATGATTATGAAGATGAAGATTATTATTTTATAGGGATGATGGGATGAGTACCTTGTTATTTATTGTTACAATATTCAAATTATTAAATTGAATAATGAGAGTTTGTTATCACTTAATTGATTTATCAAGTGAACTACAGTCTACAACCAAACATTTAGTTGTTTTAAACAACCACTTACATTTTAGACTTCTGAAAGATAAAACTAATATCATCTACTTGTGCAACAGAAAGTAAGATAAAGAGATCAAGCAGAACAATGCCTATAAATATGAATGAATGCATGAATACACATTTTAAAGGAGAATGTATAGATAGTAAATACCCTGTTTGTTTGTGTTTGTCCCAGCTGCCCTGTAAAGTCATGGCTGTCCTGCTTCACTTCTTCTTTCTGAGCGCCTTCGCCTGGATGTTGGTGGAGGGCCTCCACCTCTACAGCATGGTGGTCAAGGTGTTCGGCTCTGAGGGCAGCAAACACTTTTACTACTATGGCATCGGCTGGGGTAGGTCTGCTCAGCACTCTTTAATAACTACACTTAGATGGAAAACCCACATGAAACAAATGCACCTCTCAGTCTATTAGATATTATATCTGATTTTTGCAATGTAGCCTCATTCTGAAGTGAATTTAATGTCATTTCTGGGCTGGCAGAAGTCACTCTGTGAATAAAAACATGGTCCTCTTCTGGCTATGACTTGGTATCCCACACATACCTTCCCTTGAGAAGTATCGGATATTGCTCCATAAAAAGACATTACCTTGTCCTTTTAAGATCTGCTTACAAATTAGCTTTCTTCCACTACACATCAACTCATGAATGGAACTGTATATTAATGTTCCTTTACACATGAGGGTCAGTTCAGGACTGTGACCAGTTCACAGTGGAATATGATATTGGCCTCATTTAAGAAATAATGTGAACAGCAGAACAAGGAAAAACTGGATCTGCGCAGTAAATCCGAATTGAGCACTTAAGCTTACAGTGTGAACGTGTCTCCTTTCTTGTCGGTATTTTCCCATTTATGTGTTTAGGAAAATTACATATCATCTATTCTAGAGTATATGATGTCCTTCCTGTACTTCATGCCAGACCCTTACTGAACTTTAGATATGATTTGACCCTTTTTAGGTGACCTTTCTGGTCAAATATAGTTTGTGTGAGTAACTATGAGCCTGATGAATAAATCTGCTTTGAGTTACATTCCAGCATAACAATTGCCTCTTCTGATCTGAGGGAACCGAAGTTTGATGGACAGATAAAATAAATCCGGGACATACGTATTCTGTCTTTGGATGCTCGGGAATGCGAAGTCTCTCCTTCACATGCTGAACCCATTAGTAGAAAAACGATCCCTTTTTTATTACTTCCTTTCTTCAAGCCAGAGTGATTTTTCATTTTGTGTGGCCAACTGCAAATGATATGCTGGAGACTTGTCTGACAGTGAGAAGTATATCTGTTATACATGAAAAGTAAACACTTGTTTTATAATTAATTGCTGTTGCTATCAGCCGTGATAAAGGCTGTTGACTGCTATATCTTTCATTTCCTCTACAAAATAACAGCTTCCCTGTAGAGCATGCTGGAAACCTTTGAGCTAACACATAAAAAAAAGAAAAGAATACTTGTCAGGGAAATTAGCAATGCAGATCCCACTGTTCTGATTGCCGGAAAAAAAAAAGTATTCAGATTATGCTTATGGCAGTGTTATATGTCATAGATTAAGAAATCACAATATATTGCCCTGCTTATAGTATCATAATGTATTGCAAAATAGTCAATCTTAACCTCTGTTTTATGATAAGTATCATATCCACAGATTAATGAAGCTTCCATGATAAATTAAGCCGATTACATACACAGTGCAATGAGAGAAATAGGGGTTCGATAAGGCCCCATATCGCATTGCCCTAAAGTTTGTTAATACTGTCAGGTACTTTGTGAGATCTTTAGTGAATGTGTAACACGTATGTTTGTTTCTTTGTTTATCATCAGGCTCTCCACTGGTGATATGTGTTGTGTCCATGACATCAGCTCTGAACAGTTATGGCGAGGTTGACAAGTAAGTGCAATTAGAAAGATTGTCTGAGTTATATGAAAATCATTTATTCCCTCAAACCTCAGTGACATTGCATTACAATGACATCACCTGTGGTAAAAATGGAATGCCTCATCTGTCTTCAATGTTATTCAAAAGCTTTTAAGTCAACTGTAACTACACATGTCATTCCATATTTACATTACAGTATTATAGCATTACTCGTTGGAAGGGAACACGTGTGATATTTTTTATTTCTCACCCCTGTCTTTGCTTTCTCAGCTGTTGGCTGTCATTGACGAATGGAGCCATCTGGGCATTTGTGGCACCGGCTCTGTTTGTCATTGTGGTGAGGAATTTACAACAATTAGCATTTGTCATTTTTTTACAGTTCCCAATTTCCTGCATAATGTGCTCTACAAACTATATGTCGTTGTCATTCATGGACCTGCAGTCTTTTTGATGAGAAAAATACATTATCTTACCTCCTGTGCCACTGTGTTAGAAATATTGTATTGTAAATAATTGATTACTTCCAGGTGAACATTGGCATACTGATATCTGTGACCAGGATCATTTCTCGGATCAGTGGAGAGAGTTACAAGGTTCATGGAGATGCCAATGCAGTCAAGTGAGTCTATTTGTTTTCATGATCAGATCAGTGCTTTTAAATAGTTTTCTCTTATTAAAAACTAATAATGGTTGTTTCTTGCTTTGTTTCAAGGCTGACAGTAAAGGCAGTGGCTGTTCTCCTGCCTATACTCGGCATTTCCTGGATCTTTGGCGTTCTCGCTGTCAACACTCACTCATTGCCCTTCCTGTATATTTTTGCTGTATTCAACTCGTTACAGGTACATTTTTCACTAGGGGATTTTTCTATACAAAATCTGTGCAGACATTTGTGAAAATTATGCTGAGGTTGACTTTTTCTCCTTCTCTTTAGGGGTTCTTTGTGTTCTTGTTTCACTGTCTTCTCAACTCTGAGGTATGGTGCTGAATATAATAAATGTTTGTGTTAATTTGTTGATGCTTACAAGCTTGTTGAGGTTTTATAAACTAGAAGAAAGAAGGGAAAATGTTCTCTGTTGCAACCCCAATTTTTTTATTTACAGTTATATGATGTCTTCTGGCTGACATTTGTCTCCATTAACTTGTATGGCTTCGCTTCTTCCTGTAGGTCAGAGCTGCTTTCAAACACAAAACCAAGGTGTGGTCTCTCACCAGCAGCTCCATCCGAAACATTAATGTGAAGCCATTCAACTCTGACATTGTGAGTGCTGGTGTTAAAGATTTGCTCCAATAAAAAAGAGCTGTTTAACTGCTTTGAGTCTAAATATCTTTCTTCCCATCCTCTAGATGAATGGAAACAAGGAGGGCGTGACACCCACCAAGATGAACACATGGGACAAAAGCACCAACTCGGCCAATCGCATTGACCTCTCCGCTGTGTAGAGGAAGAGTGATCTGAAGTTCACTAGTGTAACACGACAAACGCTGGCCAGAGTGTTCTCTCACTATGTTATGTAAAGAATTGGACACTCATCCATAGTGATACCAATGTAGATGTTGTGTATAGCTTCACCTTTAAAGACAAACAGACTTTAAGGACTGTGCCTTATTATTGTCTCATAAAAACTGAGCTGAGGAGGTCAGTTAAAGTCAAAACATCCAGGAGGGAAGTTCAGGGTCTGGGAAGGGCGTTCTGCATCCTGATTTGTTGCATGGTCCACTGGTATATTGCTGTTGGTTTTCTAATTGGCCACAGAAAATGTACGATATAAAGCCATTTGTAAATAAGAGACTGGAAGCAATCAGCTTTTTTCCCAAAAGGTCCAAATATATTACTTTAAATCAAAAATTATATGTTTTGACATTTATTTTGTCTCACACAATCAAATAGTGCAAATACACCAGCCTGAATTTACTTCAAAAGTTATGAGTATTTGCAGGGTATTGTTGGGTACAAATAAATAAACTTCGATATAATTAAAAAGAAGGAAAGCAGTCAAATGTTCTCAAATATACTGTTATATTCATGCACTATAAACAACAACATAGTGGTTTGACCAGCTGTAGTATGGGATTTTCACAGATTCACCTGATTCATTCAGCTTTAATCCAATATTGGGGACGGCGCAAAACAACTGCATGATAATAATGGATGCAGCAGCAGATAATTAGACCACATGTAATTCTGATATAATGTATTTTATTTATTGTGTGAATCGGATTTCTGCATCAAGTGTCACAGCTCAACAATAGGTATGTTCTCATGTTAAATTCTGTCTATTCGTGTTTTTTCCTCTCTTGAAATGAACTGGATTTGCAGTACCTCACAACTTAGTAAGCTGCAGTATGTTATGCTTCTTGAGGAAAAGTGAATACTGGTTGTGTTTTTGACACAATTCTGTGAAGGTGTCTTTAGTTACTTCTGTTGCTAATTTCTTTTTAATTTTCAAATTTTTTGTATAATGAAATATGTTTTACAACAGAGGGACTTTATAAGGTTGTTTGTTTTTTTTCTTCTTAAAATACTGTGAGAATGGAGGGAGATAACATCATTTGAAATGTTATTGATCTTACACTGTACCAAAATTAACTTTCCTTAAAGCAAGATTTACTGTAAGTGACTCTGCGCTCACTTTTCCTGTCAAATGTAAACATTTCAATATTTCTAAGCTTGTAAAGCCTTTAATGATGGTTGTCTTAAGGTACTATTATTTGTGCTTCCAATTATCTTTATTATAAAACGTTTATGACAAGAAAACAGTGTCATCTTTTTTTCCATGATTTTCACTATCATACTCACATTTGTATTGGTTGTAAGCCGTTACATTTAATATAATTTGTTCATTTGTAAATGTGAATTACATTATTATTTATCAATATTTGGTAAGGGTGGCTTTGAAAACAATACCAAAACCTAAAAGAACTTGTCAGTGTGATATGAAATTGAATGAAGACATCCTGTATTATACAAACAACTACATCTATATGCAAGAAACAAATGTCACTGCCAAGGAATTCTTTAGAATGGTTAAGGATGGTTTGCCATTTTTTTCCATTTTTGTTCAATTTTAATAACACTAAGGTGTTCATATGTGCATTTGTTTTACCTTTCATCATACGGTTTCGTTTAAACTAAGGTTTGAGGCAGTCCAGCTTACACAAACAAAGTCGTTGTCTTTGAATATTGTTGGTATCACAAATGCAAGTAATAAGCTAGACAGCTAACATTAAAACACCAGCACTCATAAAACCACACTTGGAAATGGCTCCTTTTTGATATAGAGTTACATGTAGAGTTTATTTATAAATAAGTGTTAACCAAACTGAGACATTGACTTAGGAGTTTACGAGGTGTCCCTGAAGGCGCCATCACCAAATCTCTTTTTGCGCATGCGCGCCGTGAGATATGAATAACTAAGCGTATGTAGAAAGGTGAGTAAGACAATAATATCTGAGCTCTGTGTCTGAAAACAAACAGCGTTTAACAACAGCAACGTGAGCTTTGAACTTCTATTGGCGCTAACACTTAAAAAGGTCTTTAAATAAGCACAGTATCGCTAATACTTTGTTTAAACAGTTGTTTATTCGTACGCACGTTGTTTTTGTACATTTTGTGTTGACAGACACATGTTGACATCGATATTTAAAGCTTGTCATGTGTGACGACTTTATTTTCCATCAATGAAATGGGATTTACCGGCAAGAGGGAAGTGCCGTGGGACTGTACGTCGTCTTTAGTTGGACAATCAAACTCCTGAACCTGCTCGGATACTTCAACGCGTTTTTTTTTTATTATCCATGGAAACTATTGGGAAGTTTGAGTTCAACAGGAAAGACCTGATTGGACATGGGGCTTTTGCAGTTGTGTTCAGAGGCAGACATAAAGAGGTAACTTTAATATGTGAGATCAAAAGTTTGTGTTCATTGATAACTGTAAGGATTTTGACGTTTTCCTGCGTTTATTTTACTTTTCTAAGAAACGTGACTGGGTAGTTGCTGTGAAATGTATCAACAAGAAAAACTTGGCCAAATCTCAGTCTCTGCTTGGTAAAGAAATCAAAATATTAAAGGTAATACGTTGAATTGTAATGTTGCCACACATATTGTCCGCCTCTGTGTATGTTTTTATCTAAAATGTTTTCCCATCTTCTCCAGGAACTCAAACATGAAAACATTGTCCGACTTCTTGACTATCAGGTAAACATGGAAATGTTTGTTTTTCTCTTTTCCCCTCTCTCCTCCTCTCACAAGCATCAGCACACACATATGCTCAGTTACCAAACTCCGTGACATCCATGGTTGAAATGTTGCCACAACATTGAACGTCACTTGTTCATGCACTACAGATTTGGCTGTTGGATGTTGTAGTTTTTCATGAGAGTAGTGAACTCAACGCCCTGAAGTGCAAACTGGTTTTATAACAGATGTATTAGCATTGAAGCATTGAAGCCACACAGCACAGGCCATTAGCCATTTGCTAAGAAGTGTGTTTGCGGGCTTTTATCTTCTCACCTTACTGACACCTGCGAGACAGCAGACAGGGATGAGCTGATCTCTCACTATTCCTAACAGATGGCAGGGTGCAGCCAGTTAAACAATGGATTATAAAACACAGAGTGCGTGTGAGTAGCATCTCACTGCTGACACACACCAGCTTGCAAAGCTAATGACTACACTCACGTCAGGCTGCAGTAGATGGCATTGTCTTCATTTACCTGCTATCTATTATTTAGTGATACATACTGCATCCTAATACCCAGGATGCTGTTTATACAAAATTACAAGAGGTAAATAGTTAAGTTTCACTCCACTTTCTAGCTTTAACTTGATATACAAGTCAAAAACTCATAACTGTAACTAATAACACCCTAAACAAATTACAATTTCCCCAACTCTTATCATCTTGCCGGTCTGTGACTTTTTCCGGCTGCTAAAATGGGGCGCCAAATACATTGAGGTGTGTTTGATGATTCAGGGGGGCTGGAGCCGGACAGGGGCCACAATGGGGTCCCATTTCAGGCCCCTGAGTTCAATGTTGACAGGGGGCCCAGAATTTCTTGACAAAGTGTCAAAAAAGTGTCATCTGAGAATAGGAAATGAGTTGTTGTCACTTGTTTAGTAACCTTTTGCACATTGATGGGTTGCTGGTATATTGTTTCCCACAATCCCGAATACAAAAAAAATAAAATGTATACAAATATGTATATACATGTTTTTATATATATTTGTATTTTTTGTATTCAGGATTGTGGGAAACAATATGTTGATCTCTCTGTCTGTACACACAAACTGAAAGATTGACAATAAAGTTGACTTTGACTATATGTCCTAATTATGCATTTGTGATTTATAAATGTGATTTTATTTTTGTCACTTTTCCCACTTTCATTCATATTCTTAACATAGGTTTCCAGTCACTATTTGAAAATGATAACAAGCATTGAATCTTGATTTCTCAACAGGAAATGGGAGGATGTGTGTATCTCGTCATGGAGGTGAGTATTTTTATAAACACTAAGAGTCTGTGGAAAAAGACATTCAAACCACCATCACTAACAAGGAAGCTTTGTCAAAGCTACTTCTAAGAGTTGTCTCATCTTTTCAGTACTGCAATGGAGGCGACCTGGCAGAGTACCTCCACTGTAAGTTTGCCACATCCTGCTGGGCTTAATTTAGCTTCTACAGTACTGTAAAGTCTTCCGTTTCCCCTGTGGTCAAAGCAAAAAAGGGGACATTCACATCACTTCTTGCTGCTGCATCGGAGATCAAACCTTCAGTTTGTTATGTGTAAACTTGTATTAGCAGCTTACTGTCGTACAGGCACGTCAGTTTAAATGCTTTTAAGAGGCTTGAGTAAGCTTTATCAGTGTTTTGAAGAAATAATAGGATTTTAAAGAGGCAACGCGCAGAACAACCACATAATTCAGGTTTCCAACATGTCAGTGGGAAAATTATCACTAATACTCCCTTTAGTGCTTAGCCCAGATAAAGCTAAACCCCAGGAATTGGCTTGTGATAAGTCTTTCCCTCTAGGTTTTTCCTATAAATTATGTAGAAACCATTACAAAATGAGTGGCAATAACAACTCCTTTTAAGCTTTCAGTTTATGACTATTCTGAGGACCTTATTTTACCACGTATGAATTTTCAGAATGATAAAAAACTTTTCTCACTACACCATGATGCTGAAAATGTCCTCTGCCTCAAGTTTCAAACCCTGCTCCAAAATATGATGATGCAACTGGAGTGCAAGGAGTTGATTTTTCCCAGGGTGAATTTACCTCCTCGATCTAATTCTGTCACATTGCCAGCGTCTCTTATTTTTTAGACTCGCCCCTTCTGTGGGCCTGCCAAGGAGGCTCATCTAGCTATTCGGAGAGCAACACTCAGTCAGTGTTGGAAAGGTTCACGCAGCACCCACATGACCTCACCCATCTGCCACTCACTTATCTCCTGTGCTCCAGTGGAAAATCACAGCAGCTAGAAATACTGGATGTGCGGGGAGGGGATGTGGGGGGGCTAGCGTGTCAGACGGCCCTCATATTCATATCCAAATGAAGCCCCCTCGTAAACAAAATTCTCTTCCAAGAAGTATGACAGCAGGGACGCTGATTAGAGATATGCATTTTTACACTGTATGGTGTTACTGTTGTTATTATTCTCTTAAAGATTGATGATTTTTGGAATTCCCCATTTCAATGAATCCCCTAAAACATCACTTCACTTTTTGTGCCCAAAAAGGCTCCTTAATAATCACTCAGAAGTTATACAAAAGTACCACTTAATGTCCTTTTGATTGACTCTTCAATTAATCTACTAGTTTATTTGATTTGATTTGGACTCTTAATTTGCTACAACAATTTTTTACCAAGCTTACTGGTCTGTCTTTATGCTTCTCTTTAGATTTTAGAAAATAAAATGCAAAATAGCTATTTATATGTTTCATTAATTATCAATTAATAGACTCAAGAGGCAACTATCATTCTTCATTTATCAAGTAAACCCAGAATTCAGCTTAGTTTGAACTTTTCCTTAGTTTGTATTACATTGGGATCTGCTAAAGCTTATATATATTGTTTTATATAAAAGAGTTCAACCTAGAATTAGATTATAAAATATCAAAATAACAGTTCATAGCTTGGAATTCATGTCGCTTCACGCATTCACGTGTATCTACATACCATGCATTATGGTGAACCTTTCATTCACTGCCTTGCTAACTTCCTCTTGAATCCTTTCATGTATCTCATCCCTCAGCCAAGGGCACGTTAAGTGAGGACACCATCCGAGTATTCCTGCATCAGATCGGTCAAGCCATGAAGGTCCTGCAGAGCAAAGGCATTCTCCACAGAGACCTGAAACCCCAAAACATCCTACTCTGCCACCCCGAGGGGCGCAGGTCCAGCCCCAACAACACCTGCCTCAAGATAGGTAAGGACCTAATACTGCAGAGTGTGAGAGGAAGGGAACGAACAGTTTGTCTGTGAAAATACAATGGTTCATGGAGTGAGTTGATTGCTCACTACTCACACAAACAAACACTCTACTAGGAATGTGCAAAAATAATAATACAAAATCTGATATTAGACTAGAGATATTGTCTTAGATTTTTGAATATATAATAGGTAATATGGCAAAAGTATTGTCTTTCAGTGGTTTTAAAATGCTGCATTACAGTAACTGATGTCATTTTCTAAACTCACATGTGTGGTGTAGCTGTTTCATAAATGTTGCTTTACCCACTTAGTTATTATATCAACACTTCTGAAAAATCGTATTGTGTAAACCTTTTCTAAATGCAGCTATAATCAACCCTACAACCATGTTGCAATATCAATGGAGGTACAGTATATGTCTAAAAATATCCTGATATTTGGTTTTCTCCATTCCTACCCTCGACTGTTTGTCCCTCACCTGACGTTTCCCACACTCCAGCTGACTTTGGGTTTGCACGTCACCTCCAGACAAACACTATGGCAGCCACGCTGTGTGGCTCTCCCATGTACATGGTGAGTAGTAATCTCAGGTTTAATCTAACATCAAGGTGTAATGTCACCATGACTCTAAACTGGTGTCTGTGTTTGTCTGCACGCAGGCTCCTGAGGTCATCATGTCCCAGAACTATGATGCCAAGGCTGATCTGTGGAGCATAGGTACTATTGTGTACCAGTGTCTGACCGGGAAGGCACCTTTTCACGTGAGAGGCACACAAAAATAAAAACATACAAAACTGAAACATCATTCTTTTTAGGTGTGAAGGCAAGGCAAGTTTTTAATATATCACATTTCAACAACAAGGCAGGTATATAGGTAAATGTACAATTAAGAACAGTAATTAAAAGCTTAGATAATAAAAAATAAAAAGATGCAAAACTAAAATAAACCAGCTATAAAATACAAGTTACAGTGCAGTTTATGAAATTACAAATATTGGATTTAATACAATGAAGAAAAGTCTTCGGCCTTGATTTGAATGAACTTAGAGTCACAGTGGACCTGCAGTTTTGTAGATTTGGTTCCACAGATATAGAGGGTAAAATGTAAGAAAATGGAGTCAGCATCAGCCAAAAAATGCTTGCTAAGGACCCTTACAT
This sequence comes from Pseudochaenichthys georgianus, assembly GCF_902827115.2. Taxonomy (NCBI): domain Eukaryota; kingdom Metazoa; phylum Chordata; class Actinopteri; order Perciformes; family Channichthyidae; genus Pseudochaenichthys; species Pseudochaenichthys georgianus. The sequence goes on from NC_047511.1 coordinate 33,021,584, forward strand.
GGGTTAGTTTTGCTTTACTTAGAAAGGGCATTCTCATTATTGTGAGCACAAAAGAGAACATGATGCATCCCAGGTGACACTCACCCTGGTCTTCAGGGTTGTTAGTTGGAAACTTCTGCAACCTCTTGACCACTTGTTAGGAAAGCACCTTATTTACAGATGGAGGACAAGTGGAAATGGCTGCAGGCCATTTTTCCAAACCCAGAATAAATAATGTTTCACAACCCTTGGTATTACTTTCTACTGTTCACGTGGCTGTCAGATGACACAACTGAACTGTGCAGATTGCCTAAGTCGTGACTTATGTATAAACAGATGCTAATGTTTTCTTTCTTTGGTCCCTTCTTTGACTGAAGTCCATTTCATCCCCATATAAGAGCAGCAAAAGGAGAATAAACACTCTGTTGTTTGACCTCTTTTTACCTTTTGAGGTTATTTATGATGCCGTTTCCTTGAATTAATTTCCCTTTAATGAGAGGGAAGATTGCCTTCTATTTCTGCCAGGCAGGTCCCTGAGTTGAGATAAGTGCAGGGGTTGGTGTGAGGACAGCTGCTGCCGCTCATGAGGATGATGTTTATGATTGGCATCACCAAGCATTCCACCTATTATTAACACCTACATATTATTTATGTTTGGCTGATATGCTCTGTGGCATACAGAGTAGCAATGCAGTCAAATAAATAGTCTGACTTTCATCTATAATTCATTTGAACGCATGTTTAAAGATGCAGGTGTCATTTGTTTGTGTTTGTGTACAGGCCAGCACACCGCAGGAGCTCCGTCAGTTTTATGAAAGCAACAGCACCCTCTTACCCAGGTCAGTGGACAACGACAACGACAACAACAATATCTATATCTGTGCACACAATACGCAGAGGAGATGACAGGAGAGGGGGGGGAAACAGGGATTACGGGGGATCTGTCTTCTCTGCATTCAGTTTTCTGATGTGTGAATGTGAATGATGTCCGGTGTGCCGACAGACAGTTTACAAACCATGTAGCTTCACACACATGAACACAGAAATATATATTGGGTAGTTAGCACTTAATAAATCCCATACCCCCATTAAAAATAATCCTCTTGTGTAAGTAACTGACACCTAACAGGGCTAATCATCAAGAACTTGCCTATGAAATACTTCTCTATATGGGGTGTTTTACATGTAAAAGTGTGAGACTATGCTTTGAAATCAGTTACCAAATGCCTATTGGCTGGCTATTTAAAGTCATATCAACCCACATGCTCAGAGCTTGGATCTGGAAAGCGTTCAAAGGTCTTTTCATGTTATACTTTGCCAGGCGGCGTAATGGCTGGTGGCCACGCTTATCTTTCGCTGTGATAAAGCCACATGTTGAGATGCAGGGGGGAGACATAGTTGGTTGTTTTCTTGTCATTCTATATTCTAGGTTCAAGGTTCTTTATTGTCAAACTAACATAGCTACAGAGTAATTATGTCGTTGAAAATCTTAGGTCACAGGCTATATATAGCATGTGCTGAGCTGCCAGCTAGTGACCTGCACGCTTATCATTTTCCACTTGACCCACACAGCTCCACACACATGTAAATACACACACACACACACACACACACACACACACACACACACACACACACACACACACACACACACACACACACACACACACACACACTTGGAGGCGAGTGTTATGATGCCCTAGGGTTTTGAATTGAAGCGGCAAATAAGATTAAATATTCACACATTTTAAAGCTCACTCTGATCTTACCAAACCCAAGTGACCTAAATAGTATTTATTTTAAGACTACATCAGTTATGCAAACACACTGAACTATATATAAAATCACTTAAAATAATAGCAGCGTAAGTAATTTACAGTGTATAAAGCTGTATGCAGAAATTAACCACCCTCAATAATTTTTATCATTTTTCATAGCATCCCAAAAGAGACTTCTAGTAACTTAAGACATCTACTTTTGGGGCTTCTGCAGAGGAGCAACCAAAAACGAATCAGCTTTGGTAAGCCTCTTTCCTTTTTAACATTTAGAACCTGTTTTCAGCATTCTATTTTAAAAAGCCTCTCTTACATTTTGATCTTTTTTTATTTGCAGATGAGTTTTTTCACCATCCTTTCTTGGAGATCAGGTCATCCACAAAGAAATGTATGGACTCTATGTAACTCGTTTCTGTACAGTTTAAAAGCAATACATATGTTGTTCTAGCTGGTGTACTAACGATATCACTTTTATGGTTTTCTTTCACAGGTTCTCCAGCTGCTCCCGTGCTTCCATTTCCCGGCTCAGGCTCGGCCAGTTCCTCTGACAGCTCCTCCACATCCCATCCGGCCTCCCCTCAAGTACGTACATCTATCTGTTGTGGATTTATTATTTTTTATGTGTATATATAAGGTCATCATTTGTTCTTCATATTTGAAATTCGGTTTATTTGGTGCATAATGGTTCATACTTAAACACAGTAAGAGAAATTAAAATGTAAATAAAAATATTATTATCAAAACTACAATAAAAAATAAATAAATGCTTACACAAAACATAAATATGCAAATAAGAAAATACAATAGAAATATAGCAAATAAGGAATAGTACATCTGTATTGAAAGTCAAAGAGCTATTCAGTTTTAATGTGATAGTAATGTACAGAAATTTGCAAAATTGTCAGATAATTATTTTATGTTTTCCTAGCATTCCGAAGGAGAAATGCACCGTCTTCAGCCCAAATTGCGCTATTCACCTTCACAGGACACCCCCGGGTTCCTGAAAGAAATAGCCAATCACGACACTAAGAACACGTCATGTTACACAGAGGACTATGTCATGGTGCCTGCCCAGTATCCAAGTAAGTGGCTGAACCTCACTCTGCAGAAATCAGATTATTTTGTTTTGTGTGTGACTTTTCCTATTTTGCTGCTTTGAAGGTGATTGCATATGTGAGTTGGAAGTTGGGTCACCCATTGAGAGTTGCCTGATATATAGTGGGTGAGTATATGTACAAAAACACAGTAACAGTAATAAAACGTCCTACGATTCATTGGCTGTAGAAAAAACGCAAAATTGATTTGTTGAGAAATGTTTTTCAAAATCTTTTGTTATTCAACAATATCATGTGCAGACCAAACTAACATATTTCTTTCTTTAGGAGTTTTCCACTTGCTGAGAGAAATGCAGGAAAGACACCTCCCCCCTCTCCCCTGCTGCACTCTCCCTCCAAGCCCACTGGGTAAGATAAAGCCAGGCTGGTTCAGATTTTGTGAAAGATAAAAAAGTGTTCTGAGATTCTGTACATATCTTAGATTACATTTGAGCTCAAACCAAGTAACCATCTCCTGACCTGAAAAGTGAAGTCAATGCGAAAGTGTCCTAGATATCATTATGAAGAAAAAAATGAATAATAATATATATCATATAACTATGATAAATTGGTTGCAAAATGTGGTAGTATGGAAGTCTATGAAAAAATGACCCCACATTTAACTTGTTTAATAAATTACCAAATTAGAAAAAGATAGACTTCATTCTGAGAAGTAAAACTTCTTGAAAGTGTTTTAATTGCATCCAAGTAAATTAAGACGACATTCTTTTTTTTAAAAAGTGGTTTTACTAAGCTCTTCCCTCTCTTGTAACTTCTGGTTGTAAAAAAACCCAATAATGGCTCCTTAAATTAATTGTAGGTTCAACATTATAATTTATAGGTTTAGAACATGTGCATTCACGTAATTTATTTATTTATATGTGAATTCACATTCCTGTGTGTCTATTTAATTGACTCACTCTTTTATTAATGCAGCAAGCCTGTTGATATGATTGGCCGTACGTGCACACCCTCAGTGCCCATTCCTGTCCCATCACAAATCCACAACTACCACCGTATGGAGCAGAACCTGCAACCTGTTGGCCTGCATGGCTCCACCAGGCACGTATAGTCACTCTGTTTTCTCAACTCTGCTCCCATCCCACTTCAGTTCCTCTCTGTTCTCTTCTGCATTTTTGTAAAGTTGTCTCGTGTCATGCAGGGCCACACTCTGCTGTGCCGACAGCGACTCCCCACAGTCCGTAGGCTGCAGAGCTCCAAGTTCAAGATTTACCTTCAACACCCCACGGCTGGCAACTAGAGGAGCCTTTACACAGCAGTCCTCCCCGCTAGGTATGTGTCTCGATCAGCTTTTTTTCAACTCTCTACATCACACTTAACTCACTACATGGGGATTCATCAGTGCAATGCAATGTCACTTGTATTGGCCACTAGGATAATTAAGGTGTGAGCAAAAACCACCATATTAAATATGTCACTTTGATAATATCCCAAAGATTTTATGTTGACATAATTGCATTTGTTTTTTAAATCACTTAGCTGGAATATGCACAATTCTTGCCATACTTCTGGTTCAATGGTTTAATCTTTGTAACACTTTGTACTCCAGCTGGAATGACGCCAAAAACCTTGGAGCAGACTCTCCCACTCAGTACAAACACTGGACTGCAGGACCCCCCCAGTCCCAAGGTCAGCCTCATGCGAACTAGTACATTACCAGTACATTCATGAACATTTGTGTCACAATGCTCGCAGAATATTAATTAGTGCAATTTTGTTTCACTTTTTCAAAAAGTGCCTCATTTTATACAAGTGCACAGACTAACAGCAGCTCAGGCAGAACAATCAAATCAAATTATAATGAAATCCAACACCACCTCATTGTAAAGTACACATGCTAGAATAACAATTGTATGTATTCATTTATTTTAACAGTGCACATTAATCATGCCAAGAGGCTATTTTTCATCTGTAGTCCCTGGACATATTTTGTAAGTCATCCTAAAGACACATTTCAGATAAGCTTGAAAGACAATTGGTTTATTTTCAAATACAGGTCAAATCAAGACTGCCAAGCCGCAGGATGACAGTCCATGACCTGCAAACCCCTGACTCGTCTCCTGTTCTCCAGACCAACCTCAGCAGGAAATCAGCCAATAAAGGCGGCCTTTTTAAAAGTTCAGAACGGTATAATATGATTACATTATTATTATTTAACTATCTTTATATATGATAATATAACCTACAAAGTCATATTACAGTGGAATGAATCAGCACTTGTCACTTCTAATTGAGACTGCCATTCAAATGAATCCTGCCACCTGGCACCGAGAGATGTCACACAGTATAAAATATATGCCACCTGATACATTATTAAACGCTGTCCATGGTGTGTGTGGATGTATGTCCAGATCACTAAGCACAGCCCGGCTATCTGACATGCTATTGAAGGCCGCCTTTGGAGCTCACCTTTTTGAAGATGGAAGCACGGAGAGCCTGAACGCTGAGAAAAGCATGGACGTTACAGGTAACATTTAAACAAATGCTTCTCGATTTATTTCTACTGATACTGTTTGTCTGTCGTCACCAGTATTTAAGATAAGATGAGATCATCCTTTGTTAGTCTCACAGCAGGGAATGTGTTACTGTTAAAGCAGCAAAGGGGACAGTGCAACAAGATACATAAGTAAATAAAGGCAAATAATAAGTAAACGGTAAGACTAACAAAAAAATAGAAGACGGACTGCATGGTTGAAATTCACATGTTCGCACCTGTTATATTAAATATTGATACTGCACATAATGATCGTTTTGCATAAGAGTTTATATTACACCAAATATTATTTTTAAGACGATGTATTTAGTTTGAAATTCAATTTTATACCAGAATAAAGTGAAATCACCCTTTATATGTATGTAAAGAAAACACTTTATATAATAATTCAATTAATACCTACGTCGAAAAGATATGTGAAATATAATGTAGTTAAATTATTTTGGTGGCAAGTTGATATTACATGCAAAGCATATATTTTGAGGGAACTACTGCTGTGCATTTGGCCATGTCATTTACTCAGCTGCAGTTTAGGGACATCATTGCCTTTAGCTTAAACCTTTATTTGCTCCCACAGCTCCACCTTCTGGTTGTGAGAGAGACTTTCCGGGCTCAGACAGCCCCCCTCCTGTGGTCTTCACGATGGGTTCTCCCTCGAGAGGAGGCACTCCTCCTGATAGCACACTGTCAAGGATGTTCTCAGGTAGGTGTGAGAAATATTGACTGTTGAGTGAATTCATTTTAAACCCTTTTTTAAGTTTGTATTGTAGTAGGTGTGTGAGATGTCCCTGGGATCAGTCTTCTTAGTCATTTAAAAATTGCAATCATATTTCTGCTGTTCAGTAGTTTTTGTCTTTGTCTTAAATGCAGGCTCCCCCAGCTACATTAACTCAGCCATGCTACTGAACAGTCGCCTTCTGCAGGGAGGAAGTCGTAGAAACAGTGAGACTGAAGCCATGGATGCTAGTCTGGTCTTTCACCCTCCAGAGCTCCCTGAAGACACACTGATGGAGGTACAGAATAATACTACGATGATACTGTGGGGGGAAACCTCCAGGTTGTTTTTAAGTTACATACATAATGTATTTTTGGTAGATCAATCAACCAAGCCAACATTTGATCTATATAGCACCTTTTGAGCAAATCAAATCCACTCCCAAGTGCTTTTCAAGAGATTGACATAAGATGAGCCTAATATTAAAGGATTCTGAATGTTTCAGTATTCACAGTATTTGTTCTTTTCCCAGCCGACTCATACAGATGCTCTGAGCGACCTGCGTTTCACCTTGGCTTTTGTCGTCTGTGTCATGGAATTGGCTTCTTCTAAAGACTCGGGGGTGGATGCCACCAGCAACCCTGATGTTTCCTTTCTAGAGCAGAGCTTGGTGACAGATCAGATCAGCCTGCTGAGTAAAGAATGGAGGTGAGAGGCATGATATATTTGTATCAATATGTACAAACGCTACTTTCCCTAAGAACTTGGAAATGACTGCTGTTTGGTTTGTGCATATTCCAGCTACGCAGAGCAGTTGGTGTTGTACATGAAGGCTGAGGAGTTTCTGTCATCGGCACTGCACACCGCTAAAGAGACGATCAAACAAGGCAAACTTGTTCCCTCTGCTACAGTCAAGCAAGGTGAGACCAACCGAAAGTGAAGACCGGTCCACTACCAGTTATTAACTAATAAGCTGTTTACCTCACTTTTTGGAGGTAACCAGGATCGTCTTTGATTTGTAAGACAACATCACACTTCACTTGAACATTGATTTCCTAAGAAAAAAAATACAACAAATAAATACATAGATATACATTTATGGAATTGTGGAAAAGTGGAATTACTATTCAAGTGTACACTTTAAAGGCAACTACAAATTGGTCACAACTCAAACAATGATCTAAATACTAGTATATGATTTATATAGTATATTAACATGGTATAGAATTCAATAGATGGCCCCATTGTCAACTAAACCTCTACCCGATCCAGCTATTTGATTCAGTATCGATGCAATAACTATCAGTACATAATCATGTGTTCCTTTGTGCAGTGATAAAGAAGTTGAATGAATTGTACAAGCGCTGTGTTACATACTGTCGCAACCTCAACCATCGCCTTCAGACCTTCTTGCTGGACAAGCAGAAGCTAATGGACCGCTTCAATGGTCTCACAGCAGAGAAACTCATCTACAGCCACACTGTGCACATGGTGAGCTCACCTCGCAGCAGGGGATGTTGATATTCACTTCAAATCTAATTCTAAATGCATATGTCCAGCATGCATCTATATCTTAGACGTAATGCATGTGTTCCTGCTGCATTCAGGTACAGAGTGCTGCTCTAGACGAGATGTTCCAGTATGGCACAGCATCAGTCCAGCGCTACCAAAGAGCCCTTTTGCTGATGGAGGGTCTGTCCCGGATCATCACAGAGCAGAAGGACATTGACAGCATAGATAAATGTATGTGGCAGAACTTTGACACACAAATAACAATATGGTCGTTTAAATTCTAAACTTAGGCATTAGAAATGAACCGTACCGTATAGTACCCAATAATCGGTACTGTCGGTTTTGTTGGACCGATCAGTCTCATTATTTGTTTGCAATCAAGCATCAGACTATTGGATAACATTGTTCACGCTCTTAATACATTTATATTGAGATGTATTTATATTAAGACTGCTGAATATTACGTAAAATATAGCCAACAGCAATTCATTTGTTATAAGAACCGTTCAGCTTCTGAGAGATCTCACTCCAGACAGTTTTGTAGCAGCACTTTCACAAGAAATGTGGACATTTTATATTAACAGCATTAAGCGTTTTGTTAGATATGTTGAACTGTTTCTTCTGGAAATTATTATTTTTTTTAAATAAAGTTGGATATTCCATAATTCATTTTAAGTTCTTTTTTAGTTGTCCTGTCACCTGGAGCACTTTTATTTTCAAATTAGTTTGATTCAGGGTGAGAGAAGGTCCTGTATCTTGGTGGAGTTGTTCTAATAGTCAATGTTTTATTATGAAAATACAAATGAGTTTTACTTTTCTATGAAAGAAACAAACAAACAAATATTTGTGTAAGCTGATGAAAAATGAATAGAAATAAAAATGGCAAGCTGCGAAAAAATAAAGAGTAAAAGAATCTTGAGAATCAGAATCGTTCCAAAAAACTGCATCTCTAGCTGGACTTATACTAAATACAATAGGTGTCATTTTAAATCCTATGTGTTTTAATCTCTCTTTTCTCAGGTAAGCAGTGTATTGAGAGACGCCTTACTGCACTACAGACCTAACAGTAGCCGCAAGTTCTACAACTGAAGCCACACAAACTGCATTATCTTGACTCATCCATCGCCCTAGATGGATCGATGAATGTCAATACACTCAAGCACTTTTGACCTGTCTTAAGGGAAATGACCACTGGAGCATCTGCTCTCATCCCACCAGCCACTCTGTAACCTTTACATAAATGCTCAGAAAAGACTGCAGGTCCTGTTGTGTACAGGTTCACGGTGACAGATTGTGGCATGATTGTTTGAATACTTCAATCAGGGAAATTGTTTTCAGTATAGTGTTGTTTTCTTACAGAATGTACAAGTTAGTGTGTTGTTTTGTGTTTTGCACATAGAATCAGATTATATATTAACTGATTTTGAATGTGTGTTGTACTTGAAACAAGAAACAAATAAGGTGTTTTCTGTATTTGTAGCACTGGTTTTATATGAATTAAGAATGTTTTGGATGAGATGACCAAATGTGTTGCGGTTATAGTAAAACTGTGCCTGCTTATTCACATTTTGCGTCACAAGAGAGTAGTAGATGACGCATAATAATTGTCATCATTGTAATCTAGACTTACAGTCTACGGTCATATTAACTTACATCTTAGACTGCAATAAGTATATTTTGACATTTGAATGTGATTTTTGTTTTACAACCACTGATCCAACAATGCCCTGTGGTGATGTAGTTAACTGCATGCTACATTGATTTTGTTTATCAGATAAGTGTTTGTATCTGTGCACATTAGATTTTGTAAAAGATGGTATATTTGAATGATTGTGTGTTTTATTTTTGCCTGATAGTAATCCTACACTAGTTTCTCACAAATGAATGTACACATATGAAAATGTTAGTGTTCAAAGGTAAGTTTGTAAGAATGTATCAAATTGTCTCTTTTACTTGTATTTTATGACTGCCAGTGACATTTGCCAAAATAATTGTAAAACACTGTGTGATGAAAATAAATAATATTTATTGTAAAACGATAGAGCTCTTTAAATCTGATTTATTCTCCATCCTAAATCAAATATCTCGAAGCACAACTTGAACATTACAATTAGAGCTGGATTCAGTTTCTTAAGACTAAATACAAATCAGGCCTTTTTACAGAAAAACAATGCTGTGTTTTATTTCGTCGGGACACCACTTCCTGGACACAGACCGAGATCCGGGTTATATAAAGGTTGCCGCGGTCGCCATGTTGCTGAATGAAATTAGCTCCAAAACATTGAATAGCCGATAGCAATATCGATATTTTTTCCCCCGTGAAATAACATTTGTTACAGCATGTAACTTATTGTAAATATGACTTAGGATTTATGAAACCTCTACAGAAGCCCCATTCCCCGTAAGTAACCCCGTTGAGGTGATATAATGTATTTTTTCAGTGGAAGCTGGCCTGCTAGTAATAACAAGCTAACATCGTTAGCATTGGCTAGCATGCCTCCCGTATCAATTATCATTATAATTGCTTGAAATGGCTCATGCGGAATTATTGCAAGTGTTGCAGTTTACTATTTGTGATGTACTGTGAAAATATTTCCCCCCCCCTACCCATAGTCCCTACCTAAATATTGTGATAATTGCCGGTGTTTATGTCTTAGTGTAATGCTACTTGTGTTAGCTAACGTTACGCCCCGTAGCGAAACTGCAAGTAGCTAACGTTAACGTCTTTGATACTACCATGTACATCTAATTGAGATATGTAGTAATGCTATTGTGTTGTGAAAAAATAGTAACGCCAGTCTACTACAAAATGTCTCCCCGTTATAATGTGCTGTTAATATGCCTTCACTAATCGTACAAATCTCCATCACCAGTATCAGTACTGCTGTCACCTTTGTTTAATATGTTGATTGCTTTAGCTGATTTACAGTGATAAACAGCCTCATTCTTTATCCAGTTATGTATATATATTTCGTTAGCTTAAAAGTTCACACAAGTGTAAAGATTGACAATAGCTATAATAACTTAATGAGATTAATAAGGCTTTATTGTCAAATGCACAGTAGCTAGCTACAGTGTAGTTATGGCAAGGAAAAGTCCCATGCTCCTCCAACAATGCACCCTAAATATAAACAAGACATTAAACTAATTAAAAAAACAACAACAATAAAAATAGTGCAAGATTATGTTGCAAGATCAGTGTGCAGGTAATGCAGGAGAAGTGAATTATAAACATGTCAAATAAGATACAATAAGCTAAATGCTGCAGAGAATGTTGTAAATGCATGAGTCTAAATACATGTAAAATAGAAAAAGATAAACAGAATATAAAATAATGTACAGTGGAATAAATACTGCGTATTGTAGTCATAAATACATTTGTGCTTTCAAGGTGTATATACTGTCTGTAACATCCCTTTTCAACATTGCTTTTAACACACAATCGCTGTGCCAAATGAGTGCATTTTAGTGTGTGTGTGTGTGTGTGTGTGTGTGTGTGTGTGTGTGTGTGTGTGTGTGTGTGTGTGTGTGATGATGTGCCAGCTGTCAAGCGTGAAGTCAAACGGTACCGTACTGCCCGTTAAGTTCAACATTTCACACACAGTTAATTTAACAGGGTCACTTTATGCTTATATTTATTATTTAAATAAGTATATGAGTACTCTATATGTAAACCAAAAGCTGACATCCAATATGAGTACTCAAGTACTCATGCCCATCCCCTGACCTGACTGTTTGAAAAAAATCGTATTCTGTGTATTGTAATTACAAATTATTGAGACGTCTGAAATCTAGGAGCGTTTTACATTTGTGTCATGTAACCATGCGCTCCAAACCTATAGAATACTTGGGTTACCTAAGAGAAAAACGCTTCTGACTATTTTCTTTTTGGTTCCCATTCAATAGTCAAGCATCACTTATCATTATGTTTTGTTTTCCCTCTCCACAGATTATTGTGTATAGACATAGTAACAGTTTTACGCAATGCACCATGGAAGTGGATCACAGAATATGCAACGACAGCTTCAGAGATCCAAGCCTGCCAGTGGGGCTGAAGCAGAGGAGCAACAGCAGCCCACCATGGCAGTCACGCAGCAGCAAGCTACAGCTAACCACCCTCAATCTCCTGTGACCACATTTTCCTCTGCTGCCAGCCCTTCAGCACCCCAATCGCCCAATTATCAGATAATCATGAGTCGCAGCCCAGTCACCGGCCAGAACATGAACATCACATTGCAAAATGTGGGACAGATGGTGACTGGTAACCAGCAGATCACTCTTACACCAGTTCCCATACAAAACCCATCATCCCCTGGCTTCCAGCATGCTACACCTCAGTGGAGGTTTGAGCACGCTCCATCCTCCTACATCCAGGTCACCTCACCTGTGCCCCAACCCATGCAGCCCCAAAGTCCCACCCAGCACAGCCCGGTCACAAGGCCAGGAGCACCTGCAACAGCATTGGGTGTATGTGGACAGAGTCCAACAAAATTTGTTGATGCTGGTATGTTAGTGCGGCAAATCAGCTTAAACAGTCCATCGGGAAGTGGCCACTTTGTTTACCAGGAAGGTACAGGGCTGGCCCAGATTGCCCCGGCCACACCTGGCCAGATACAGCTGGCCTCTCCAGGAGCACCAGGCTCTGTCAGAGAGCGCCGGCTCTCTCAGCCTCACTCACAGACTGGAGGCACCATCCACCACCACGGACCTCAAAGTCCTGTTGCCACCGGTACTTCTCTCTTGACTCTGGGCAGCCCTAATCACATCACCACGTCTAACCTACCTCCACAGATCAGCAGTATCATTCAAGGACAGCTGGCCCGCCCTATGATATTTGAGAAGACGTCGCAGGGTGTTGTTGCTGGAGTAGGAACCACAGCATCATTCACTATTCCCTCCTCCATTCCACCGTCTAACCAGTCCCTCACGAGTCCAACCCAAGGGATCTCCAACAATCCTCTTGCACCAAACAGCATGGCTGTGGCCACTATGAGGAAGCTGGTTCCCAAGAAGTTGGAGGAAATTGCTCCTTCTACTCCAGAGATTTCCCAGCTAAGAAAACTATGTTTGGAGCAGCACACCAAGAAGATGGACAGCCTGAAAGAAGTGTTCAAAGAATACCTGATTGAGCTTTTCTTTCTGCAGCACCTGCAAGGGAACATGATGGACTATGTTGCTTTTAAGAAGAAGCCCTGTGTTCCCTTGTATACCTACTTGAGACAGAACGATTTGGACCTAGAAGATGAAGAGGAAGAGGAAGAACAGTCTGAAGTCATTAATGATGAGGTATATTGCCTTTTTATACATTTGAGATAAAGTAGGAATTTTACAAGTAAAGGAATGCATGTTCATTTTATCAAATGAATGTTTTTAATCTCTCGTATCGTTTTATTTTTCAGGTGAAGGTTGTTACTGGAAAGGATGGCCAAGCAGTGACACCAGTTGCCATAGCAACACAGCTTCCTGCTAATGTGTCTGCAGCATTCTCTGTCCAGCAGCAGTTTCAGGTGATATAGGCAACACTTGTTAGATAAAATGATCTATTATTTCTTTCTTAATTTATTTGACAATATATGTTGCTAATTTCTAACTCCCTAGAGGTTGTTTTTCAGGGTACCATTACAAACCCTGGAGACATGGATGCCTTTAAGAGGCAACAGGCTATGGCAGGTAGGGCAAGAATCGCAAACTCCTGTCTTTCTGGTGTTGCTTTGTTTCCTCCCTGTTTGCTTTGTTTTCCGTTTGTTTTTTTCTCCCTCTAATTGCTTCTGCTTAAAGATATTTGGCATCCCCTACTAGCGCTCTGTGTTCAAGTCTTAACCAGGGGAAGGAGAGGTGACCTGTGAGGTCTTCCGAAGGTCATTGCTTTGTGCGGAGTGCTTTTTTTTGCGTTATGAGGGTATTGTGTGTTTTGAATCCCAGATCAGGCTAAGAGGTGCCGGATTGACGTTGGTCGCCATGGGCTGATTTTCCAGCATCCTGGTGTAGCTCTAGGATCACCTGGCATTCCACTCCAGCAGCTTATGCCAACTGCGCAAGGTAGGAGTGCTACTACCAGGCCGTTCTTTGTTCTTTTCGATGCTGCTGGACGTATTCCCTTCCTCAAACTAAGGAGATTTATTAAAAAAAAAAAAAAAAAAAGTGAATCACGACTCTTCTACAAACAAACTTCAAGCAGCATCAACAAACAGATCTTCAACCATCTGCTGGATTTCTTAGACGTCCAAAGGAAGTTCAGGCTTAGCTGTACCAAGACCAGCTCTCTGTCAGGATAAATGGGGAAGAAGACAATCCAAGTCTGAAGAAGAGTAGCCACTCATTGGGAAGATGCCATGTCTTATGATTTTCCTTTTTTGTTTCACTATTTATCACCCATCTTCTTTTCTGAAGTTTGTTCCTGTTAGTCATCTTTATTTGGACAGACCTTCCCGCGCTGGATGGATTTTCATCTTATTTGGAGGTGGATCACAGAAATCGGGGAACCCTGTGGGAATGAATTCACTTTCACTTTCATTTAGCTTGTTTTCCCATTTTATGAATCCACGTTTCATGCTTCCTTTTGGTTTCCCATTGTCATTCCCTCACAAGTCTTTTCCTATCCGATTGTCCATCTTTGCATGATCAGCAGGGATTCCAAATCATCAGTCTTAAATTCATCCTCCGTTACATCTTCAAGAATATCTTTATTTACCTCATGTTCACGTTTGGTTGATTTCCTTCCATGTTATTTCATGGCATTTTGTTCTGACTTGGCTTCTTTCCCTCAGTCTAAGTAGGAGGGGGATCATGTGGAGGAGTTGCGTTCACGGCACAGGTTTTTTGCGATTGTGGTGGCGTGGGGGTGTCAAGGCCAAGTGTTGATGGCAAGTCAAGGTGGTGTGTCGTGCAGGGAGGTAAGGCAGGTGCTGCTTTAGTGTGCACAGCTATGCTCAGACCTGCTGTCTGCAAGACCCCATGTCTGTCCTTTTGCTCACCTCTGTGCTTTGTCGCTATGTGAGGCATCCAGATGTCTTGGTTACAGCTAGAATTACATTGCTTCATGCATGCCAAACATTTGGTGTTTTGTGTCAGTGCTCGCTCTGTATTTGTATTTAACCTTCTCCCTGACTCTTAATCAGAACTTCTTTTTTTCTTTTCTCTTTCCTTTGTAACATCTCTATACTTCTTCTTATCTAAACCCTCTATTATTGCACGTATACTTTGATGTTTTTAACCCTCAGCATTGAAAATGCAATATTTTGGTTTTGCATTATGGTCAAAGTAGTATTTTATTTGAGAGACATGTAGAATCTCATTGATTTCCTTCCTTCTGTAATCATTTTCCTGTATGACCTTCATTAGTTTATGCTTTTACCATTATAAAGTAGTAAACTATTGTTTATTCATATAGTTCATCTTGTTCAAGGTTATAATGAGCTGTCATAGCTGAAACTCCAACTGTCATTTACTGTTTAAAAGTACTCTCTCGTTAATTACTCATTAGCTTCAAGATATGTAACTTTTAAAATGGGTCTCAAATGTATCAAGGGAAAGCCACCACTTAATGGCATTCAAATATTTGTATTAAAGCAATAGCACATACATTAATTTAATCTTGAGATGACAAGATTGTCTTATTGACTTTTTGTTGTGTTGCTTGTCCTATAATTTGGTTACTATGTGTACAGGCGGGATGCCGCCTAATCCTCAAGCGATCCAGATTGCAGGACAGAAGCCGATCCAGCATCAATACGACCCATCCAAAGGACCTCCAGTGCAGAATGCAGCCAGCCTGCACACCCCTCCTCCCCAGCTGCCTGGCAGGTTGCCCCATGGTGCTCTCCCTATGGCAGGCATGCCCATGACACTCTCTCAGCAGGCTCAGTTATTGGAGAACACAGCTCAGTCCGGTGGCCAGCTCCAGGCACAGGTGAAGTTGCAGGCAGGTGTCCTGGCAGCAGTAAACCCTCACACACAGCTCCAAGCCCAACTGCAGCAGCAGATGCAGCCGGGTCTTCATCTCCAGCTGCAGCCCCAGCAGCAACAACCCTTACTGCAGGCAGGACAGGCGGTCAGTCTACCTAAAACTACACGAAAACAGTTTCCCTATATGTTTATAAATAAATAGTGATGCCTAAAATTGTCCTATTAAATATATTTTCTTCTCTCTTTGTTATAGACGGTAGCACTTGCTCGCCCTGGTGCAGAATCAAACCAGCCAGGTCAGAGGATTATGACCAACTCGATATCCATGTCTCCTGCTCCCCTTTCCGCTCCCAACTCTGTTCCAACACCCCATACTGCAAGTCCGCTGCGCCCTTATGGCTCTAACATCAACCCGAGCACCCAGTCCAAACTTACTGGAACCAATGGCATTTCGGCTGTCAAAATTGGTGGCTTTGGTCAAAGTGCGACCATGCAGTCCTCACAGGAGGGTTCTCAAGATAAGCAAGTTGAGCAGGCCAAACTGGTGAGTTTGCCAAGTCATTTGTTGATTGAAAAGATGCTTTAATGTCTTCAATACATTTGTACCAGGGTTTCCGCTAGGATTTTTTCTTGCCGGTCAAATGTCCAAAAATAATTGATTTTACCGGACACATCTTAAACTTACCGGTCATGTTTCAATAATAATAATAAGAATTGTGCAGCAGAGTTTCCGCAGGTAATTACCAGACTATGACCGGATATGCTGATGTTTAAAACTCAGTTAATGGGAGTCATTTTTAAATTGCTTCAGTTTATAATCGTAACAGATTCATTTTTCAATAAATGATTCCACAAACAA
Source organism: Pseudochaenichthys georgianus (assembly GCF_902827115.2). Lineage (NCBI taxonomy): Eukaryota > Metazoa > Chordata > Actinopteri > Perciformes > Channichthyidae > Pseudochaenichthys > Pseudochaenichthys georgianus. The sequence continues at coordinate 33,037,938 of NC_047511.1, forward strand.
CAAACAACATAATTATTACATTCAAACAAACTACTTATAGTAGATAAAGTACATTATTCAAAAGTTTACATTAACTTTGGATAATAACACGGGAGAAAGGGATCCTCTCTTTTCCTCCCTCTCTCCTGACAGCCCGTCAGTTTCTCATGCAGCTCGCTAAACAGTGGGCGGGGCTTCAGGGGATCATGCAGAGCTGCGTGTCTCCGTCAGACTCAGCAGCTGATCTGATCTCTCTCTCGCGTCCGGTTACACTTCACTCGCGTTTATGTCCATCGATCAGTTCCAGCTCTCCTGATCGGCCTTTATAGAGAGCACCGATCAAACTATTAAGAGTGAATATCGGCCGATCGATCAGAGCATCCCTAATTACTACCGGACATTTAGAATTTACAGGTTTTTAATACATTTGACCAGCTAAAAACGGAAACCCTGATTTGTACATGAGTTGTCTTTGGCCCTTGACTACTGTCTGGCGTCTCTTTCTATATCAAAGCCAAGATGTATACTTTGAACTTGCTCATGGTTACTTTATTATAATTTTTTCAGAATTATTGACAAGTTATGGAAAATGCCCATGATCATTGTTGTTGTTCTGTTCTATTTTTTGCCCTGTTTTGCTGATGTCACATGCTGTTTCTATTTCCCAGGAGAGTCAAGTGCATCAGCGCATCTCTGATCTAAGGAAGGAGGGCCAGTGGTCCGCCAGTAGACTACCTAAGCTGATGGAAGCCTCCCGTCCAAAGTCCCACTGGGACTACCTCCTGGAGGAGATGCAGTGGATGGCCGCTGACTTTGCCCAGGAGAGGAGATGGAAAGAGGCTGCTGCTAAGAAGGTAAGGCAGGGAATACATCAGAGATATTTGAAATTACACATCAGCAAAACAAATAGGAGTCACTGTGTGAAGGTGACCGTGGAGCAGCCCGACCAAGCAAGGAGGCAGACGCAGAACGTCCAAAATACAACCCGATGTGGGCATTTATTACTCACGGGCACATGACACAGCCTCAATTTCGCTGTTCACGTGAGCACAGTCACCAGCCACAAGGATCTCACACCCCCCACAAAACAGGAAACACAGAGCCTAAATACCCACACTAATTAACCCAACAAGACACAGGTGAGGGGGGAGGAGACAACACAGGGCACCAGGTGCACACAATCAACAGCAACAGACATGGGGAAAGGGAACACTTTTCAAAATAAAAACACATAACGCAATATACAAAGCCCGAAGCCGTCAGTCCACAGTGACGAAGCCATCTTCGTCATATTTCCTCCTTCCTCTCCCGAAAGAGAACAGTACCTTATTCCTGCGACACTTATTGATCTTGGCCATTTTGCTCTCCTCCATGTGTCTCCGCTCGGTGTTTCTGCTTCCCCTTGTGCCGCATGGTTTCCTCAGAGGGGGGCGTGAAGACGGAAGGAAGCTTCCCTTTCTTCCTCAACTCTTTCTCCCGCTCCTTCGCGATGGCCTCCGTCAGGTTCTCCACATACGCTGCCTTCTCCGCCTGCAGTGTCTTCATCACCTGCTTCTCCTTCTGAGTCTGAACGGCTGACAGGGCCTCTGCATGAGCCTGAGCCCTTATCTCCTCCACCTGTTGCTGCATGATGCGCTCTCTCTCCCGACGGATCCCCTCGGCCATTTTCACCCAATCCTCCTCCGCTAGAAAAGCATCTTCCTCGTCTTTAATTTTCTTCTCCTCTGCAAGTTTCTTCTCCTCCTGCAAGCGTATCAGACGAGCCTCCTCCGCTAAGTGCATCTCCTCTTCCTTTCTCAGCTTCTCCTCTTCCTCCCTCTGCAACCTGGGCTGCTCCTCTTTCTCTTCCATCAGGGAAACCTGTTCCTGTATCCGTGAAAACGGCTGCTTCATGTTCCTCAAACGGTACTCCTCCCGCTTGAATCTGGCTGTCTCATACTGCAGGAATGACTTCATCATCTCCCTCAGTTTCTCCATCGCTTTCACCTCCTCACTTGGTCAATCCCTCTTCTGACACCAAATGTGAAGCTGACCGTGGAGCGGCCCGACCAAGCAAGGAGGCAGAGGCAGAACGTCCAAAATACAACCCGGTGTGGTAGGGGTGTAACGGTATCCGTATTCGTCACGGTTCGGCACATGCAGTCACACGGCGAATGCGCCTTTTTTTTACGAGTGGGAAAAAAGTAATTCAGGGCAGTATCCACTACACTATATATAATCCAGGGGGCGGTATTGCGCCTAAAAGCTGTTTGCCAGCCGCCCTTAAACAACAAATGAAGAACAAGAAGAAACACAACAACAAAACGAACAAAATACAAGAAGAAGAAAAGTTAGTATGGTGAGTTCAGATAACACACAGGAGCTAGAACCCACCTGCTTCTTTTAAATCAGCTGTGTGGGAACATTTCGGGTTCCCTGTGAACTACAATAACGATGAAGTGTGCGAGTGGTGGATCGGATGAGGACGGTGTGTCGGCGTTGTTCTACAGCGGTGCGGTATGCTAATGGTAACACATGCCAAACATGCTAAATCATATCAGAAGGCATCACCCAGATTTGCCAATCACCGGAGCCCGGCAAAAGACAACAGCAGTTCAACAGCTGATCCCCGCTGTTTTTAAGAAGCCAATAGACATGAGAGCCGAGAGACCAAAAATAAATAACGGAAGCTTTTGGCATATGTTTTTCAACGACTTTGCGCTCTTGAAACACTTTCTTATTATTTATGATGTAATATTTTCAAGACATCCTTTTTAGTTCTACAGCTTGATGAAACCTTTTTGTTTGACATCAGCCATTATAGATAATATGGCCATCTGAGTGTGCTGTGTATGGTTTGTTTTTAACTGTTTAATACAGTTAATTATTAAAAATGTCAGAGTTCTTTATTTTTAAACTGAAACTTGCACTACTGTTCAAACATAAATAACAACAAACCTGGAATTATGCATTTGGGACTTTTTTTTTGCTTTTTTGTTGTTGTACCGAACCGTGACCTCCAAACCGAGGTACGAACCGAACCGTGACTTCTGTGAACCGTTACACCCCTACGGTGTGGGCATTTATTACTCACGGGCACATGACACAGCCTCAATATCGCTGTTCACGTGAGCACAGTCACCAGACACAAGGATCTCACACCCCCCACACAACAGGAAACACAGAGCCTAAATACCCACACTAATTAACCCAACAAGATACAGGTGAGGGGGAAGGAGACAACACAGGGCACACAATCAACAGCAACAGACATGGGGAAAGGGAACACTTTTCAAAATAAAACACATGTGCAATATACAAAGCCCGAAGCCGTCTGTCCACAGTGACGAAGCCATCTTCGTCACACACTGCTGAAACTGATGTCTTGTTGAACTGTCTCCACTACAGCTTGTTCGCACGTGTGCCCGTCACCATCAAGAGCAGAAGAAGAGTGAAGAGAGGTTGAAGAAAGAAAGGGAAGTTCATCTTCGTCACATTGCCAGCACGATTGCCCGTGAGGTGGAATTTTTCTGGGCGAATATCGAGCAGGCATGTTTATTTATTATTCAGTTTTTCCAATTTTTTAAAAATGCTGTCATTAATAATAAATACAGCAGCGTTTTTACCAATCCCAATGATGTATTTCTTTCCGTCAGGTTGTGGAAATTAAACTCCAGTTTGAAATTTACGAGAAGAAACTAAAAGCTCTCAGCTTACAAAAAGCATCAGCCAAAGGTAAGTCCTGCAAAGCAACTACCACAAATATAATGTAATATGTTTTCTATCTATCATGAAGTTTTACTATCCATCTATTCGTTCATTTTTCAAGAAAGATTGTGTTGATAGATATATTCTTTTAATAACCCGATTTATTTTTCACTATTTTGTGTTACAGTACCGGGTCAGTCAACAGGAGTACAAGCTGGAAAAGAGGTATGTGCTGACCTGACACTTGAATGCATACTAGGGCTGTCTCGAATAAGAAATGTCGGGCTCTGCGGGGTGGGTGGTAGTAATCAGCAGCGAACCGCTTCAACTCGTGTATTCACGGCATTCATTTTGTTATTCTACAGTATTGTTGTTTTATAGTTATTTGTTCATGTAACCCAATTTGTGTTCTTTGAAATTGAAAAGGATATCGCATTGTGTTTATTACTTTTCGTTGCAGTTGTATATGTAAGTGTAATTTGGCTTTGCTTCCTATTTTTTATGGACATGTTTTTATTTTGAAGGAGAGTTAGCGCAGTTGACAGGAAGTTGTTGTTGCTATGGAAACAACGTGACAGAGTTTAATGGAGATAAGTAATGGCTACTTATAAAGACGGAGAAAGTAAACGATAACGTTTATGGTTAAGTGTTAGCATTCCCCGAAGAGGCACAAGCTCTTACGTTGATATTGGAGATTTCAATCATTTCAATTTGGAAAAAAACGGTGGGAAAACAAACAAAACGAATATCCGAATAACGAAATTGAAACCCGAATAGTACTCCAACGAACAAATAGTCAGATATTCAGGTACAGCCCTAATGCATACCAATGCATATGCACCTACTCTACATCTTATTTCTGATTTCTAAAACCATCCTTTCTTGTTATAGGAGGCCACGACTTCAGCTAAAAAAAGGAAAGCAAGTTCGTCCTTGGTTGATGAAAACGGTATGTGTCAAACTATCGAGGCCCCTCAAAATATAATAACAACATGGACGTTTAAAGAGTGCCCTTATTTATTTCTTGTCCTTTCTTTTAGTCCCAGATGAAGAGAGCACGATAGAGGAACAGGAGGCTATGGAGGGGGAAGCAGACCACAAAGCAGAGTTGGTTGAGCTGGCCAAAAATGGTAATTATTTACTTAACTTCTCTGTCTGTGCATATGTAGGGGAGCAGAACTAAGGAGGAGAAATGGGTTTACTCCCAAATCCCATGTTTACGATATTCTCTCTTGCACAACATTGCTCAAATGTTTCTTTATTTTTCTTTTAGCTGAGATGCCTCTTGATGCTTTGAAGAAGCAGTATGCCGGCGCCTACGTTGAAGGCTTTGAGTGGCCTCAGCCTAGTCCTCACAGTGATGAGGAGGAGATGGAGGAGACTGAAGGTGCCTTTTATTTATTTGACAGGGTTCTTATGGTAATTAAAAACCTGTAAAAGTAATGGAAATTCAAAATGCTAATTCCAGGCCCTGGAAATGTTATGGAAAACAATATGTTTCCCAAAGTTTTGGAAATGTAACTAAAGTTGCATCAAATATAATTTATATTGTATCTAATCGCCAAAATAGTAATACTATAATGATAATACATACTGTATCGTATAGTAATAAAATGGCATTTAACTGGTGAGATATTTTAGTTGCTTTAGCCTGTAGAAGATAGTAAGCCTACTATTTGATTTGTTTTAGATAGGCACAACATGTTTCATATGCAGACCTTATGTTCATGTTCCATGTTAAAATAAACCATTTTCAGTGGTACCGCTGAGAAAGAGTAATTTTTTTGGTGAAAAAGTGTATGAACCCTGATTTGAGAAATAACGGGTACTTGAGAAGGATGTGATGTGTTAAAGTTGATATTCTTTATCTTCCAGAAAAAGCGTGTCCTTTGGGCAGTCCACCTGAGGCAGTGTTGATTGACTCACTGCTTAATGTGGAGCAGTACCGAGGAGCGGATAAAGCCTCTGACTCTGAGAGGAAGCCCGCCAGAGACATAGCTGAAGTGGCTGCTGCCACAGAGCTCATCCTGCCCAAGGGCAGCTTCAGGACCACTTCCACAGTAAGTCACACACACATGCACAAGCACACCATAGAAAAATATGTCCTTTACATTTTTAACTGTTCTTTATTTGACCAGACCCGCAGCCCAGCTCCTTTCCTACTGCATGGGTCGCTGCGAGAGTATCAGCAGATTGGTGTGGACTGGCTGGTAAACCTTCACAAGAAAAACCTCAATGGCATCCTTGCAGATGAGACGGGCCTCGGCAAGACCGTACAGACGGTGGCTTACATGGCTCAGTTAGCTGGCCAAGAAGGTATATCTGTCTTTAAAGATATACAGCATTTTTCAAGTGATTTCAGTTTATGTTGTCGGTTTTTTAAAGGGAATGTCATAAAGACATGGTTCGTTTTTTGTCAACAGGCATCTGGGGTCCCCACCTTATTGTAGTAAGGACATGCAAGTTGTTAAATTGGGAGGTGGAGTTCAAGCGCTGGTGTCCTGGCCTGAAGATCCTCCTGTACCTCGGCAACAGAAGAGAGCGCAGAAACCAGAGAATGGTAGCTTTGCTTTACTCAATATAAAAGGCCTTTCTCTTCTCAATAAACAGCTGTAAATGTGATAACTTATCATCTGATCCCTCTACAGTGGTGGGGGGAGGCCAACAGCTTCCATGTATGCGTGACATCCTACAAACTGCTGATGAAAGACCAGAGCCATTTCCTGAGGAGAAAGTGGAGGCACCTGGTCCTGGACGAGGTGCAGCTGATCAAAAGCATGACGGAGAAACACTGGGAAACTATCTTTGCTCTCCGAAGGTAAGCAGGGGGATAACCATGATATCAATTCCAGTTTCTCAACAACTATGATTATCATTGTTGTGGTCCATGTAGGGCTGTGCGATTATGGCAAACATCATAATCACGATTATTTTTGGTCAATAATTGATATCACGATTATTAAATACGATTATTCATTGACTTTGAAAACGTCCATTTATTGAACTTTAAAACAAATAATAGTTTGAACAGTATATTTTTGTTGATAACCCTGAACGTATAATTCAACTGAAAAACCTATACTAAAATAAATGATACATTCACATTTAAATAAATAATATCAAAATAATAAATACCAATAAACAAGATCAACAAATATTTTGGAGCGCACTTCAACAAGCTACTAAACATATATTAATATGATAAATAAAAATTAATTGGACCAAAATAAATTAGATAAAATATGTTGCCGTGCACTGTCACAACCTAGCAAAGCAAAATCATTTTTTTTTCCGATTATATTGTTTTCGTAATTGTGGCAGGCCAAAATCGTAATTGCGATTAATTGCACAATGTTTCTGAAAATGAGTTCACTGAGGAGTTTATTTCCTTGTGTGATATTACTTTTATTATTCTGGCAGATGCCCAGTTGACTAAACAAGACTTTGTATTTTGCAGTGAGCAGAGGGTTCTCCTCATAAACACTCCTCTACAGAATACTCTAAAGGAGCTGTGGACCATGATCCACTTCCTTTTGCCAGGAATCACCAGGTCCTACTCTGACTTCCCTGTTAAGGCAGGCACAGACCAGAACCAGGACTACTGCCACAAGCTGGTCATCCGCCTGCACAGGGTGGGTGTAGCCGCTTGTTACAGCCTGGCTCATTGAGGGTCGTAACAACCTGCACCATGCCACGAAATTCAGAACCATGATTGATTTAGCCTCAGCATCAATCCCTGCTCATCACATATCATCTCCTTACCATTATCTGTAGATGATCCAGCCCTTCATCCTCCGGCGCTCCAAAAGGGACGTGGAGAAGCAGCTGCCCAAGAAGTACGAGCATATCCTGAAGTGCCGTCTCTCCACCAGACAGAAGAACCTTTACGAGGATATCCTCACGCAACCAGGGTGAGTAACACTGAAGTTACATCATCTGTAATAGTACATTGTGTTGAGATGAATTTGTTTTGGGATATTTGTTTCTCCCTTTATTCTGTGGAACTCTTTATAATCACATGTTCTGTCTGGATGTGCTCCCCTAGAGCTCAGGAGGCTCTGAAGACGGGTCATTTTGTCAGCGTGCTTCAGGTCTTGATGCAGTTACAGCGAGTGTGTAACCACCCCGAGCTGGTGGCTCCCAGGGAGACCAGCAGCTCCTACTTCTGCTCCTCTCTGCAATACAATGCCCCATCACTCGTGCTGGGAGCTATCAGGAACGACTCGAGCAAGGTATACACTTTTCTATATCATATATATGTTTAGAATAGAATAGGATAATGTGTTTGAAACCTAATTGGCAGGAGTCATTGTTAAAAAGTAGACAACATTTGTGTGGGGTTTAAACGTAAAGATTTTCTTGCCTTATATGTTTTATTACATTATGAAAGAGACCGTGGTTATTTAGTGTTATTGGCAGACAAAATGAGCTGTATTAGGAAATTACTTTTGGCTCTTCAAAGTTCGGAACGCTAATTCAATTGAAATAAAGTTTCTTTATAACTGAATAAATCATAACAGTAATCATTGCTTTCTTACTATTTGAATACACTGGCCTTTTATTTGTATGCTTTATATTCTTCTATTTGTTTGCATGTCCATTAGAGGCCTTGCCATTTAGTTGTTTTTAACATTACATTATTTATTTATTTCAGTTTTGAACCTTGAGTATATGTTGGATTTCTTTATTAAAATGTGCCTTTTAGTAAAAGAAAGAGTATTCATAAACAATGTTCATTGACCCACTTGTGCTTTTTGTCTTTTATCTCATTATCCTCTTAGATTTCAAGCATGTCCATATTTGATCTGATCAATAATGAGAACCGACTGACCCGGTATCAGACTGAAGAGGCAGTTCCCAAACTGAAGATCACTAAGCAGCTCATCGAGGAGATCAACACTGCTCCAGAACCATCGCCACGACCAAAGCCGTGTCCGATAAAACCCACGAGGTCAGCACTTAAGTCTTTTAATATCCACGTAACTTCAGATGCTTGATGTGGAGATATTTTTCAAATTGCTCTGACATGTCAACCTCTGGCATTAAAGCTTATTAATAGCCTGATTTATTTCTGATTAGATTGTTCCAGCAAGTGCAGTATGGGACAAAGCCAGAAGGCCGCCTCGCTGCCGTCTCTGCTGCGGCAGGCCAGCGTCCTCCAACCAGCTCTCCCACTACTAGCACCTCTGTTTCCACCAACCTGTCAGCCCAGAACAGGGGCAAGTCCCCCGTCACCGCGGCAACTACCACAGCCACTACTCACGGTAATAACTTAGTTTTTACAATAAGTACAAGATTTCATATTTACTAATCGAACATCAAAATTGAAAAGACAAAATGAACCACCCATAGTTGTTTTGCTCGTACCACTTGTGTGTGATGTAGTTTAAGGGCTTAATCTGTATCACTAAGGATGTATCACATCCCAGGTATACAGAATGAAAAGAAACGTTTTATACTTGTGTTGCATACTGCTATATGCTGCATGATTGTGACACTGTTTTGGATTGAAATGAACCTGATTTTCTTCCATGTATTTAAGCTTTCCCCATCTGTCATATAATGTCATCATTAGTACTTACGGCACATTTTTTTAAATCATGTAGCATAGGCAGATATTAGGGTTTTAAATGTAACCTTCTCATACAACTTAAAGGAAATGTTTGGGACACACTCCCTGTAAATAGTCGCAGATGTTTCATATGTTTAGATGTATACTTCCATACAGCAGTGGTGGGCTGGCCTCATTGTTTTGGCACAGTCAGGATATTACGAAAGAAGAAACAGTCAGTCAACTTTTCAGATGAAGAGTAGCAGTAAAAAACCACGTACTGCAGTTAAGGAGACGCTTGGCTGCAACTGAATACACACACAGTCGCACACTGATGGAGCTGACATTTTACATATGCACAATTATTGTCACACCTACTTATTTGATAGTCAAGAAATAGATTTTATGTCCGTTCATAAGAAATAACGTCTCTAATCCTGCTTGCTGTGTTGGCCCGCTACTGCTGAGTGATTCATGTGGAGGGCATTGTTTGATCATAATAATGACATGACTAAATATTGAGTTACCCCTAACATGTAGTCCCATACCCCATTGCCTTGTGCTTCACAGCGGTTGGAACAGCTTCTCAGAGAGCGCAGACCGCCCCTCCTGTCAGCAGCAGCACTGCAGCCTCCTCTGGCAACGCTGGCGTTGGGAAGCATGTGTTGGGGGGGGGCTCTGTGGCCTTGGGCCAGACCTTAACTCCCATCAGCCAGCCTGCATTAGCACAGGTCCCCAGGCCAGCGCTAGCCCCCAGCCATGCCATCCAGCCCAGCTTACTGTCCCAGAGGCTGGTTCTTACATCTCAGGCCCAGGCACGGTTGCCTAGTAAGTGGCCTCCCCCCCTTTCCCTCCTCGGGCACAACCATATGGGCTGTTCTACACTGAGGCATTTACTTGGGGCACTGCTGATATGTGTTCAAGCTTCAATACTCCAAAGAATTGTGTTTCTGTGCATTTAATCAAACTTGCAATGGTAGCAGCACCCGTGGTTAAGCGATTTTGGTCATGGCAGAGATGCCCTGTAGCATTAGTTATACAACTTGTGAAAAAAAAAGGTTCCCATGAGATTTGATCTGTAGCCATATCAGCAGCATCTCCACAGCCTCACGTTCTCCAACTTCCTTCTTAAAACCTGCATGAACACTATGTACGACCCACTTATTTATACCACCATCACTACACTATTGACCTTAATTATGATGTGTTTCCTCCTTCTTTTTATTATTTATTGTATTCCAGTTACTAATTTTCTTTTGTCTTTTGCATCAGCCCAGTTGCAGGAGAGAATCTCAAAGCTTTGTTTGTTGTATTTTTTTCTTTGATCATGTTATGATTTCACTCTGATGTTGAGCGTACCTGCAAAGCACGTGGAAGCGGCCCCACAAACTGCCAACCCTTTCTGCCTCAGATGAGAACAGAGATGCCTTTTCATTAACGACAGACCCCTTTACATTTAATGAAAATGGTTTTTTTCTTTCGTAAAAACAAATCTAACTTGTATTTTGCAACGAAGATTTCTGCACCCTTCGAATAGGATTCTTAACACTTAATTAACACAGTTTTTATTATCATTGTAGCCCAATTAGCGACATTTAAAAAATATGTGTTACTTTACCGGGTGTATTGTCACTGCATTAACAATGCACAATGTGTTGCAATCACTATTATTTGTCAAAAATATTTCCTCTGATAGCTACTGGGCTCTACATGTTATTAATTGAAATTGACACACTAAATACTGTAGAAAGCACCTTTTATTATGACATATGTCTTAATATCTGGTGGCTGTGTACTTTTAAAACACTCAATCATCCTGTTAGACCTGAGACTAAAGCTTAATGCAAACCTTTTTGGCCTGAGGAACCAATTCCTTTCTATAATTCCCAAACTACTTGTGGTTCATTTCCTAATTTAGGTCCAGAGTGCATTGTTTAGTCAGAAATGGCAACACATGGTTACACCATTGTTTCAAAATGACGATTGATTAATGGGGGGTGTTCAAATACCTTTTTATTTACAGGATATCATTGTTGGACAATCCCGAAGTATGTATGTGTATGTTTCAGGCTCTCTGTCTCACCTGAGGACTTTCCTTACTGCCATTTTCTTTCCCCTTCAGGGTTTATAAAGTAGGAGCTGCTGTGGTTCTGTTGTGGAGGGCGGCTGTGCTCGTTCCTCTGATTAATCCACCCTGGTTCTGCATGTCTTGTCTCTTTTCACCCTTTAACTAACTGATGCAGAGCGTATTGTTGGGTGACTATTTCAGCTGACTTTTTAATGCTCTCTTTGATAAAGGGTCTGTTATTGCTTTCCATTGAAGGTGGAGATGTGGTGAAGATTGCCCAGTTGGCCAACATAGCAGGCAATCAGAATCGTATCTCTCAGCCAGAGACTCCTGTCACGTTGCAGTTTCAGGGAAACAAGTTCACTCTGTCGCCCAGCCAGCTGCGCCAGCTCACCACCGGACAGCCCCTGCAGCTCCAAGGTACACTCGGTAATGTACATCCCATCGTCACACTTTTATCTCTACATAATTCTCTCCTTTGTGCCAATAAACTAGACTTTTATATTGAATAATGGACTCTTATCCTACTTCCTCATGGCATACACAGTGGCCTAAGGTTTAGGATTATAATTGCATATTTATGGTTTAATTCATTTAATTTTTTGTTGTCAGTAAAGGTTAATTTTCAATATAAATGATTCTGCAATTAAAAATATCTTGAATACATTTAAAGATAAGCATGTTGTCTTACAATCCAAACGGATTTAAGCCCTTCTTTTGGTTTACTATAGCATTTCAGCTCTGTAAGTCGCCTCTAGTATGCTCTCCTTTACCAATAAGAGTTTGTATAAGGGCGCCCTCTTTAAATTGACATCGTGAAGTATCCATTTAGGTAGAAGACCAAGGAAGCACTGCTGTTATTCCCCCAGATTCCACTTTTCTTTTTATTAATAATAAGGATGCTCCGATCGCCAATTTCGGGGCCCATCGCCGGAATCAGTATCGGCCGATACCGATCGCTGATCCGATCGAATGGGCGGGGCCTAAATGGAAAATTTAAACATCACTTTAAATCTTCCATTTCACTTTAAATCTTCCATTTCCGGAAGCGCTCTCTTTTCCTCTCTCCCTCTCTCTCCCCCCTCTCTTTTCCTCTCTCCCTCTCTCTCCCCCCTCTCTCCCCCTCTCTCCCTCTCCTGACAGACTGTCAGTATCTCATGCAGCTCACTGATCCTGTAATGAGTGACCCGACAGTGAAGAATACATATATTTATAATGACTAGTTTAGCTTGTTCCAGAGGTAGATAAAATAGCTAAGTGTGTTAGGTCTAACTCTTAGTGTGTGTTTCGCTCCGCTTACCGGTCCGGCGGGCGGAGCTGCAGGATTTCTGCTTCACACACGTTGCATACCGCTATTTTACTGTTTTTTTCGGACACCTTAAAATAATGCCAGACCGGTGAAGCCATTTTGGCGAGCTTGTTTTGCCGCACACAGAGAAAAGTGTCATGTATTTTACGTCATGCGATCGGCTCTCGCGATCGGCACGTTTAGAGAGCACCGATCGATCGGTAGAGAGTGAGTATCGGCCGATCTCGATCGGTGACCGATCGATCGGAGCATCCCTAATAATAATAATAATAATAATAATAAATGTTTTTTTTTACAATACATAAAAAATCATGTGGTCAAGGGGAAGACTTAATGTGATTTCAATTGGACTCTGTGTCACTAGTTGTATTGATGTTGCTGTTTCCTTGATGTAATGTTGTTTCTGCCTTCAATTCCGATAGCATAACAATTTTTGCCAAGTTTTGAGGAGGCACCTTTTATATTTTTTGCTTCATTTGTTTCACGGTTTTAGGCAACATCCTGCAGATTGTGTCCGCTCCAGGGCAGCAGATCATCAGGCCCCAGGGATCCATGGTCATGCAAACAATGCAACAAACTGTCCCCGCCTCCAACGCCTCAGTTACACCTGGCACGCCTCATCCTGCGCTGTCAACAGCCCAGCAAGGTGACTCAATCACAGTGAATATTATTCTCTAACAGTCTTTCTCGATCAGTTATTTCGTAACATCAGCTAGTACCAATATATGCTGAAAGTGAATACATTTTAGTGCTACCTAACATGCTACTTTGTCCCCACAATTACACTTTTTTCCTGTACAATAGTTTCAACAATGGCATTTACAATAGCATTTCCTTTGAAAAACTATTATTGTATTGACGTTGTATATTTATTTTTATGAATTAGGCGTAACTTCGAACGCCACGTCGTCACCTACCAAGCTCACAGCTGCATCTCATGCTGGTTCCCAGGTCAGTACAACACTTTCAAGGACATGTTTGTAATGCCTGTTTTCACCTTTTTTAATAATCTGAAGCAAAAGCATTTTGCAGCATGCAGACTAAATTGATGAAGGAAAATGTAATTGTAGCCGTGTGTATTTATTCTCACTGCGATCTTCAGGAATCTTCAGAAGAAAAGACTCAGCAGCTGAAGGAGCGTTTGAGCCGCCTGTTTGAGGCGAACGAGCGGCGCTGCAGCCGCAGAGTGGTGTACGGGTCAGACCTGCTGCAGGCCTGTACTTTAACCACAGAGCCAAGTCACTCCGCCCTGACGGCTGGGGGCTGGAGGTGGGTGGGCCGAGAGAGCTGCCTCAGGGCTCAGAGAACCTGCGTAGCTACTACCGCTGCCCTGCAGTCCGCTCTGCTCACTGTGGAGGATCGCCTGCAGGCGGCCAACAGCCTCATCAAGAGGTACCCAAGCTTTCTGTTCCTGTTGCTAAACCACAAACGTTACACTGCTCCTATTCCAACAACGTGATACATACACTTCCAAATTGGCCTTGGCAGATTCCGCATTGTATTAGGCTTACTTACATTCCTAAATATTGAATTGGAATCTAAAATTGGAACACTACTGCTTTGAAATAAATGGATCTGGGAAATTGTTGGCAATACCCAGCCCTATTGGCATTAAATTAGTTGAATAAAACAAACCCTTTTCACATGTAGTGTTAAAACATATATATTTGTAAGTTAACTAAGAACGCAGATTTTGTTACAATGCAATATCATATGTTTTTTTCTTTTTCTGAATAATAATCGTCATGCCTCATGTTTTTAGGCTGGTATGTGTGGTGCCTCCAGCTGTAGCCCCGCCCCCTCACCTGTATGCAGCCAATCCCCCGGTTCCCTACAGCCTCCAGCAGAAGTCACTTCTCCGTCGGCTACAGGAGGCCGCTGCCCCCCACAGTGCTGACATCCATCACCGTGTGTCCAGGCCTCTCCTCTGTTGTGATGACCTGCTGCTAATGCAGATGGACTCTGGTAAGCCCAGGTTCTTTCTTGATTTTAGTTCAACATGCTGCAAGCTGGGACTGCAGAAAGAACGACTTCAACTAAAAACATTAGTAGTGTAGTCTCTCTACCTAGCAAGTGTGAATATCTCATCCAACATTTGCTTGTGTGCATTTACCGTGCAAAAAGTGTTGTTGTCACCTGTCTGCTCTTCAGAACAGTAACATGGAACAAATAATGTGAAATAGGCCATTTAGTACAGCATCAATGAAAAAGATGCTGAAATCTTCTGGGATTACCAGCACCTGCTTATTTGCACTTTATACTCTTTAAAGTTTGTTATTACTTTTTTCATTCAACTTAAATGAACATGTCGTGTTTAAAATGCAATCCGAAACATCTGACCATGCCAAGAATAATAAATCTTGATATTGTTCCTTTCCAAAGGTAAACTGGAAGCTCTTGCCATTCTGCTGCAGAAGCTTCGGTCAGAAAGCCGCCGTGTCCTCATCTTTACTCAGATGGTGAAGATGCTTGACATCCTGGAGGCCTTCCTAGATCACCGGCAGCTCACTTATGTGCGGGTCGATGAAAGCTTCAGTCCTGACGAACGACAGGTAAAATACCCCCACTTCTGACAGGCCACAATACTAATAACGAGGTTCTTAGCTTATATCAAGTCAAAAAAGTTCTGTTTTGTTACTGGAAAAGGGTGGGTGTTATTATTCCAATTACATTGACATAGAGTGTTTTCAGGTTTTATACAGGTTGAGGTTTCGCCCTCATGATTCAAAAGGGATCTTAATAATGTTTATCCCTTTTCTTGCATTTATGCACGTTAAGTGTTACAAAGTCATATGACAAAAAAGTTACGAGACCCAATAACTAGTTGCAACAGCAGCCTTATAACATTTTAATAAGCTGTGGGTCATTTCAATGTTTACAATAAGAATATCGATAATCTATAAAGTTTGTTTACATTGGAGAATGCTCATCATCTGTGGAATACAAACCATTGAGATAAGCAAAGAAAATACATCAAATACATTTCAAATCTGAGGTTTCTGCCGGGTTTGTTCATGTGCGTGGTTTTGTGTCCCTGCAGGAGAACATAAGGAAGTTTAACCGGAACAGGAACGTGTTCTGCAGCATCCTGACAAACCGCTGCTGCTCTGCAGTCGGCACTTTGTTTGATGCAGACACCATCATCTTCTACGACACAGATCTCAATCCCAGCATGGATGCCCGCGCCCAGGAGTGGTGTGACAAAATAGGACGTTCAAAGGATATACACATTTACAGGTGACATCATCAACACTGCAAATTCAGTTTGACTTCCTCTATATTGACATTTTACCACATCACTCGTAAAACTCCAGATGTGAAATACGTAAATCAATATTTAAGGACTTTGTTGCTACTTCTGGTTTCTTTGTGTGTCTTGCCCAGGTTGGAGAGTGGGAACTCCATTGAAGAGAAGCTGCTGAAGAATGGCACCAAGGACCTGATCCGAGAGGTGGCTGCCCAGGGTACCGACTACACCTTAGCGTACCTCACACAAGTAAGATGAATTCAATGTGGTCTTGTCCTGAGGTTTCAGACACTCTTCACATCTCTATTCTTTTGAAGACACATTACTATACCTGTATAACTGACCTGACATCATTTCAGCGGACCATCCAGGATCTGTTCGAGGTGGAGGCCGGCTCAGGGGAGAAGGTGGAGGAGTTTGTGGTTCTTCACCAGGAGCCGTCGGCCTCTGAGGCCATCTCTCCCAGAGTGGCTAGACCATACATCCAGGCTCTGCACAGCATCAACCTGGATGCCCTGCCGGAGGAGGAGCAGCAGCAGCATGAGGAAGAGTTAGCAGGCAAAGAGTCAAAGGACAACCAGGAGGAGGAGAGCAAAACTGACGAGGAGCCCGCTCAGAAAGAGGAGCTGAATGCAGTTATACAACAGGTACCTTCACTTTTTTACATATCGCTTGGAATCTAGAAATTCTGTTTGATTGTCTTGCTGAGTTTTGATTTGTATTTTCTTCCCTTAAACAGCTCACACCAATCGAAAGATATGCCCTGCATTACCTGGAGTACCTCCATGTCAGTGATGACCAAACTGCTCTCAAGGTAACTTACACTGACATGTTACCAAAACCCTTTTGAATGATATAGAGCAGTGCTTCTCAAAGTGTGGTCCGTGAGCGCCCCCTAGTGGTCCGTGAGTATATTGGTAAAATTTGAAATAAATAAAAGTTTTCCGCACTCTCGCGGAAATATCTCAGCAATGGAGCGAGCTTAAGTTTCATTGCATGATATAGCCCAGTGCAACACCTTCATCACACATGTTGCCACTTGTTTGTACCATTTTCAGGCGATTTGTAATCTGTTCTAGAATAACGATGTGTTTTTGGATTGGAGTTAGGTGGTCCGCGAGTGTTTTATTATTGGTTAAGTGGTCCTTGGTATGAAAAAGTTTGAGAAACACTGATATAGAGGCATTTACTATAGTATTTACATGTGTGTAAATCAGTCCACTTGTCATCTAATCCTGCTCTACTGCGTTGCTTTTGATACATTTGCCTGGTGTTTCTTCCCCTCAGGAGAGGTTGGAGTGCTCCAAGAGAGGCTGGGAGCTGCAGCAGCTCCAGAAGCTGAAGGAGGAGGAGGAAGAGCGGCACTTTATGGAGGGAGATGAAGATCTCTTCACCTACACAAGAGAGGATGCCTACAACATGGTGGGTGTGATCTCAACTAATCAAACATGAAGAGCTGTGTGGAATGTTATGCACTGTTGTTGACATGAACCTTTTCTCTGCGCTTCAACAGGAGTATGTGTTTGATGCAGAGGACGGCCATACAGAAATCATGCCGGTAAGACATCAACTGTAAAAACAGAAGTCCTCGTATTATCTAAATGTGGATCTTCACTATTCTCTTCCTAATGTTGTTTATTTGTATTGACCCATTCAAAAGTCCCACTCTGTCTTCTGCCTTTGTGCTGACTTGTGATTTTCCAACACAGCTTTGGACTCCACCCACACCACCGTCGGATGACAATGACATTTACATCGACTCTGTGATGATGCTGATGTATGACACTGCACCCATGCCGGAGTCCAAGCTGCCTCCTGTCTACGTCCGCAAGGAGCACAAGAGACTCAAGATGGACCCCTCAGGTGAGATGAGATTTATATTTAAGGTGAAATAGTTCTAAACGACTTGGATACATCTGTAGTGTCACTGCAGGTGTCTCTGTCCTGACTCCATGTGTTTGTCCGGCAGCAGCCAGAAAGAAGAAGAAGGGCCACGGGGAGACGGTCATCCCCCCTCGCTCGCTTTTCGAGAAGGCCAGCATGCTGAAAGTTCGCCGCGAGGGCAAAGACCAGAAAAAGAACTTCTCTCTCAAGCAGCAGGCTCCCTTTGCCAAGCCCCTGCCCTCGCTGGTTAAACCTGTCATGGAGGCGGGTCAGGACAACCCGGAGTGGCTCATCAGTGAGGACTGGGCTCTGCTTCAGGTACTGGCGCCTCTCACCACTACTCAAATTAATATATCTGGAATTGCACTTCACTTCAAAGAGGTTAGATGTTCATTCAATTTCCAAATGCCATTGCTGTGTGTCTGACAGGCTGTAAAGCAGCTTCTGGAGTTGCCTCTGAACCTGACAATCGTGTCTCCTGCACACACTCCTAACTGGGACCTGGTGAGCGATGTGGTGAACTCCTGCAGCCGCATCTACCGCTCGCCCAAACAGTGTCGCAACCGCTATGAGAACGTCATCATTCCCAGAGAAGAGGGCAAGGTAATGGAGAGGGCAGTCACCCTATTTTGCTGTAAAACTCAATTCCTCACCGTGTTCTCGTCTAAATAATATCTCTAACTATTTTTCAGTTGGTGTATGAGGCAAACCCCAAGAAGAAAACCAAGAGCATATACAAGGTACCCTATTCTGGCATTTTGATCGATTCCGCTTTGCTCCTGAAATTGTTGATTAACTTTAGTTCTGTGTTTTCTTTGCTCAGTCTAAGAACAGCCGCCCTCTGAGGACCTGTCAGATCTACACACAGGATGACAACGCCACTCACATTCAGCTCTACAACAGCCGCTTTGAACTCATGAAGATCATCGCCAGCAAGAGGAGCCCACCAATCAAACCACTGTAAGGGCTGATGAAGTGAATATAAAGTCTCATAACGGAGCTCACACCAAAACGTGTGACATGTAACAGGCTGTTATTGTTCAGATTGGATATGTCCTTCTCATCTGTATTCATTTAATTGATTCTGCTTACAGGCTTGGCATGAATCCATTCCAGAAAAATCCCAAACATGCCTCTGTTTTGGCAGAAAGGTTTGTTTAATGTCGCTGTATTTGTACCATAAACATCTAAGATATGAATCTATAAATAAAGATGAAAGTATAACATTGTGTTTCTTCTCTTCAGTGGGATCAGCTATGACAAGCCCCTCCCTCCCATTCAGGTGGCTTCTCAACGTGCTGAACGGATCGCCAAGGAGAAAAAGGTGATTGTTGGCAATGAATATGTCCACAAATGGCCATAGATCCAAATAGTGCTTGATATCTACTGAATGATGTGTTTGCATTTGTGTTTGCAGGCCCTTGCAGAGCAGCAGAAGGCTCAGCAGTTGGTCCAGCAGCAGCAGGCGGGGGCCCCCGGGGCCCAGGTGGCCCCCGGCCAGGCGCTGACTCCTGCTGCTGGCCAGGCTCTGGTCCCTCAGGCTGCCACAGTGCCCGGAGCTGCTGCGGTGCCTAATGCAGCTGTTCTGGTGAGAATCAAAACATGCTCTAATCAATATTGTTCTATGTATGGTGAGATCCAAAACAAGATGTTCTTAAACATTTGGTTCATGTTTTTCAGGCTGGAGCCATAAAGAATGCCACTGTGGGCACCACCATCCAGGCTGGTACGCTTACACACATATGGTTCACTTTACAGAGCTGTTGCTGTTCCAGTAGTTTATTCATTGCTCTTTGTTTCTTCCAGCCACTGTAGGGGGGAATGTGATTGTGAACACATTAGTTGGAGTTCCCCCAAGTCCTTTCCAGCCCAACAAACGTCTGGCATCTCCCGTCATAACAGGCACCCTCTCTGTGAGTCATGTTCTCATATCACTGCTGCTCTGGCTTAACTCAGCCTCCTACTGATTTACAGTCATTCATGACGCATTAGACCGGCATCATGCACCCTGCAGACTGAATGTTCATAACAAGTGTTGGAGCCTTTGCACATTGGGTTTATTTTGTTGTTGTTTGTGCAGCCTGCTGGTGCCGCTGGAGCCCAGGTGGTCCACGCTCAACAGAGGACCGTCACCGCTGCTGCAGCCCCTGCAGAGGTGGTCGCCATAGCTACAGGTGTTCGAGCTGTTACCCCAGTTACGGCATCAGCAGTAGTTACGACCACTCTGAGTCCGGTGCAGTCTCAGACGCGCCCTCTGGTCACTCAGGTCACACAAGGTACCAGATCAAAGGCTTCTCTGATAAGACCAGCACCTGCTGCTCTTTTAAATCTGACAGTTCTGACTTATCTACTCTCCTTCATCCAGCCGCAGGGATGCAGTTGCAACAAGGGAAGCCTCTCACTCCAGCTCACCTGCAGATGCTCCGACAGCAACAGCTGCAGCAGCACCAACAGCAGCAGGCTGCTTCCCCACAGATCAAAGCTGTAGGCAAACCCCAGGTACCAGCATCTTTACACAAGATGCACAAAATGTGACTTTTTAACACATCTCACATATGAGCTGCACTAATAGAAATGTTCAGTATGATGGAATTAATGGTAGTACTTCCGATTTACTCAATAAAAAATGCAATTACACAGCGCAAGGGTGTGTACAGCTAACTGACATTAACTCTGTGATCTGTGTGTTTACAGGAGTTGTTGAAGATGCACAAGCATAAGTTGCAGCTGCAGCAGCAGCAGCAACAGGTAGCTGCAGCAGTGGCAGCAGCGCAGGGCCAACAGGCTGCAGGGGCCCAGCAGGCCCCCCAGGGTCAGACTGCACAGACCACACAGGCCAATCCCCAGTTGGCAGCAGTGGCAGCCCCCAGACCTGGAGCTGTGCTGACCGGCGCCACGGTGGCCAACCTGCAGGTGGCCAGGATGGTAAGATGGTGCAGATTGATGTGGGAGACAATAAAAGATTTCTTGCATCAAGTTCCCCACAATATGAATAAAAAGACCAGCTTTCTGTAGGTAGATTGTAAGATTATAAATAATATAATCTCGACTAAGTTGTTGTCTATATGGTACAAACATTTTATCTTTTTAGTTATTTGATTGGCGGAGGTGTAGTCCAAACAAGTTGATGTATAACAAGATCATACAGTATGAGAAAATTCAGTGTAATTTCCCCACCAAAAACAATGTCTTCATTCTGTTATAATTTCTTGATGTAACTTCTTAATCAATATTTGTTGTTTATTTTTTAGGCTCGACTGCCCACTCAGGCAGGACAGACGGCTCAGGTGACCCTCACCAAGCCCCCAGTGGTCTCTGTGCCAGCGGTGGTCTCTTCAGCTGGCGTTACTACACTGCCAGTCACTGTAGCAGGCATCAGCGTGGCTATTGGCCAGAAAACAGGTGTGCTAAAAGTCTGATGGATAGGGGACCTTTTGTCTATAGGCGCTTTCACACCAAGTACTTTGCCGTACTTAGTTCCCACTACTACTACTACTACTACTACTACTACTACTACTACTACTATTACTACTACTACTATTATTACTACTACTACTTCTTCTTCTTCTTCTTCTTCTTCTTCTTCTTCTTCTTCTTCTTCTTCTTCTTCTTCTTCTTCTTCTTCTTCTTCTGTACTGGCAGGCCGCAAACAACTTCACGGCATATACTGCCACCCGAAGTCCCCGGCCGGAAGCCCCGGAGTTAGTTAGATTAAGTTAGTTTCTCTCCGTTGGTGCGCTATGCTAATGCTAATAATGCTAATGCCAGCAAATACAATGACGGCTTCACAAAACTTTTCCCAGTTTTAGGGGGCGTGGTTTGCAATCTGCACAGCCAATCAGAAATGGGAACCTTTTTCTCCCATGAAAGTACCTGCTCTCTAGCAGGGACTGAAAAGGGGGTGAAAAGGTTCTCATGAACTCAATTCTAGTTCCGGATTTTTTGGTGTGAACGCAACATTTCAAGAACTATCGGAACTATACTGGGAAAAGTACTCGCCTTATGACTTTGACTAGATTGTTGCTCCTTACAGTTACCGGTCACTTAACAGTTAAAAATGAATTTATTAAATAATGTTTATTTTATTTTGATCATATATTTATTTTTGCTCAATATAGGATACAACAATGATTAGAATCTGGGAAAACAATATTTGTTTTTGCTTGGGTTTGCATAATTTTAAAAGGACCTCTTTTCCGACAAATGTGCTGTTGTTATCATTCATCATCACAAATGTTTTAATTTTTGTCCTAAATGTCAAATATATCTTTCTTTCTCCTCTGTCAGGGGGGCCTGTGCTGTCGCCGTCCTTCCCCCAGATGCAGGTGCAGCAGCTGCTCCAGTTAAAGAAGCAGCAGCAGGCGGCCGCTGCCGCGGCGCAGCAGAAGGCCGGCCAGCCGCAGCTGGGACAGACCACTGTCCAGCAGAAGGTAACGCTAGAATATTTGAACTAATAGTTAAAAAAAACATGTATTCAGTCTCTGTCTACAACAGAAACAACAAATGCAGTGTATCAAAGATAAGAACAGAAATTGGTTAGAATTTTTGTTTAGGATTTAGCTTAGAAGTGTCTTAATCCCCAGCCCCTGCAGTCTACAACATTTTGAAATGTCCTTAGACATGATACTAAACCCTAAATGTAAAACAATAATCAGTGGCAACTGTGTGTGTGAATGTGAGTCTCTCCTCATAAGGAGGTGGCACTATATATGAATGTATGTGAATGGGTGAATGCTGACTTGTGTAGATGTAAAGCCTGGTCTTTAAGACTATAAAAGCACTATGTCAATCCAGTCAAATGACCTTTAAAGAAGTTATTTTGTATATATTGATTGTTGTGCTTTTATTTGTTTGCATATGTATATGTGTCTGTTGATTTTCTATTTTATACATATATTTGTATTCGGGATTGTGGGAAACGGTATTTCGATCCCTCTGTCTGTACACACAAACTGAAAGATTGACAATAAAGATGACTTTGATGAATGTGAATGGAGTAACTGTAGTGTTATTTCCTTTAGATCGGCGGCCAGCAGGTCACAGTGCAGGCAGCTCAGCCGGCCCAGCAGTCGCAGCAGAAGGTGACGTACGCTACCACCACCCAACTGCAGTCAGGGATCAAGACCCAGTTCTTCACTACATCCATCGCCCAGGCTCAGAAACCCACCGGAGCCCAGCAGATCCAGGTACCTGATCACCGGAGCTCACTATTGAACAGTAAATATTCGCAGGTGAACAGAGTGTGTTGATATGAGATGTTCTTGTTTACCTCTCTTATCAGGTGGCTAAGCTCCCACAAATAGTGCAGCAGCAACCCACCGTGGCCAATATTCAACAAATTGTGTCGTCTCCACAGCAGGTAAGGGCTTTAGGCTGAGCAGTTTAACCTCTGTTATTTATACATCCATCTTAATTCATCAGGGACATAGCACGTTACTCACATCCTTGAATGCATGGCTGAGGCAAGTTGGCTTAGAATTAGGGATGTCCCGATCACCTTTTTTTGCTCCCGATCCGATTCCGATCATTTGATTTTGACAATCTGCCGATACCGATTTTTCCCGATCCGATCTTTATGCAATGCATTAAGAGAAAAAAAAGGTAACAGATAACGGCTGGTCATCCAACGCGATGAATTCAGCTATCTTGGCTGTTATTTTTTTGGCCTTTTCACTGTTCTGGGGCAGTTTCTCTTTCCTTTTAAAAGTCTCTGAAAGTGTCGGTTGTTTCAGTGCCGTTACCCGAGTGGCCGCTGTGTACTCGCCGTGTTGTTGTTGGTGTTTGTTTCTCAGGTAGCGTATTAGATTGGTCGTGTTGAACGTAGCTCTGTTCTTTCCACCACGCGGAACCTCCGCCTTGCAAACATTGCATCTGGCTGTTACACTGCCTTCGCTTTCAATTTTATAATACTTCCAAACTCCTGACATTTTCTCTGTCCCGACTCCCGAGTCACCAGCTGAACGTAGCCTCTCGTTAGCTTGCTGCTACTATTAGACACTGCGCCCACTCTGTTGCCAGATTTGAGAGAAATAAGCAACCAGGTCTGAAAACAAGCCCAAAGAAAGCAACACATACATAATGTTGTGTAATTTTAAACCAAAACTAAGTCCTCAGGATGACTTTAAGACGTGAACATGGTCATTTTTGTTTTGTAACATTAAATAAAAAAATATATATATTTTATATAAAAAAAAAAAATCCCGATCACCGATTTTTTTCTCCCGATTCCGATCTTTTGAAAATCACGTGATCGGCTCCGATCCCCGATCACGTGATCGGATCGGGACATCTCTACTTAGAATGATTGTTTATTTAATCATTTTGACATTTAAACCAGGCACGATAAACAAAAAGAACGATAATAACTAAACCACACAGGACCAAAGAAGTATAAGGGTCAGCCAAGGTTCCTGCCCGCTCTTTTTGGTTTTCCTTCGATCAGGCTGGACCGGGTTCACCTGAGAGATAACACAAGACCTCATGAGTCAAAGTACATCATAACAAGTGTGTTAGAGGGGTATTACAAAAACAATAAAGCTTTTACTGCAGAGAAAAGGATCACATCAAACCTCTGAAACAGGTTGTTTCTCTTTTTACATTTTACTTGTTTATTGCTTTTCTTTACTTCCTCTTGTGGATGCACTCTCCCTTCACTGCTGTAAACCTGGACATCTTCCCGCTGTAGTACTTAATGTACTGACACACCAAACCAACATAAAAAAAAAACTACACTTGCCTCACATTTATTGCATCTTGGCCAACACTGCAAAGACTGCTGCCACATATCTTGTAATGTATGCGCCTGGATAAAAGGAAATAACTCCATAACAGCGGGCAATGGAATCTGTCATTCAAGAAGGGAAACGTAGAATTCATCATTGAAATACAATGGCCATTTTCACACCATCACGCTTACTGTCATTCTAGAGGGCCATGGCTTTTTGAAAATATCCATAGAAGGATAAGATAAGGATGTCAAATCAAAAGTGACTCGTTCTGCTCCCTCAGGACATGAATTGTTTGTTTGTTTTCCTCTCGTCCGTTTCTCTTCACGTGGGCCATTTAGCTCAAGCAGAACAGCCAATCAGTGATTTATGTGGCCTGAAAGCTGGATGTTGGAAGCATTGTTAAATGCAAATGGAGTCCGATTCAACATAAAAACATGGCCAGCAGACATTCATAGACTTCCACAATGTCACCCTCGTCCTTTAAGTGGCTTGGTTTGTTTGATCCTTCATGAAAGATTCTCTCTGATGTTCTGTTTGGCCCCCCCCCCCCCTCAGCTCCAGGCTCAGACGGTGACTCTGACCCAGTCGGCGGCGTCCTCTCCGGCCCAGGTGCAGATGATTCCTGCGGGGTCTGCGGCGGCGCAGGCAGTCCAGCAGAAGCTCCTCCAGCAGCAGGTGGTGACCGCAGCCACCTCCCCCCAGATCCAGACGCCCCCCCCCCCACAGCCCCGCCCAGCAGCCTGCCGAAGCCCCGGTGCAGCCCGCTCAGCCCCAACAGCCCGCCAAGGGTCAAGCTCGCCAGGGGGGCATCAGGGCCAAAACCCCTGCCAAGCCCAGCAGCTAGGAGACGCACTCTCATGAATCTGATGTGTTTTCCTGCAGTACAGATGTGAGGCGTTGTTATGGATCCCACAGCAGCTATAGCCAGAGACAGACATCACGTTGTTAATCACACCCAACCTTTACCTCACTTCAACCATAGACTAACTGTTCCACAGGATCATTTCAGTGTTCAGACCTCCAGGAAGATCAACCACAGCTTCTGGTGGGATCCATAAAGTTGCTGAGTCAACTTTTGTTACTGCTATTCTTTATTCGTGTCATGAAATAAGGAAACGTCTTTCCCCCTCAACAACTGCCCAGCACATGAAAGGACAGATGCAGCAGTCCTGCCTTCAAATGATGATTATATTACTACTCAAGAGAAATCTGAGGCTGAGGCTTGTGGGTAATTCCTCATTGATAATGAGCTGTCCATTAGAATAAGTGTATTCATAAATAGTCCCTTTTATGTCTAATTCCCTTGTTGTCTATAGAAACTGAATGGAGAATAATGCACGTTCCTTTAGTCATTTGTTTTTTATTGCAGCAAATACACTGTAAACATGTACTTTAGTATTTTGTGTTTTCTCATGAATTGTCTTTTTTTATTGATGTCAAGGAAAAAAAAAATGTAAATATCAATGAAAAACATTTGTACTTGTAAAGTAGTCGTGTTTTCATTGGGTTTTTTCAGCCTAATTGTAATAAAGTGTTTTGTTTTTATATACAAATTCATCTTTTTTCCTTTGATTTTTTTTCATTAAATCCGTTGTAAGTACTTTGAAATCTTGTGGGTTCTTCTAACACATTCCCTGCTATGATATAGTCCCTAAAATGGTTGTTCCAAAAAATCTGGAGGATGTCATCTTATTTGATAATTGGTGCTCTATTAATAGCTATTCATTATTTTTGTATGACTAAAGGACCTGGAGGCAGGCACATTCGGCGCAGCAGGATTCAGCTGAGCAACAAAGTGAGTCAAACGCTGTGGGACAGTTTAGGTTTAGCATGCAGTGGATATTCAGCATCTTGTCCTCACACCGTCTGCTGAGCCCGGCTCGCTGCTGGCCCGGCTCGCTGGTGACTCGGCTTAAATGTCCACTGAGTTAGTGTGAGAGCAAAGGCGCTGAGAATCCCCCAACCCTCCACTACACTTAATGTCTTTTTGTTGTAATTTATCTATTTAGCCTGAATTGAGCCATGTTTGTCACATTGAGATCCGATATCTTTTTCACCATAGTTTTGGCCGCGGTTACACTGTGTAGAAGTCAGTTTCAAGTTAGATATTCGACAGACATTCGAACCAGTCTTCTAACGAAGTGGTTACCAACCTTTTTAGTCTCGTGTCCCCTTTGAGCTAGTCGCAACTCTATAAGAACCCCCTCATTCATCTGTGATGATTCGCCTACATTTGTTCTTCTATTAAACTCTTTGTAATCTTATCAAACCCAACTGCTCCTTTGATGAACATCACTTGTATAGCTCACCCTTAATACAAATGTTTTTAAACTAGACATTAACACTAATTGTCAGTGAAAGAAAAATAATATTTAGACTCACTTCTAGCAGTTTCAGCATCTTTTGTTAAGAGCTTTAATGAGTCACTTGAGTTTGATAGTCTTTCATAAACTTTGATAGTTCTGTGGGCAGGACACCAGGATTATGTGGAAATATATATTGCAATCCCTAATCTTTTGATTTACCCCCTGCAATCCCCTCAAGTACCCCGAGGGGTCCCCGTACATATGCCCACATCTGAGCCCTCGTTACCACAGCATTTCACTAATGGGCGGTCATACAATATTATTTGCACAAAAACCAAAGGTCATTTCAAATTGTCCAGACTAATTGCCTTAAAAAGGAGAACAAAATTATTATAAATGTATTAGCGCATTTTCTAGATGTTCTGATCTCTTTGATGCCATGTGTGACCTACTGACTCAAATCGATGCTGCATTAGTCCACCTTCTTGTTTACATCAATATTTTCATAAAAATATGTTGTTATGGATTTCCGTGCGTTATAACAAAGTTAACTAACGTTTATTGCAGCCTACTGGATATACACCTTGAAAGGCAAGTAGTTATCAATTTATAAACTCAAGTAATTTAAAAGTAGATACAAAATCAATTTGTTGACCATTTATGGCAACAATTCTCTGCAACAATGCTGGTCTTACTGTTCCTGAACGGGAAAGAAAACATGTTTCTGCATTTAAAGCAAGATGCAGTTGACTAAGCCGCTCTTGTATGCCTATTCTATCAAATACATACTAAAGATTCTTATAATCTTTTGCAGGAGCTGATGTGTATAATGGTGTCATTTGCAAACTTGCTTCAAATCGGGAAAAAACATTTAAACAAAATGTGCACTCTCTTGCTTCAAAAATGTGATGCAGATGATTCCACTAGGGGGCACTGTTGCATCAGTATTGCCCTGCCTTTTGGAAGAAGACATTACTACACTGTGGTTTCAGTTCATTGAAAGCTCCCATCTCTCTGGCACTCTGAGGCCGGTCCACATTCAGCCCTAAACGCCTGAGACAAGGGAGGTGAGGCGGAAGAGTGGCCGAGAGACGAGCAGATGGCAGAGATTTTTCCTCTGGCCTGAACATCACTCCAGCGTGCCCAATGTTTCTTATTTGTATTCAGAAAAATGGGCATTGTAAACAGGAGTGGTTGTTTTTTTCCTGCATGATGTGAAGGTCAGAAACAAGAGAAGCTATAACGACCCTGAACCAGGGGCGGACTGGGGGGGAAAAGTGGCCCGGGGATTAATTGACAGACAGGCCCACTTAATGCGCGGCATGTATCGGCCGGCCGGCAACGAAAGTATGTTACTTAACAAAGAACCCTATGCCTTTAATGTTATTTTGGACAATTATTCATATAGTAATCACATTACCTGAGCCCTTGAGTTGCCTAGAGCAAAAATAGTTACGGCATATATTTAGTGATTTTAATGTTAACAGATCTTTGATGCAATAACATTTTGACCCAATTTGCCTGACTTGACACATGGAATAAAACATGGGCGACGTACGAAGCATCCTCAATGTGGGTGAGACAATTTAACAGGGGGTGTGGGCAGGTGATGGACCTCACCTCCTCTAGGGGGGTCCGGGGGCAAGCTCCCCCGGGAAGATTTTTTTTTAAATGTCGAAGTTAAATGCATCAATCTGGTCAATTTTGAGAGCAAAATTAGGGACTAAATCTATGGCAATCAGTAGGGGCTTGGACTGTGAGCCGTAGGGTCGCCGGTTCAAGTCCCCGACCAGACCTATTTGGAGTGTGGACTTCTACTTGGAGAGGTCCCAGTTCACCTCCTGCCCTGCCGTGGTGCCCTTGAGCAAGAAACCAGACAAGGCTGTACCTTTAGTAATGAATATTACATGTTGTGAGGAAATCTTTCCACCAATAATTCCAATAAGTAATCCAAAATGTATTCTTCAGGTTTACGAAAGTAACTGTAATCAGATTACTCGTTTTTCAAATGTAACGCGAGCTGAATACAGTTACTTGATTTTTGTATTCTGATTACGTAACGCCGTTACATGTATTCCGTTACAACCCAACCCTGGCCACACCCCACTGGGCTGGGCTGGGCCGGAACACTTACAAATGTGGGCCGGTAGGATTTTAGAAACTTTTTTTGTTGTTGTTGGCCCTCCGGCCCACACACAGCACCGGCCCACCGGGGAAACTCCCGGTATTCCCGATGGCCAGTCTGCCCCTGCCCTGAACCTTTGTAACTGACTACATATACTCAAGTACTGTACTCAAGTATAATTTAACATTCTCTGTCATTTTATACTTCTACTCCCTCACACAGGGAAATGAATGAAATGGTGTTTTGGCGATTAGGCCCAGGTTTTGTAGGACATCATTCGGGAAGGGAAAGAACCGTTTCCGATGAACCCCCCTGGGTCTAGACACTGGTGGTGGTGATAAGTGGTTAGGTCCGGTCGGAAGGGAGAAGGTTAAGCTTGGCCCTGAGTTGGAAGCAGGAGGCGAAGGGGTGGAGGAGGGTTGCGCGTTGACACCTGGAAAACAGCTGATAGAAAAGGGGAGAGCATAGGGATTAACAGGTGCGATAATTAGGCTTGTGAATGGAGGGAAGTGATAGGTTAGCTAAGGAGTGGCGCTCCCTGTCATCTAGTGAAGGGAGCGAGTATTGCCATGACGTGCAATACGGAGTGATAGGTCTTCCTGCCTGAACTTGCGCTAAGCTTCATTGCAGTACTTAAGTACAATTTGAGATACTTTTACTTTACTTGAGTATTTCCATTTGACCTCAGAGCAGGAGCTGCTCTGAAGCGTTTCAAGAGAGCAGTGAATCACACCACTTCAATTCCTCATCTCTCTTCACAGCTCTCTGTGAATGTGTGCATCTGATGGAAAGAGCTGCAGTGAAAAACAGAAGTATGAACACTTGTGTGATCATACTCCACTTTCAATCCCACCTACCACTACCTTTTTATCAAATGTCAGTTTACAGCTGATAGGGATGAGTATGTCAGTGCACCTCTCGCACACAAGTGTAAACATGCAAACGCTTCTGTTTTGATTTCAAAGCGGGGGAACAACACGAGCTCTGTGATCCAGGAACTGAGAGAGAGACGTTTACAGCTGGAAGTTCAGGGTGCAGGAAACCCCCCATGGCAGCACTTTGGAGTGCAGGCTTGTATTTTGATATCTATATTCCAATTAAAAGAATGATGTATTATGGGGGTTGCAGAGTAACCAGATGGAGGTAAGGCTGTCAGAGCTGATCTCATCCCTCTCCCACCATGAGTGTTTACATCTTCAAAGCCTCTGAACAGTGTGAAATGTGCGAGTCAGGGATAAGGGCTGCTGTTTCACTGTTGTGTGTTTTCCTCCATTTGCACAGAGCCGTGAACAAGAGCCCCCCCCCCCCCAGCATGATGGGAAGCAGAGGAGCCATGTGAGTGACAGCCCGCTGGATAATACAATCATTATGTGTGTTGACAAGACAACAGGGAAGATCAGGTCAGTTTTTTCCAATAGCTTCAATGTTATGTGACCCAGTGACTGCAATTCCATACCAGATTGACAAATAAGACACAACTCTTTATTGGATTGTATTGTTTATTCTATTAGGAGAATAGTTTTACAGTTTTTTGAATTTCTTCCCTGTCATGTGACCAGAATCAATGCAGTATTATATTACTACAGTAGACAAGTAGGTTTATTTATTTTGTTGTATGAATGAAGATTTTATTTGTCTTAGTTTTAATAAAAAATGCAACAATTGTTTTGTGTTGTTATTCAATACTTTCAATGTTATGTGACTCAGTGACTCCAAATTGATACCCTATATATTATAACGACAATGGACAAATAAGAGACACATCTTTTTATTAGATTTAATTATTTTCTTCTGTTTTATATGAATTTTGTTTCAATAGCCTCAATGTCATAAGACTTCCAATGAATGCAGAATTGCACTGGACAAGTAAGACAAACCACTTTCTATTGGATTGTAATGCTTTTTCTATTTAATATGAATAATTTTGATTGAAAACTCTTGGATATGTTCAATAGCTGTGCTGTAACGACTTCAAAGTATGCAGAATTAAATACTTAAGCCATATTTTTCTGTTAATACCTTCATGAAAATATCAGTACGACGAGGGCTTTGTTGTTCCCTAAGAGACGAACAGGACTGAACGAAGGCAAACTCAGCACGTCGTGGGGGGAAAGCATCAGGTAGCCTACAAAGAAACCCAGCGAGGTGTTTCTTGTCAGGGCTGCAGATTAAAAAGACAAAATCCTGCGTCTATCTCCCCTCCTCACTCTCTAATGTCCCGGCCCTGATCACTCAGCCCCGGGGGCTCCCTGCTAATGATGTTCCTCCAATGATGCTGATGATCACCGCTATTGGAAAAAGAAACAGGCCATCTATACTAAAAGGTTGTCATGGCAACCCGCTGCTGCGACCCCCTTTAGTGCAAATCACAGTGCTGGTGGGACAATGGTTTATGTAGCACACACACTGGCAACACACCGCATCTCTGTCATGCCTCAGCTCAGTTCCTCTCTACATGAATACATCACACTACATACACAGTTATTAAGCAAGAGGAGTAATAAGGGGATGGCACACTCTGACATCCAAAAAACTGTAAATCAATAGGAGTGTAACGTTTCATCCATCTAGGTCAATATTCCAATTTAATCATCAACATCATACATAATCGATGCACAGCGGAAACATATATAGGGTACTTATTACCTTTATCATACGCTTAATTTTGAAATTCCCAACCATGTCTGTGTCTTGTCTATCTCCTTCACAACCATTTAATACAATTGTCAAATTATCTTTTAATTGCTTTTTGTGAGTTGATGAAAATGTAAGCGATGGTGTTAAAGGGGAATTTGATAACATCTCATAGCAAGTGAAGGCCCCTGACTTAAGTCTTCCTTTACATTACGACGTGCAAACTCAGATCTGCAAGAATCACGTAAATTGGCTTTTAATAAACCATAACCATATTAAGTGCTACATAAAGAAATAAAAAATCTTTTTATCTTGTTTTGCTTTTATTTGATTGGCCAAGGTGCAGTGCAAACGGATTTGTTTTCAGACTGAGATGGAAGATGTGTCGACTTTCTGCTGAGGGATTTCTACGTCTGCGTTTCTGTGAGGGTCTAGCGAGCCGATTAATTGAAATTGTATCGTGCCAGATGTTGTGATATAGGCAAATAAAGAACAGTTGTCCAAAGTATTGATATAATACCTTAATGGAATGAACCTTGGGATT
Organism: Pseudochaenichthys georgianus; assembly: GCF_902827115.2. Lineage (NCBI taxonomy): Eukaryota > Metazoa > Chordata > Actinopteri > Perciformes > Channichthyidae > Pseudochaenichthys > Pseudochaenichthys georgianus. Next base: position 33,070,000 of record NC_047511.1, read on the forward strand.
TACACTCTAGTGTGTCCATAGTAAGCAAGGTGTTTAACAGAGGAATGCTTGGTGCAATAGACATCTTCCACGTTACAAATGGCTGCAGCAGCTTTTAATTATGTTGAGATCCTGCCTTTCAGATCCATACTAATGAGGATAAAAGATTATATGATTTGTATGATGTCCTCCCCTCTGTAATGGAAAGACGTTGCTCTGTTTAGTCATCTCCCAGTGCTCCTTAAGCCTCCTACCAGCCTAGAGACCCCTGAGGCGAGTACAGGACACGTATTACTCTAAATGACGAGTCACGGGTCTGCAGGCTGGATTTCACTGAATTGCAGGGGGATGATGGTGGTGAGGGAGGGGTGCTTATGTGCCAGTGGTAATTGCTCTGAATGCAAGATGGGGTGAGAGAGCACCGGAGCTGACACGCTCCACTTCCCTCGACAAAGTGATAGGAAGTGTCATTCGGCACTTTGAAAACACTGAGATCTACAGTATAAGTCTGCCACTCTCTGCTCCCACCTCCCACTCTTCCTCTCTGAATATCTCTCTCTCTCCCTGGGCTTCTCTTTTCTTCCCTCGCTCGTCCCCTCTGCCTGCTCCTGTCAGCTCACTATAGGCTCGACTGCTCTCATCTTCCACGCAAATGTCTTGTGGTATGACAGTCATATAAGCGAGAGGCTGTGAACCACAAAGGGAATCTCTGTCTTCTCTCTGTCTTCTCTCTTCTCTCTTCCCTCCATACCCCCCATCACACACACACACACACACACACACACACACACACACACACACACACACACACACACACACACACACACACACACACACACACACACACACACACGCACGCACGCACGCACGCACGCACACACACACACACACACACACATATTTAGAAACTCCCTATAGCCAAGTCTTCCTACCTGAACTGCCCCCCTGAGTTATAGTTTTTCTTTTCCAGGTGCATGCCAACATTCAGTCATCCACTGTAATTAATTGTATCCACTCGGAGCATGAGTCATGATCTCCTCTTCAGCACACCTGACATGTTGCAGTCCTAGGCTGTCAGATCTTGTCTTTTTGAATGTATTTCTTTGTTTGAACAATGATAGGAATTTGGCAAAAAGCCACTTATAAATGTACCTACAGTAAATAACAACGTACTCAAACAATTTAGTATTGCATTTCTATAACATTTAGGGACTCGTGACGTGAGATGTATTTTAAAACAATGATGGTCAAAATAGAGGAAGAAGAGGTGTAGTGGAATTTTTTATTATATCCTTATATGCTTAAACCAAATGCTTCTCAAAACATTGTAAAACACCTATATAATTTCCTGAGATGTGCTGTTTTCTTCTCATACTCTACTGTGGGTTTATTCCCAAGCGCTTCAAGGCCACAGAGCTGATTTGGCTACTAGGTTGAGACTCACACAAAGTTACACAAGAACTTCCCTACTCTGAGAACCGTTATACTATCTACCGCTCAAGGACAGGTGTCTAATAACAATATGTGACTGTGTGAAGACAGATTTCTGAACTTCCCACTCCTTCTTGTATATAAGCTTTGCTACTATATTGTACTGCGCACACTCACGCAGACTATCCTATACTCTGTGAGACCTGTGACTTTGTATTGCGTTTTTGTATTTGAAGCTTCAAATAAATAACCACAAAGACAACTCTGTCTGTTTCACCATTTATTTGTTTTGATCACTCTGACTTGTACTCTCCACAGTATTGGGTCTCAGATTTCCATAACAATTGGCGTTGTTGGCAGGATTTCTGCAAGTTCGATTGGGAACACCTATGGACGCTGGTGGTCGCTCCAGGATCCTCGGATTCTCCTCTACCTCGACAGAAACCGTACGGGACGAGAGGACCAGCGCCGGGGTGGAACCGATTGACTTCACGAGATCCAACGAACTCAAAAGGCTTTCAATACTCGGTGAGATGTACAGTGTCTACATTGTCGATCACCACAAGGTAAAAAGAGATCTGACGTCCGCTGGAGCTAAATTCGTTGGCGGCCTGTTCCCATGGTGGGGTACAGTAAACAATTCCCATAACATAGATACTTTAGACGTTCGGCTAGAGAACCTCACTTACGAGACGACGCAAGGCTTCCAGGCATTGACCCCATTCATAATAGCCTCTAGGAACATGCTCATGCAGCACCAATATGCTCTTGACCTTTTGTTCGCCTCAAAGGGTGGCCTGTGTCATGTGATCGGTGACTCCTGTTGCACTTACATTCCTGACGCCACCAAGAACATCACTGACACCGTGCTGCATCTCAACGACCTGTTAGCCGACATGAAAGCGGATGACATATCCAACGCAGGTGGCTGGGACTGGTGGTCCTGGCTTACATCAGGGGGGTGAGAAGCATGGCTGGCTAGGATAGTTACACCCCTGGCGATCATTTTTGGCCTATTAATCAGTTGTACCTGTTTGATTATCCCAATACTGAAGAAGTGCGTTTCCAGCATGGTATCCTCAGCTTTCGTTCAGTATACTGCTATTCCATTACACGACAATCCTTTGCGCCACAGTGAGATAGACCAGCTAGAATTAGAAGAGTCTGATTCCGACACTACAATATAATCATGTGAATCGAGTGTACTCTCCTCTTATGCCTACATTATATTGGAGTCTGTCCTCCACAAAAACAGCCAGTTTTCTATGATATATTTGTGATGTGTTTACTTAAACCAGCGATGGAGTGTATTCATTGATATGTTATATCAGTCTATCCTGTCATTTGTTTTTTTATTGATCAAGTATGATCAAAAGGGGAGAATGTAGTGGACATTTTTATTATATCCTTATATGCTTAAACCAAATGCTTCTCAAAACATTGTAAAACACCTATATCATTTCCTGAGATGTGCTGTTTTCTTCTCATACTCTACTGTGGGTTTATTCCCAAGCGCTTCAAGGCCACAGAGCTGATTTGGCTACTAGGTTGAGACTCACACAAAGTTACACAAGAACTTCCCTACTCTGAGAACTGTTATACTATCTACCGCTCAAGGACAGGTGTCTAATAACAATATGTGACTGTGTGAAGACAGATTTCTGAACTTCCCACTCCTTCTTGTATATAAGCTTTGCTACTATATTGTACTGCGCACACTCACGCAGACTATCCTATACTCTGTGAGACCTGTGACTTTGTATTGCGTTTTTGTATTTGAAGCTTCAAATAAATAACCAGAAAGACAACTCTGTCTGTTTCACCATTTATTTGTTTTGATCACTCTGACTTGTACTCTCCACAGTATTGGGTCTCAGATTTCCATAACAGAGGCCAAGATTTTCAGTCCACAGGTAACGCATCAGAAATACTAGATCCTATATTTCCCATAATGCAACACTATAGCATCTATTATTTGATCTTTAAATTCCTGTGACTCCTTTTGTCACAAGGATTGCTTTTGTCAAAACACAGGATTGCATTTTGTGGTATATGCTAACATCAACATGCTAACAAGGAGAATGCTAACATGCTTGTTTATGGCAGGTTAAATATTTCCGTTTGTCAACACTCAAACAGCTGAGGGTGATAGGAGTGCAGGTAATTGTTGATAAACTACAGTGTAGGACAGATTCAACTGTAGACCTGATGGCAGTGCTTAATTGAAAGAGAAGCGATCGTTATATATCAGAAATCTGCCTGCCCTGAAGCCTAAGGGAACATTCATATTTTGTACAAATGTCATTGCAACACATCCAGTATTTGTCAAGATATTCCACTAAAAAAACAAAAAAAGTCAACCGATCGTGGCACTCGAGGAAAAAATGGGGTATCAAAGTAAAAAGAAGTTAACCTCTGGTGACCATGAATGTCAACATTTTATATCAATATTTCAAAACAAAGTAGTGGACAAACTGACCAGGCAACATATCGACACTGCCAACCATTTATTTTTGGCGGCACTGCTGTCATGGCTTAAAATGATAAATCTCACGCATTGCACAAGGAAAATCAATAGGGTTATTTCTGCTGACAAACATCACAAGGCTATTTGTAGGGTGTGTGTAGAACGGGAACTGTCTTAAAGGTGTGAGGCAGAGCTGTTGCTGGTGCATGGCAGCCAGACTCTTTTCAATCTGTGTGGCTGCAATGAAGCAAAAACCCAAATGTCTAAAGTTTAAACCCTCTTACTCAATCTGTGAAAGAGCAAAAAGAACCTGGTCAGGGGGATGGGTGTGTGTCAAGGGGAGAAGATGTAAAAAACATGGAAGACCCCCCACTCCACCACACACACACACACACACACACACACACACACACACACACACACACACACACACACACACACACACACACACACACACACACACACACACACACACACACACACACACACACACACACACACACACACACACACACACACACCCCTCCATCTTCCCACTAAGCCCCCACCCCCTAAACAAACTCACACACATGCTGAAAGCTGAATGTCCAACAAATGGAGGCAAGAGGCGAGTGATGGCCCCGTATGAGAGGTGTATTGTGCAGCCAGCCCCCCCCCCCCTCGGAGGCCAGTAATCAAGGGGGCCCAGTCTGCGGGGCCAGGGGGGTCGGGGTGAGAAGGGGCAGTGGCGGCTGAGGAGGAGGCAGTTGCTGTCCCACTAGGATGTTATTTATTGGCCTACTTTGAATCTCCTGCTGCCTCCTGCACTCCCTGTCACTCCCATTGATCTTGTCCTGATCCGCCCCCACGGATGGCTCTGCAGACCCCCCCCCCTCCTTTTCCTCTTATGTACATTATGTAAAGAAAAGTGCTATATAAATAAACTTGCCTTGCCTTGAAAAGTGCTATATAAATAAACTTGCCTTGCCTTGCCTTGCCTTGCCTTGCCTTGCCTTGCCTTGCCTTGCCTTGCCTTGCCTTGCCTTGCCTTGCCTTGCCTTGCCTTGCCTTGCCTTGCCTTGCCTTCTGCTCCTGGCATAATGTCCTAAGGGAGCTTAGAAAGTGTTTCAGAATCACTTTAGCCTATTTGACTACAGGCACTGTAGTGTATGTTGAGGGTTACTAAAGGTAAGTCATTGTTTACATACCAGGCATTGCCTCTGGCTTTGTCATGAGATAGGGAGTATTTGCTCAGAACACTTGGTGTGTGTTAAATACAAATATGGATGCAGGTTTAAAAGTCATAAACATAAAATGTTGGGAAGCAATAAGTGGAGATACAGGGTGACCTATAGGGGTGCAAGACGCAACGCATGAACCCAACACACCCACTTCAAATCTAGATGGGAGCCTTTGTTGTATTGTGCAAATAAGAAACCAACCCCTTTTTACACCATGTTTTGCAAATCTATTTTTGTTTTTAAACTATAATCTTGGTGGCAAGGGACATACTTCCTTCTCTCTGTCTGTACCTGTGTACTCTCATGTTCCAAATAACCCAGCTTCCCCCAAATGTCTTGTTGGTGTCTATCTACGCCTGGATCCTGAGTCGTGGCTGATCCTGTTGCTGTGGTGCTGAGTCCTGGATCCTGAGCCGTGGCTGTGCCTGTGGTCCTGGATCCTGAGTCCTGGATCCTGAGTCCTGCGTCCTGAGTCCTGGATTGTGCATCCTGAGCCCTGGATCCTGAGTCGTGGCTGATCCTGTTGCTGTGGTGCTGAGTCCTGGATCCTGAGCCGTGGCTGTGCCTGTGGTCCTGGATCCTGAGTCCTGGATCCTGAGTCCTGCGTCCTGAGTCCTGGATTGTGCATCCTGAGCCCTGGATCCTGAGCCGTGGCTGTGCCTGTGGTCCTGGATCCTGAGTCCTGGATCCTGAGTCCTGCGTCCTGAGTCCTGGATTGTGCATCCTGAGCCCTGGATCCTGAGTCGTGGCTGATCCTGTTGCTGTGGTGCTGAGTCCTGGGGGGTATACTGCGAAGCAGGATTTTCGCTTAGCCGGCTAAATTCAGGGAAAACTCCGGCTTTCCGGTCATCCGAAGCTGGTTCTCTTTTTAGCAGGCTAGATCTCCATGGTAATATATGCTAAGCAGCTAACCAGGATCAAAGCCTCAGAGCTGCACCTGCAAGGTGAATACAGCTGGCAAAAGAAAAAGTGTTTGAATAATAGTCAGATTGCTCTGAAGATGGGAGGTGATATTCTATTAATGTTCACGTTCACACAGTCGGTGATTTTTGCCGGCCGTCTTTCCTGCGACGGCAGTTTTTCTGTATTTCCTTTCTCCTGTAATATGACTTGATCGCTTTAAACTCCGCACACTGAGCTCTGATTGGTCAGCAGGCGGTGTTTTCACTGAGTTGAGCTCTTAGCCTGCAACCTAACCAGGGGCCTATACTACGAACCTGGTTCAACCTAACCTGGATATGTTTGAGTTAGCCGGTTGGCCTAATCCAAAACATACGCGCTCTCGCTAAACTGTACTACGACGCTGGTTATCAAGTGGATCGCTCAAGCCAGCCGTGTCCTATCTAGTTAGGTGCGCGTTCACATGAAAGGGGTGGTATCTGGAGCATTCGACCAATCACAAACATGGAGAAGCGCACTGACAGCGCAGCGTCATACTTCCTGAATGAAAAGTGAACTTTAATACTAGTCAAAAATGAAGAAGTTAAACTTTAAACATCCATGACTTAAACACTTTATCCAGGATCAAAGCCACATAGCTGCACCTGCAAGGTGAATACAGCTGGTAAAAGAAAAAGTGTTTGAATGCGTACATTAACAGGTTTATGATATCACTGCCCCGTCTAAAACACGATCTGACTTTAATTACATTTGTCTCGAGTGTTTCGTCAACTTAATGTGTTGCTTAAAATAATACTTCTGCATACAGTATGTGACACTGTGAGTGTTGCACGGCCAGATACGGCTCAACTGACTCAGATAAGGAGAGATATGATACATTATGAAGTGATATGCCGCAGACTGTACTTAATGTTACTCTGATCCGGTTACTTATGTTGTGGCCGATATTTAAGTAAGCTTTCTTAACGCTAATGTTATAATAGTCAGATTGCTCTGAAGATGGGAGGTGATATTCTATTAATGTTCACGTTCACACAGTCGGTGATTTCTGCCGGCCGTCTTTCCTGCGACGGCAGTTTTTCTGTATTTCCTTTCTCCTGTGATATGACTTGATCGCTTTAAACTCCGCACACTGAGCTCTGATTGGTCAGCAGGCGGTGTTTTCACTGAGTTGAGCTCTTAGCCTGCAACCTAACCTGGTCCCGACCAGGTTAGCTGCTTAGCATATATTACCATGGAGATCTAGCCTGCTAAAAAGAGAACCAGCTTCGGATGACCGGAAAGCCGGAGTTTTCCCTGAATTTAGCCGGCTAAGCGAAAATCCTGCTTCGCAGTATACCCCCCTAGTCGGGACCAGGGGCCTATGCTACGAAGCTGGTTCAACCTAACCTGGATATGTTTGAGTTAGCCGGTTGGCCTAATCCAAAACATACGCGCTCTCGCTAAACTGTACTACGACGCTGGTTATCAAGTGGATCGCTCAAGCCAGCCGTGTCCTATCTAGTTAGGTGCGCGTTCACATGAAAGGGGTGGTATTTGGAGCATTCGACCAATCACAAACATGGAGAAGCGCACTGACAGCGCAGCGTCATACTTCCTGAATGAAAAGTGAACTTTAATACTAGTCAAAAATGAAGAAGTTAAACTTTAAACATCCATGACTTAAACACTTTATCCAGGATCAAAGCCTCAGAGCTGCACCTGCAAGGTGAATACAGCTGGTAAAAGAAAAAGTGTTTGAATGCGTACATTAACAGGTTTATGATATCACTGCCCCGTCTAAAACACGATCTGACTTCAATTACATTTGTCTCGAGTGTTTCGTCAACTTAATGTGTTGCTTAAAATAATACTTCTGCATACAGTATGTGACACTGTGAGTGTTGCACGGCCAGATACGGCTCAGCTGACTCAGATCAGGAGATATATGATACATTATGAAATGATATGCCGCGGACTGTACTTAATGTACTCTGATCCGGTTACTTATGTTGTGGCCGATATTTAAGTAAGCTTTCTTAACGCTAATGTTATAATAGTCAGATTGCTCTGAAGATGGGAGGTGATATTCTATTAATGTTCACGTTCACACAGTCGGTGATTTTTGCCGGCCGTCTTTCCTGCGACGGCAGTTTTTCTGTATTTCCTTTCTCCTGTAATATGACTTGATCGCTTTAAACTCCGCACACTGAGCTCTGATTGGTCAGCAGGCGGTGTTTTCACTGAGTTGAGCTCTTAGCCTGCAACCTAACCAGGGGCCTATACTACGAACCTGGTTCAACCTAACCTGGATATGTTTGAGTTAGCCGGTTGGCCTAATCCAAAACATACGCGCTCTCGCTAAACTGTACTACGACGCTGGTTATCAAGTGGATCGCTCAAGCCAGCCGTGTCCTATCTAGTTAGGTGCGCGTTCACATGAAAGGGGTGGTATCTGGAGCATTCGACCAATCACAAACATGGAGAAGCGCACTGACAGCGCAGCGTCATACTTCCTGAATGAAAAGTGAACTTTAATACTAGTCAAAAATGAAGAAGTTAAACTTTAAACATCCATGACTTAAACACTTTATCCAGGATCAAAGCCACATAGCTGCACCTGCAAGGTGAATACAGCTGGCAAAAGAAAAAGTGTTTGAATGCGTACATTAACAGGTTTATGATATCACTGCCCCGTCTAAAACACGATCTGACTTTAATTACATTTGTCTCGAGTGTTTCGTCAACTTAATGTGTTGCTTAAAATAATACTTCTGCATACAGTATGTGACACTGTGAGTGTTGCACGGCCAGATACGGCTCAACTGACTCAGATAAGGAGAGATATGATACATTATGAAGTGATATGCCGCAGACTGTACTTAATGTTACTCTGATCCGGTTACTTATGTTGTGGCCGATATTTAAGTAAGCTTTCTTAACGCTAATGTTATAATAGTCAGATTGCTCTGAAGATGGGAGGTGATATTCTATTAATGTTCACGTTCACACAGTCGGTGATTTCTGCCGGCCGTCTTTCCTGCGACGGCAGTTTTTCTGTATTTCCTTTCTCCTGTGATATGACTTGATCGCTTTAAACTCCGCACACTGAGCTCTGATTGGTCAGCAGGCGGTGTTTTCACTGAGTTGAGCTCTTAGCCTGCAACCTAACCTGGTCCCGACCAGGTTAGCTGCTTAGCATATATTACCATGGAGATCTAGCCTGCTAAAAAGAGAACCAGCTTCGGATGACCGGAAAGCCGGAGTTTTCCCTGAATTTAGCCGGCTAAGCGAAAATCCTGCTTCGCAGTATACCCCCCTGGTCCCGACCAGGTTAGCTGCTTAGCATATATTACCATGGAGATCTAGCTTGCTAAAAAGAGAACCAGCTTCGGATGACCGGAAAGCCGGAGTTTTCCCTGAATTTAGCCGGCTAAGCGAAAATCCTGCTTCGCAGTATACCCCCCTAGTCGGGACCAGGGGCCTATGCTACGAAGCTGGTTCAACCTAACCTGGATATGTTTGAGTTAGCCGGTTGGCCTAATCCAAAACATACGCGCTCTCGCTAAACTGTACTACGACGCTGGTTATCAAGTGGATCGCTCAAGCCAGCCGTGTCCTATCTAGTTAGGTGCGCGTTCACATGAAAGGGGTGGTATTTGGAGCATTCGACCAATCACAAACATGGAGAAGCGCACTGACAGCGCAGCGTCATACTTCCTGAATGAAAAGTGAACTTTAATACTAGTCAAAAATGAAGAAGTTAAACTTTAAACATCCATGACTTAAACACTTTATCCAGGATCAAAGCCTCAGAGCTGCACCTGCAAGGTGAATACAGCTGGTAAAAGAAAAAGTGTTTGAATGCGTACATTAACAGGTTTATGATATCACTGCCCCGTCTAAAACACGATCTGACTTCAATTACATTTGTCTCGAGTGTTTCGTCAACTTATGTGTTGCTTAAAATAATACTTCTGCATACAGTATGTGACACAGTGAGTGTTGCACGGCCAGATACGGCTCAGCTGACTCAGATAAGGAGAGATATGATACATTATGAAGTGATATGCCGCGGACTGTACTTAATGTAGGCTACTCTGATCCGGTTACTTATGTTGTGGCCGATATTTAAGTAAGCTTTCTTAACGCTAATGTTATAATAGTCAGATTGCTCTGAAGATGGAGGTGATATTCTATTCATGTTCACGTTCACACAGTCGGTGATTTTTGCCGGCCGTCTTTCCTGCGACGGCAGTTTTTCTGTATTTCCTTTCTCCTGTAATATGACTTGATCGCTTTAAACTCCGCACACTGAGCTCTGATTGGTCAGCAGGCGGTGCTTTCACTGAGTTGAGCTCTTAGCCTGCAACCTAACCTGGTCCCGACCAGGTTAGCTGCTTAGCATATATTACCATGGAGATCTAGCCTGCTAAAAAGAGAACCAGCTTCGGATGACCGGAAAGCCGGAGTTTTCCCTGAATTTAGCCGGCTAAGCGAAAATCCTGCTTCGCAGTATACCCCCCAGGTTAGGTTGCAGGCTAAGAGCTCAACTCAGTGAAAACACCGCCTGCTGACCAATCAGAGCTCAGTGTGCGGAGTTTAAAGCGATCAAGTCATATCACAGGAGAAAGGAAATACAGAAAAACTGCCGTCGCAGGAAAGACGGCCGGCAGAAATCACCGACTGTGTGAACGTGAACATTAATAGAATATCACCTCCCATCTTCAGAGCAATCTGACTATTATAACATTAGCGTTAAGAAAGCTTACTTAAATATCGGCCACAACATAAGTAACCGGATCAGAGTAACATTAAGTACAGTCTGCGGCATATCACTTCATAATGTATCATATCTCTCCTTATCTGAGTCAGTTGAGCCGTATCTGGCCGTGCAACACTCACAGTGTCACATACTGTATGCAGAAGTATTATTTTAAGCAACACATTAAGTTGACGAAACACTCGAGACAAATGTAATTAAAGTCAGATCGTGTTTTAGACGGGGCAGTGATATCATAAACCTGTTAATGTACGCATTCAAACACTTTTTCTTTTACCAGCTGTATTCACCTTGCAGGTGCAGCTATGTGGCTTTGATCCTGGATAAAGTGTTTAAGTCATGGATGTTTAAAGTTTAACTTCTTCATTTTTGACTAGTATTAAAGTTCACTTTTCATTCAGGAAGTATGACGCTGCGCTGTCAGTGCGCTTCTCCATGTTTGTGATTGGTCGAATGCTCCAAATACAACCTGATCTCACCAGAATGCGTGACTCCACCACGACTCCTTAACACCACAATGCGTGGTGGAGTCACGAACTTTGTTACATTTGCGTGTCGGCACCACGCAAACAACCCCAATGTAAAGTGAATGAGGCTCCTTTGTCGTGGTGCACACACGCATTTCTACAACGTGCATTGTGTGTAATGCAACTGTTATTTTTATTAAATTAGTTAGTTTTTAAGGAAGGCCAGAGCTTCAGCTGTGTCAAATAGATTGTTCCCTTCAGTTAACGTTATTTAAAAGATAATGATCATGTATTGTATTACGAGCGTCCATTCCCATTGGATAACGGAGAATTTTACACCCGGAAGTAAGTAGCCTATTCTCCTTACTGTCGATTAATTTTACAGTGATATATGCACTACTCATCGACTAAAAAACACCAAATTGTCCTTGTTAATTACACAACATTGATTGGTTTGAATTGTGTGCAATGCTTTTGTATTTTCCCCCTTCGATTCGGAGAAACAAATATTTTTTCTGAGTTTTTGGACGGCAGAAGACACTACACTACCCAGAATCCTCAGCTATCGTTTGGGACTACACCATGAACCCCGTGATCAGTCCTCAAGCTCTTTGATTGGTTGACCTCCAACTGCATTCCATATGAAAAAAAACGTTTCGTAAAAGAGAAAATCATACTTTATTCAGCAGTGCTTGCTTTACTCTTTGATAGTCATCACATGAATGCATTGTAATAAATGGTTTGGCTGCATTAAATATTACACATCTGTCTTAGTTCTTTATTTATCTACAGAGATCGGGCATCAGAATACACCGGAAACTATTCTTTTACCGTTCTGTTTTAATTTCACAATAAAGTTAGTAGTAATATTTTGTTTTGATATTATTGTTTTTTATTAACTACTAGACCTCTGGGTCATGTTAAGACCATCTTTTGGTTGCTATGGGTTTTTTCCATCGCTTTTGTGTTACAAATATCAAAACAATAACAAAATAATATTCGTCGTAAACTAAACCGGAAACAGCAGTATATTTTATTTTGTTAACACTGTAAACTTGACAGCCTTTTAACCCAAACCACCTACTGGTTAAAGCACGTTATTGCACGTTTAGAGTAATTGCAATGCAGGAAGATTGTGTTGCTTTTTAACGACTGTTTAAAATGCCTTTTTCTTAATGTCTTTCATTTTTGTAACGCACTTTTGAATGTTATATTTTATGAAAACATTCAAATATTAAGAGTACATACAAAATAGTGGGAAAGTAGAAGGTCAATTATATAAATATAGAATAGAAAATATCAAGAAGATACTCAAATGATATCTAGAGTAAAACAGTTTAGTGCCTGATAGGAGGATGTGCTAACTAATAAGGCTTTAATTAAAGAAATGTGCAGAATACGACAGTGTAATGGTGGAGGTACACACATTGATAGATGTCTTGTAATGCACTGTTGATGAACCTGTGACCCAAGTTGTTCATTCATTGCATAACTACACTGTTGTGTATATGATATGTCAATAAACCTTAGAAAATCTTGAAATCTTGAAAGGGATGTGCAAAATAGCAATTATATACAGTCTTTAATGAACTATTAGAGAATAACGAGTAATGAATATGCTTTAAACGGATCTGCAGATACATATTTAGTCTTCTCAAGCAACCAACTATCAAATATCTCGCCTGATTGTTGGCACTTGACAATCACCTTCACTGAATTTCACTCAGGTGTAACTAAAGTCTGATTTAAGGCTTGTTTATATTTCACATCATTAATCCAAATCTGGATTAATGATGTGAAATATAAACAAGCCTTAAATGAAATTATTTATCTAATATATCATATTACAATCACTTGTAGACTCTTATTGCACTATTTCACTATTTTTTCTGTGTATCTGTTTTATTGCGTAGCACTGTTGGAGGAGCCTGTGACCTAAGGGGGGGGGGGGGGTAGGACACGTTCGATTCCTGTTTTGAATAGTGTGCCGTCGATGGGTTTCATTCCATTTCAAAGTCCTTTTGGACGCTCTGTGTAAACGTCGCGCATCCAATCACAGAGGTTGAGGACTGATCACGGGGTTTGTCAAGCTAAGCACATGGTGTAGTCCCAAACAATAGCTGAGGATTCTGGGTAGTGTAGTGTCTTCTGCCGTCCTAAAACTCAGAAAAAACATTTGTTTCTCCGAATCGAAGGGGAAAAATACAAAAGCATTGCACACAATTCAAACCAATCAATGTTGTGTAATTAACAAGGACAATTTGGTGTGTTTTAGTCGATGAGTAGTGCAGATATCACTGTAAAATCAATCGACAGTAAGGAGAATAGGCTACTTACTTCCGGGTGTAAAATTCTCCGTTATCCAATGGGAATGGACGCTCGTAATACAATACATGATCATTATCTTTTAAATAACGTTAACTGAAGGGAACAATCTATTTGACACAGCTGAAGCTCTGGCCTTCCTTAAAAACTAACTAATTTAATAAAATAACAGTTGCATTACACACAATGCACGTTGTAGAAATGCGTGTGTGCACCTCGACAAAGGAGCCTCATTCACTTTACATTGGGGTTGTTTGCGTGGTGCCGACACGCAAATGTAACAAAGTTCGTGACTCCACCACGCATTGTGGTGTTAAGGAGTCGTGGTGGAGTCACGCATTCTGGTGAGATCAGGTTGTCCAAATACCACCCCTTTCATGTGAACGCGCACCTAACTAGATAGGACACGGCTGGCTTGAGCGATCCACTTGATAACCAGCGTCGTAGTACAGTTTAGCGAGAGCGCGTATGTTTTGGATTAGGCCAACCGGCTAACTCAAACATATCCAGGTTAGGTTGAACCAGGTTCGTAGTATAGGCCCCTGGATCGTGAGCCCTGGATCCTGAGTTGTGGCTGTGCCTGTTGCTGTGGTCCATGATCCTGAGTCCTGCATCCTAAGTCCTGGATTTCGAGTCGTGGCTGAACCGGTCTCTGCGGTCCTGCCTGACTCTCATCATACTACTTCCCTGATGGCTCCCACAAGATTGTTGACATCCTCGTGGATTCATCTTCTTATTATAGACACATGCATTTCCAAACATTTGGTCTACCTATGTTGTAAATGTATTATCTCTTCGATTTACACACGGCATCTATTGCACGTCTGTCCGTCCTGGGAGAGGGATCCCTCCTCTGATGCTCTCCCTGAGGTTTCTCCCATTTTCCCCTTTAAACTGTGGGTTTTCTTTGGAAGTTTTTCCTTGTACGATGTGAGGGTCTAAGGACAGAGGGTGTCGTATTGTCATACAATTGTTTTTCTTCTCATGCATTTTCACCATGCAACGAGTGCTTCAGCTAAACCCTGCAAACATGTTTATGTTAAGCATGTGAAATCTTTGTTGTGTTAAACATTTTAAATTAGTTATAATGTTAGCATAATTTCATTTGCTGATTTGATACCAGTCCTTATCCTTTGGGAAATATAAATTAATTTACAAAGTTCTGTGCCAATATTTTACAGGTGATAGAAAAATTCTATGATAAGTCAGGGAAGTATCACAGCCTGTATGATTCATCCTCTGTGGACAATGAATGTCTGTACAAAATGTCACAGTAATGATGACAAATTGTTGAGATATTTCAGAGTACAGCCAACCTATCATATTGGCACCATATTTTGACTTTACAGTTTACCAGGTTTTTGATATCCATTTATTTAATATCTTATTTATTTAAAATCTTCTTGACTTTTCTATTTAATGCAAATATTAATCAAACATTGTTTTTTTAAACACTGTTTGTCAGCTTTTCCAGCAACTTTCCCCGCCGGTGTGACAGTTTGCACAAAGTTCAAATTGGGTCCATGGGAATTAGGTGTTCTTTAAAGACTTGCTCACAAGTGCACGTAATGCTGTTATCGTCATTGTACTAATATCATGCACACAAGCATAGAAATTCAAGTCAGTTTCCCCGGCCTGGTTTATCTTTCTAACATGTAATGCTTGGTACATGATAGATCTTTTTTTGTGGAATGCTGGGTAACGCCTGGAATGTCCCGACCATGATAGGAAACATGTGTTGGATGAGGAGGTTGTTCGGTGGGAGATAACGAAATTCCATGTCACATGAATGCCGAAGGTAAGTGCAGTCAAACATCTCAGGTATGAATAGTCAGCTACCGTTGCTCCATAATCCACCTCAACCCCTTCACAGTGCACACAGTGTAAATGTCACTGGGTTTGTGAGGGGCCTCAATTAAGCAGAACACCTAGCTAAACAAACAGTACACAGAGGTACGAAATACACATATTCCACCTACAAATACTCGTGAGATAAAAACATTGAGTCTAAGCAATGCAGAGGAACAGGGGTTATTACTCTGAGTGTGTCTATCAACAGATCGCTCTGCACCCCATGATCAGCTCTGTGGAGGAAGATTAGAGGCAGACATTTCCTCTATTTCTCATATCCTGTCATTTAGATAATCCAACACCAGTTCAACACCTGTTGTTCAAATGTGTTGGTCCCCAGAGGATGAATAGTCTCTAACATTAGTGATTTTTTCAACAGCTCCAAAGTGAAGTTGACCTTTTTTTAAATGTCTTATTATAATGGTTTAACCGGAAATTTCGTACGCATATTCTTTTCCCTTAAGAATTAATTGTACCAGCTTTAATCAGGTAACTTTTTCCGTCCATGTGTGCTGCAGGGGTGAGATACCAACAAGATAGTATTCAAAGACATTTTCAAAAAGTCCATTCACTCTAAATAAAGTACAGGAAGTGCTAAAATACAAACTAATTTCCTTTTTTTGGACTGCAGCACTCCATGACATTCATAACAGCCTCAGATGTTATTTGCGTATATTGCTAATCATCATGTTTTTCAACCTGCCTAACACAGGGTTGCCAACTTTGGGTACCTGGCTGGAGTGAGATTTTGATATCATGGGTTTAATTACACATATGCGCACGAAATGACTGCTATCGTGTCAGTAGCGGGACCTTAGCATATATATAGGATATACAATATATACAAATACACAATATTGGACACAGACTATAAAGGACACACAGTTTCCTTCACTAATGAAAGTCAAACACATGTTTGTTTTCACTGTTTTATTGTGTGCCTGTCGCGATAAGCAATTCATTGATTTATCGGCTCCGGAGTATTTGTGTTGGGTAATCTACGGTAGGGCTAACCCATACAGTGGTGGGGCTCAAGTCAGTATTTGCAATGTAATTACATACACGCTATATCGCCCCCTTGACAGTGAAACGCCACGCGTGAGGTTTAGATTATTTCCCTGTCTCAATCCAAATTGAACTGTATGAAACAAAAAGGCACATTTGTCTTGTAGTAAATAAAAAGGGCGACCTGGAGCCAATCCTGCAACTTCCCCAGGTGAAAGAGTTGACATGCTGAAAACCCAACCCCTGCACACATTCTGGTACTCTCTTGAGAAGAAAAATAAATAAATCTATTACTCCACGACATATTTAAAAAAATGAATGCCATTTTAGTTTTGTGTTACTTTGTTCTGAAAGCTGAACCTGCTGCTCCTCACAGAGAGAAGAGAGGAGGCTGTGAATTACTTTACATTGTGGATAAGGGTGGATAGCCCCCATTGTTCTGTGTGTTAAAATGAAAGACAGCCCACACACCTATCAATCATCAAACCGTGGGGTCTTATTTCATTATGTTGTATCGATGTAGGCCTATATAGAGATGTACTACAGCAAAAGTATTCTCCGTCGGGACTTCCTGCAACAACACCACGCCGTTATCTTGATTCTGATTGGCCAGAAGACATTATCAAAGATGTTAGGCTTGTTTGAGACACATTGCGGCTCGCCTCGAAAGTAGACGAGAGTAGCCGATCGCAGCCGGGGGAGGTGTCAAAAAGCTCGCCTGAAGTCGGACAGCTCCGAGTCGGCTTCTTCTTCTTCTTCTTCTTCGCATTCTTCTTCGCATTCTTCTTCGCATTCTGCTTCTTCTTCTCTCGGTTTTTTGGCGGATTGCAAACAACTTTAAGGTGCATACCGCCACCTCCGGAGTCGGCTTGACTCGGTTTGCATTTATAAAGAATGCACACATGTGTTTAATCGTTAATGTCAGATATGTACTAAGTAAATACATTTGTTCCTGCTCAAGATTAGATTCAACTTTATTGTTATTGCACAGATTACAGGTACTGAGACAACGAAATGCAGTTTAGCTTCTAACCAGGTGCAACAAGCAGTAAAGTGAAAAGTAATGTACACAATCTACAGAATAAAATATAGAATGAATTGAATGATGAATAAACAGTGAGGGGTATGAATACACTAGATATCAGCCTGTGAGCAGTATGAACAGTGTGTATGAATATGCTAAGATATATAAAGTATGAAAACGGTAAGCAGTATAGTATAAAATATATAGATATTAATTTCATGATGATAAACATTGTGGAACAATGATGAAAAATGGGAATGGATGTGGCGACGTAAAACTGACACAAAACAACAACACACTTTTGCCAGCCAATTGGAGAGTTTCATCAGCAGCACGTGGTAAACACCACCAATAAGCGCTCAGCTCGAGATACCAGCAAGTCGTTTCCCATCAAGCATTTCGCTTCCGCAGCTCGTGGAGAGCAAGTGCGCCAACTCACCTCGCCTCGCTCTCAAGGCTGCGGGCGTCTTTGTCCCGCGAGATTTCAAAGTCTCATGTGGGCGAGCCTCCAGAGCAAGTCGGACAAAATGACTAACCATCATGCAACGCACGAGCAAGACGTTGATCGCAACTGCGCAGGTCTGCGCAGGTCTTGCTTGTCTCAAACAAGCCTGTTCTATAGAGAGGCGAAGTCCCTCCCTTTCCGGGAGCCTCCATGGGACCCCGGAAGCGTAAAATTATACATTGAAGTCAATGGAGAGAGAAAGGTTATCTTTTGATCCCGTTTGAATTGTGTCACGAATGACACATATGATGTTTGTCAATTTAAAAGAATATTTTGCAAGTCAAAAAAATTAAAATGTGTCGTAAAACTGTGAAGTTACACATTTTTTTGTGTGAAACCGCTGAGTGAACTACAGGTCTCTTGGTCTCGCACAATACGCGTCACCATCACAAAGATGGCCGTCACGTTAGCAAATTTCACCTGTTTCTTTCAGAATGAGAATAAAAGTATAAAACGAGGTGACTACAAGTCTGGACACGTTGAGAGCTGTACATACACGAAAGGGGAGTTATTCGGTTCTGTAAGAGCAGCGGGACCGGCTTTACAAGATGTTGGTGAGTAATATGAGTGCAATGTGTAACGTTAATGTCAGCTAGCTAACATTAGCTAACAAGGTACACTAACGTGTTTTGTTTCAGTAACTAGTGTTCTCCTTTAGAACTTCGTGGTCTGTGTGTATGCTGTGGATAACATTAGTGTTCACAAGAACAAGGTAAACTCCCGTGTTTTGTTTTAGTTGCTCTTCAGATTGAAACGGCCAGTTTTATATCGACTATACTGTATGTGTGATCTCCTTTTACATCTCGTTGTGTCATTTGAGTTTATTTGCTGTGTGTAGATTCAAGGGTTTTGGTTATCTTGTCAATTTGTTTGGTTATCCAGGCACAGCTGTGCGTGACTCCCTCGGGTACACTGGTATGTGTTTTCCTAATGTAGAGAGCATTGATTAATTAATAAACTACACACTGAGTCTAGATCCTGACCAAATCCTTTTTTATTGTTGATCAAATGTTTTTCAAAAATGTATTCATACACATTTAGAAAAATACAATGTACAATCACAACCAGTACAACACACATTACAAAAAATACAGAAAAAACAAACAATAACAACAATCAGACAAAACTATGGAAAAATAACCCCTCCCACCCCCAGATCCGGACCATCCTTGTATTATTGCTCATTCAATCTATTATAGCATGCTAACAAACATGGTACTTTCTTTATTTGTACAGATCTGCATGGGAGACGATGGCGCGATGCAGAGCGCTGTCTGTGATTGTGCACGGGGGATGTACAAATGCAGCCACGCTGCAGCATTGGCAATATGTGCCATGTGGCAGATCAGCTCCACAGATGTTGAGTGCCAGTGGAGGAAGCCTGGCACTTCCAAAGTAGTCCAGCCGGTGTCTCAACTTTACCAACAGTGAGAGGAGACATACAACCCACTGGCCAGAGACATCGCCCTCAGGATGTAGATCGGTTCAGGTCTGCACTGAGGGGCGCACAGTGTGGCATGGCATGGCTTTTGTCACCTGAGCCAGAGCCGCGGCCTCAACATCAGGCCATTGTCACCGTGCCGGAGCTGGTGAAGGGGGTCGGGGGCTTGAGGCAATTCTTGCCTTAATGCGACTGAGCAGAGACCAGCAAGCTGCCATCCAGACAGCCACCGGAGGACAGCGGACAAAGTGGCAGTTACACAGGCGGGGCAGGTTGACAGCCAGCAAGTTTGGTTCTGTGCTGCGGTTGGGACTTTCATCCACTCCATGCGCGTCCCTCATGAAGAGGGTGCTCGGGGGGTACAACTTGGATGGAGTCATGGCTGTCAACTGGGGGGTTGTAAACGAGGCCGAAGGGGTGAAGGCTTTTGTGCAGGCCTATCAGGAGACAGTGTTCGAGTCTGGTCTCTTTGTGAGTGAGTCGGTGTTTTGGGAGCATCCCCCGATGGACTTGTGCAGCCATCTGCCCTGCTGGAGGTGAAGTGTCCACCATCATTATATAGGATATATATATATATATATATATATTTGTATACATATCTGTAAATTGTATAATTTTATTTGATTTAAAAGTATTTTTGATCTCTGTCTATAAACACAAACTGAGTAAGATTGACAATAAAGTTGACTTTGAAAAATATATATATTCTTTATGAAAATAGTTGACTGTTGGAGAAATGAATCCAAATGAAACGTTGGACTGAACTACAACTACGCCTTTAAATCTCTACGGACTGTTTTTCAGTGGGATGGCAAGTTCCTATCTTTAAACATTTATTAGTTTTTTCTCAGAACAGATTTGATTTTCTGAAGTTAATTTAACTTAACCATGTAAGGTCATTATTAAAAAGGTACAATCAATTTGTTTAGGGTTGAATAAAATAATGATAAACATTTCATTTGGATAATTTACTGACAGAATAAGAAACTCAATAATGCTCTACTCACCTGTTCCTTTTTATTTTAGTAAACTTAAAAACAACCTTCTCCAAAAGCTATCAAGGAATATACCTAATACTTGTTTTAGAACTTTATTACATATTTTTATATAAATAGTTTGAGTGATCCATAATTGACAGATGCTTGTGTTTACACTGACCTGTTACTCATATATTAATGTCTTTGTAACTTATTTAAACCACTACCTCACTCATTTCTTTCATTCATCACGGTTCAGTAAACTAAGTGATACATGAACCAGTTTAATAATTATAATAACGTAGGATTGCAACTCTTTGAAACTGTAGGTGGCTCTTAAAAGAGCCGTTGTATTTGGGTGTGCTGGTCTCAGGTCAGTTTAAGCCCTCTCTCGCGGATGCAGCGGGCCAGCTGGAGGTCCTTGGGCATGATGTTGACCCTCTTTGCTTGGTTCATCTTACTGGGGGCAGCTACATGGATGTCGGTGCAGTCCACAATCATTGTGCAGTTGAAGGCAGAATGAATTTATTATTGACTCCGAATGAAGCACAACTTCATGTCATACACTACATTGACTTTATTTATAATTGTGTAAAAAAATAAAGCATTGATTAGCAAGCAGGACCTGCAGGAACAGAGCACGGTGATGGATGGAGCTGGGAAGAGAGAAGAATAAAGAAAACAGATCAACTTCATTATCGGATATTAAAAATTCAATTTCAAAACAAGTTGCCGCTCCTACAGTTTTCTAGTGTGTAAAGATGATTTCACATGACCTATGCACAATATCACACTCAATACATGTGTGTCTCTGGGGGGTGCATTGTGCCTTTGATGTATATAAATAATATACCATAACATCATATGTGTAGTTCGTGGCACAATTCAAACGGGATCAAAAGATACGTGTTCTCTCTCCATTGAATTCAATGTTAATTTTTCGCTTCCGGGGTCCCATGGGCCGGAAGTAGATGGGCGTGACTTCGCCTCTCTATTGAGATCTTTTGAATTGTGCCACGAACTACACATATGATGTTTGTCAATCTTAAACAATAAGTTCCATGTCAAAACAGTCACATTTTGTCGTAAAACTGTTGAAATATAAGACTATGAAAAATACGTTCAGACCTGAACCGATCTACATCCTGAGGGCGATGTCTCTGGCCAGTGGGTTGTATGTCTCCTCTCACTGTTGGTAAAGTTGAGACACCGGCTGGACTACTTTGGAAGTGCCAGGCTTCCTCCACTGGCACTCAACATCTGTGGAGCTGATCTGCCACATGGCACATATTGCCAATGCTGCAGCGTGGCTGCATTTGTACATCCCCCGTGCACAATCACAGACAGCGCTCTGCATCGCGCCATCGTCTCCCATGCAGATCTGTACAAATAAAGAAAGTACCATGTTTGTTAGCATGCTATAATAGATTGAATGAGCAATAATACAAGGATGGTCCGGATCTGGGGGTGGGAGGGGTTATTTTTCCATAGTTTTGTCTGATTGTTGTTATTGTTTGTTTTTTCTGTATTTTTTGTAATGTGTGTTGTACTGGTTGTGATTGTACATTGTATTTTTCTAAATGTGTATGAATACATTTTTGAAAAACATTTGATCAACAATAAAAAAGGATTTGGTCAGGATCTAGACTCAGTGTGTAGTTTATTAATTAATCAATGCTCTCTACATTAGGAAAACACATACCAGTGTACCCGAGGGAGTCACGCACAGCTGTGCCTGGATAACCAAACAAATTGACAAGATAACCAAAACCCTTGAATCTACACACAGCAAATAAACTCAAATGACACAACGAGATGTAAAAGGAGATCACACATACAGTATAGTCGATATAAAACTGGCCGTTTCAATCTGAAGAGCAACTAAAACAAAACACGGGAGTTTACCTTGTTCTTGTGAACACTAATGTTATCCACAGCATACACACAGACCACGAAGTTCTAAAGGAGAACACTAGTTACTGAAACAAAACACGTTAGTGTACCTTGTTAGCTAATGTTAGCTAGCTGACATTAACGTTACACATTGCACTCATATTACTCACCAACATCTTGTAAAGCCGGTCCCGCTGCTCTTACAGAACCGAATAACTCCCCTTTCGTGTATGTACAGCTCTCAACGTGTCCAGACTTGTAGTCACCTCGTTTTATACTTTTATTCTCATTCTGAAAGAAACAGGTGAAATTTGCTAACGTGACGGCCATCTTTGTGATGGTGACGCGTATTGTGCGAGACCAAGAGACCTGTAGTTCACTCAGCGGTTTCACACAAAAAAATGTGTAACTTCACAGTTTTACGACACATTTTAATTTTTTTGACTTGCAAAATATTCTTTTAAATTGACAAACATCATATGTGTCATTCGTGGCACAATTCAAACGGGATCAAAAGATAACCTTTCTCTCTCCATTGACTTCAATGTATAATTTTACGCTTCCGGGGTCCCGTGGAGGCTCCCGGAAAGGGAGGGACTTCGCCTCTCTATTGGGAAGACGATCACTACGTGACAACAGTTTTCAAAACCGTTTCTAATCTTCGATATTCTTGTTTTGGCGTGAGAATAGTTTGGGCAGCGTGAGAGCGTGAGATTGAGAGTGAAAGCGTGTGTCACACGCCAGATGCGTGAGAGTTGGCAACCCTGGCCAGCAGCATGTTAGCATTGTTATCGTGAGCCTGTTAGCATGCAAATGATAGCACTGATGTTACTTAGGCTAGGCTAGCAGCTAACCTAGCTTTGGTTTAATAACTGTGCTGCTAATTAGGCCATCGTTACAAGCTATGATGACTATATCCTTCCTGCGGCAGCTACACATTAAACTACTATTGTAAATGTATCTGTGTTTTATTGAAATCGATACACATTGACGTCACTGCAGAGGCCTTTCTGGGCTAGACTATAGCTGATCCATAATATACTCGATCACCCATTGCTGCTGTGTGGCAGAGGCTGTGTTGTTATAATGTGCAGGAGCCGCTGCGGTGCCCACAACTTCCAGCATGTGAGCTCGTCGATAACGAGCAGCAGCCTCTTTGACAGAATCGTTTACTGCCTGCAGGGCTTGGAGACGAAAGTGGAGTGTGCATGCCTGCCTCTAACCTACTTAAACCTCACGCTGCACAAATGGAAGTGTTGATATGCAACATGAGATGTCCTGGTGGATTCATGCCTGCAAGTAGACTGACCAGAATAAATGTGTGAGATTAAAGCTAGAGGAAGTACCGATGGTGTTACTTTGCATGTGTGAAATATGTGTGTGAGAATGTGTGATTGAAGGCATAATTATGCAATTGAAACATTCTCAGTGTGTTTAGTCTACAATAGTGGTCAAATGTGGATGCAAATGCATTATTCTCTAGGTTTCTAGTGTAGAAATGTGCAGGTATGAGAAATAAAAACATGCTGGTTTCTGTGAGAGGGAATGCTCTGGTTTGGGTGTGTGCTCCTGCTGTCAGTGGAGGAGCTACAGTATAGCATAGTTTCGGTGACTCTAGTTGGCTCCTTAATTCTATTTGCCTCTCAGGGGAACCTCCCCCAAACCTCTCACACACATTTTTAGAGAGCTTTGTTGAGCGAGTGGGGGAGGATGGGGGGTTGGTACTCCCAGCTCCCACTGAGTCTGGACAAGACACATCAATCACACACACACACACACACACACACACACACACACACACACACACACACACACACACACACACACACACACACACACGGAATGTCATAAGTCGATGGGGTCCAGTGTCTGGGCCAGGGGCCTCATCTCTAGCCTTAAATGTTGTAAAGGGCTAAAAGTAAAGGAGGAGGAGGGAAGACATAAGAAGATGGAAGGCAGAAGGGAAAATAAATAAGCGGAAGGGGTGACTTATAAATCTGCTTACTTTCAGCGATGCAAGCTTTCAAACTCGAGCATATATTTTTACAGTGGGGGGAGGCTTTTTATATGTATTTTGCTTCTTAACCATTACGTTTTGTAGGTTTCCTCTCACAGGGGTTGCAGTTTGGTAATGTTGATTGTACAAAATCATCACTTCATGTATTTGGGAAATGATTTACGTATTTTATTATTTTTTAATGTTTTTTCGAACTTTTGTATACAAAATAATATATTGATTTATCTATAAATCAAATAGAATAGTTATTAGCTTTAAATAACTTTAATTAATGAAAAAAAGGTAGGTTTTATTGTTTTATATCCTGTCAAAACCTCAACTCAATTTAAATTCATATAGACAGTTGCTAATTAGAAAAGAGAAGTCTGTTTGTTAAGTCAAGAACCCACTTTATGTTTCTTTCTCCTGGGGTCATATTTATTTAGGAAGTGCTTAAATGAACCCTACACCTTTTCAATGTCACTTCTTGTGAGTATTCTCTTCACACTGAGAATAACCTTGGACCAAAAATATGTACAATGGAATGCAAGGTAGTTACCACTTTCTCATTCATATATGTTAGGTATCATGTACCTGTGTGTCCAGGCAGCCTCCTTCAGACTGTCTCCTCTCATGCTGGTAGACACACGCTGGCCTCAGACACAGACACAGACACCAGCTGTGGACCAGGCCTGGTCTCAGAGGAGAGCAGCTCACCAGCCAAGAAGTTACAGAGGGAGGACACCAGCCAAAAGACCGGCTCCTCCAAAACCACAGTGGAAAGACTGGAGGCAGAAAGTGGACTCACTGTGGGGGGAGGTGAAGTGAGGAGACTCTGAAAGAGTGACTCATATTTTGCATCAGCTGCAGTAACGTTTACCTGGATGGCTGCAAATGCTGTGCAGTGACATCAGTAACATGATCGTATAATAAACTTTCATCTGTGAAATGTTTATACCGTACCTAAATTACATTTATTTCAAAGTGATCTAATTTGTTCTGATTTATTTCAAGTTTATACATGAGGTCTTTATTCTGGATTGGCTGCTACTTTGTTTTCAAAAGCTTGTGTTTTTGAAAATTAAATCACCATGCACAAGCCCAACACGACAGAGCATGACATTATTTTTGTCTGCGATAATTCACATTTGTAAAGATCATTGTGACAGATATTAGTGATTATATAGTTATTGTTTGGTTAATAATATTGTCTTGAATTGGTAACAAAAGACAATGTATGCAATAAATGCATTTCCGTGCCAAGTTATAGACACTTTTTACAGAGGAGCAATAAAATCATCCTGACTGCATGGAAACATAACAAACTAGCATCGTCTGTTCGTCGGCTCATGACAGGAGGGTTTTGCAGTGTGTGATCAAAAGTGTCCAAACTTCCCAACATCCTAGTCTAACATAACATAGTTTGGCTTAGGGTTTTCTTTTTACTTGTATAGCATAAAGAGAAAACTATCTGTGTTTGTGTTTGGTTTGGCAACAGTGTGTTATCGATTGACAATTAATAATCCTTTAATTAGTGAACAATCCTTTGGGCTGAATCATGCATGTGTGTTTGTGAATGCCTTTGCTTTATCAGAGAGATATGAGGAGACATGAAGAGCGAATTGATTGACATTGTGCCTGCTAAAGCGTGCATTCATGCCTGTGCTGGTATGCATGAGATAACATATACATCTTGCTCCTCCGCACTCACATAAAGCACATAGAATTAAACAATAGCACATTTAGTCATGTGCCCACTGACTTCCACCTGAAAAAAGGATTTGCAAACAGCTCTTCGGAGAATGTTGGACGTCACATGGTGAGTTTTTAGTATGCATGTCTGTATTTGATATTCTGCATGCTTGAGAACATGTGTGAAGTGTTAACCAGCTCTCGGAGCTTCTAGTCCTGACGCCACCTCAAAAGAGCGTCATTAATTAACATGCCATTATCAGAGCTGAATGCCGGGTGGGGGGAGATTAATGCTGCGAGGAGCTTCTAGTGGATTAAAGGTCACATCCTGTGTGTTAATCACCCAGCACCCCTGACCCTGGAAGGAAACAAAGGAGAATGGGCACATTATTGCCACCTGGCTGGGCACCAATCATCACCGGGATCAAAATAAGGACTGTTCGTTTCAACAAGCATTGAATGGGTGGTATAGAGAGGATGTTTTCGGCAAAATAATGACAACACACAGATGATACTGCAGGGAGATTAGCATGATTATATGGTGTTTATGCATTCAAACTGGGTTGTATCAACAAAGATTGATTTGTTTCTAAGATCAGTTCTAATCAAAGTTTAGCAAAACAAGGCTAAAAATGACCAAATTGACCAATCCACGGACTTCCTCACACACACACACACACACACACACACACACACACACACACACACACACACACACACACACACACACACACACACACACACACACACACACACACACACACACACACACACACACACACACACACACACACACACACACACACACACACACACACACACACACTCAGTGCAGGCAGCTTTGCTGATTTCTCCTCCCTGGCTGCAGGCCGATAACAGACAGTTGGGATCGCGGCGAAATTCTCTCTGCAGACCCATTCACACAGCGTTTATCAACCTTTTTCTTACTCAATATCAAGCCACACTTATTGTTTTTACTTCGGCTGTGACTTTGTGTGTGCTCAGGATGAGTTTGGCTATGTTTCGATGTGTATCGCTAAACAAGGAAACCACACCTCCACGGAGCTCAGAGCGATTCACAACGTCCCGACCAATCAGAGCACACTGTGCTCACAGGGAGGGTGGGGGCTGGAGCTATTGGAGCTACAACGAGCCGTTAAAGGCAGAGAGTGAAATTCAGTGAATACACGTAGTTTACAGAGATGCTGTATGAGAAACCAATGTGAGTTTGGAAAATTGTACAATATAAATCTATTCTAGTAGACCTCAACAATGGAATTATGATCAGTGGAAATGGCCATGACATGGGACCTTTAACTCAATTACTAAATCGATATGTCCAAATAACAGCACAGCAAAAAATACCTGGTAACGTTTGGCAGGCATTTTTAATGGATCAACCAGAGAGAAAATATAGATATTTGGATACATCGATTTCAAAAGGCAGCCAGTTTAGAATGTTTTCAATTGCACATTTAAGTTAATACTGGATCATATTTTACAGTGGACTTCAATGTTTTGGCGAATATAATTAACATTTAATCTAGGTTAAGAGTGAAAACTAAATCTGACATTTTAAGATTTGAATCTTTCTTCATTTATAACTAGCTCCAAATGACAAGATTTTAATAAACCATTATTATTTGATTAATGGGGTTTAAACCTGGTTTAAACATGAATCCATATTGGTGAAACCCGGCCTTGTTATAGTTTTAAATAATCACAAAGATGACTGTAAAGCCCCCCAGGGGAAGCACATATGGCTGTTGTTGCACACCAGCAGAGAGAGCACAGGCAGAGGATGATATCAGTTATTTTAGATGAAAAACAGACACCATGCATATCACACACCCTTTTCAACATATAGGCGACAGAGTATTGTTTGCCTTCTCTACAGTCTCCTCTTTTTCTCTTACCGACATAACACACAAAGACCCATTCAAGTCTGTTGCTAACACATTACATTCTTAGTGTGAAAAGCCTTGAGGACTTTCCAAGGTGGATGGATTATATTCTGGGTGTTCAAGGGAAACGCTGGCAGGCTGGATCGACGCTTCTATATCATATTTCTGCAGCCCACACACACCTCCCACTTTCCCACATCTGACAAGAATCTCTCAGATCGGATATGACTCACAAGCTTTGGCAGTCGAAGGCTAAATTCTTCTTATCTTACTCTCTTATGATGACCATTCGGCTCTTTCCACTGCCTTTACTCTTCTCCTTTTGTAGTCAACCACAATGGACACCAGCCTTTGATGGGTGATGTCACCCTGGAGAACACACTGTTTTACACAGGAATTAACATACAGTCATGAATAAGGATTTGATTATAGTCACATCAACGCAACCTGATAGCTCTGGTGGTTTATTTACCATAAATCTGCTCCACATCCTCCATTTTTATGAGCATTCACAAGAGCAACATGTCTGAAAACAAACCTCAAGTGTTGCCTCTTGACATTAGACAAGGTGGTAAAAGGAACATACGCTGTGATGGCTCAGGGAGTGTAGTAGATGCTTACTGAGCGGCTTCGATTCTCAGAGGACCCTGTTTTCCTGCATCAACGCTTTCCAGGATGCAGGCGCTTGGTTCACTGCCTGCTTGATGGACTTTTTCCCCTCCTGCTGTGTACATTTTGACCTTGGTGTCAACAGAGCCAGAGAGAAGCTGCTGAATAAGATATCTCCCTCTTCTTCAAGTACAAATACACAGCAACACAAGCCTTTTGGGGGGCTACTGAAATTAATTTCAATAAGTCAATTATGTGTACATTTAGATTATGCAATATATATTTTGTCCAAAGTTATCCATTAATAATGGACATGACGACATTTTATTCCTAGAATGAATCTTACTTACTTTGATACTCCTCTGAAAGTTCATGCAGGGCCACCATTACGTTGATATGTTAGTGTATTTGGTGATATCTGTTAATTGCCATGGAATGAGGGATGGACATGAATCTCCCACTCAGAGTACATTACAACTGTGGTGATCCAAATACTTTTGTAATGACTAATGATTTGGAAACACTGTGTTATAGATTGACAATTAATACACCTTTAATTACTAACAATCCTTAGGGCTGAATGATGCATGTGTGTTTATGCTTTATCAGAGAGACATGAGGAGACATGAAGAGTGAATGGATTGACATTTTGGCTAAAGCGTGCATTTATACCTGTGCTGAGATAACATACAAATCTTGCTCCTCCACACTCACACAAAGCACACAGAATTAAACAATAGCACATTTAGTCTTGTGCCCACTGACTACTACCTGAAAAAAAGATTTGCAAACAGCTCCTGGGAGGAAATGTTGGACGTTACATAGTGAGTTTTTAGAATGCATGTCTGTATTTGATATTCTGCATGCTTGAGAACATGTGCGAAGTGTTATCAAGTGTGATCCAAATACTTTTGTAATGACAAAAAATACCGACAAACATTTCTTATCAGCCTTATCTGTACTTTGTGTTTAATGTTAATTACCAAAGCCTAGCCTGCTAACACACAAAAAGGGTGGAAATGGCAAACATTATACCTGCTTAATATCAGCTTGTTAGCTTTGTCATTGTGAACATATTAGCACAAGGCATCTATCTATCTAAATCTCACAATGGGGTAGGTTACAGGAACTTTTCATCAACAGATTGCTTTAGTCTGGCTTAACTCTTCACTGATTGGTTGCACACACTTTAAATTGACTGGCTATGCAAAACAGAAGGTGGGGCTCATTATCATATTAAAAAACGCCCGTTTTTTACGTGCGAAAAACGGGCGAATAGTGGCACTTTGGGATTTCCATATGAGACTAAAGCGATGCGATAGAAACAATTAGAGCGAAGCGAATATTCGCATCGCGTCCGGTGTGAACGCAGCATTAGTGTTATTACAATAAAAATAGATACAATTACTTGATAGCTGGTTGTGACCAAAAACAGAGCTAACAGAATACTTTTGGTTGCAATTGAATGTTGATATTATTACATATCTTTGCAAAATACATGCAACTTTATGCTCAAGTTCATCATATGAACTTAGAATACAAGTCAACAATAAACCAGTGTTGTGTTTACACCTTGTGAGAGACCAAAAACTCAGTAAATCTATGCTTTATTAACATGATATATTGCTAAGTATTCATTTCAAGACATGTTTTATTGTGTTTTACTTTACTAATGTGATTCTATTTTACTGACGTGTATAAGTGATAACATATTTTGTATTCAAGATACACTTTGCTGTCATTCATATAGAACAAAACAAGTTGAATCCAGCTCACACCACAACATTGCATGCATGATAAATTCCAAAAATATATATCTGTAAAAATATATTTGAAATTTGTTTTGAAAACAATAACATTTCAAATGTTCGATGGCAATTCATCATCAACATCATGCATCTGATTTTGGGGTTCTTCGTCTCTTGTTGGTTATGTGGCATAAAAACGTTATAACTGACTTATCTGCAGAGAGTAACACACTATGTAGCACCTACAGCTGAGAGGGGAACTACTAAATCTTTCTATCAGAGGAACTACTTTAAAAATAACTTATGGTCCTGTCATGATCTGAGTCCCATTCACAGGACGGCTCCATCTTCATGCCTGTAGAATGATATTGCTTTTTTGACAGTGAGATTGAATCAGATTGTCTTTTTGTTGAAAGGCACTGCTGAGTACTGAGTGGGGAAATACACTCTGAATGCCCCCGCTAAGGCTCACTATGTTGCCTCACAACAAACAAGACGCAGCAGAGAGGCTTATTTTTTAGGAGAAATACAGTCAACTTCATTTCACTTTCTATAAATACAATGACTCTATTGTCCACCAGCATTTCACTAAGGGAACATTTTAATTTTGGATTTGATACAAGCAGTGAAAACCTCAAATGCATGATCAAAGCCTCACATTTGCATAGCTGGCACCAGTTTTGGGGAAATATGAACTCATAGACGGGGAGAGATTGACAATGATTTTATTCTGTGTCTTTCTGTGACATTTATGAGTGTGGAGCTTCCTCCTTTGAGCTGTGCAGCTGGAAAGCCCTTCCCTCGGGGTGTCTTACTCAGCCCTGACAGACTCACCCACTACCTTGTGATCTTACAGCCAAAAAGCACATGAGAGATCATTCTCCAACACACACACGCACGCATGCACGCACGCACAGAGAGAGTGAGCGAGCGTGTCAGATATCACTTCAATCACAGTATCTGCTATTGCACTCTATTCTTATCTCTGTACTGTTATCAGCTCACACTAGACCAGAAGCTCTGTTGTCATTTCACCTCATTTCTGGTGTAAAATACTACCAAGCCCCTATTATCTCTATCACACGCCTTGTTTCAACTCCACTGCTCTCTGTTACATTAAAGAACAATTTCCTGCACCTTCATATCCTGCCCTCTGGGTTATGCTCTGTTTATATAATTGCAGGCATGCCTAGACTAGTGCCCTTTTGCTTTATCGTCAGCGTTGCTCATGAATCAGATGACGCTTATCAACCATCTACGAGTCTGTGTGTTGACACTCTTTTTGATGATAGTTCCCTTCGTCGACTGATTAGGAGAATGTGCACTTATCTTTCCTCTACCCACCCACAGAAAGAGACACTGTGTACATGCAGAAGTAGGCAAACACATCAATTTGCATGGCTTACAAGATGCATGCATGTGATTGCTGCAATGTGCTGAGTGTGTTCTGTGCTGTACATTGAGCTACCCCCTGCAGCTACCCTAAAGCAACCCATCCCCCAACGGAGACATTTTTGCTCTCTATGTGTGACTACATTAGTCCAGCTTCCTCTCCCCACTCTGAGCCGGTCCCTGGGGTGGGTGTCGGTGTAGAAAGCGGGCCTTTTTCCCTGTCCATAGGATGTTATTGATGAGGTGAGGTAATGGATCTCCCCGCTGTGCTCACAGGGACACTGAGGATACATCAGACAGTGGGTAAGACCCAACCAGCCATTCCACCACTCTCCAGACTCAACTGCCATTTCATTAGCTTTATTTATGGGAGTGCTGCACTCTTCTGAACCCCTCCCCTTTCAGTCCTCCCACTGAAAACACTGCTATTCTTCTTCTTCCTCACATATGTACTGCTATGGCAACCCATATACACCCCTGTCCTTTTTCCTGGAAAACACATCTCCCTCCCACACATCTCCTCAAGAATTATTCCCTGCCTAAGTCTAGTTTATGTGGAAGTGAAGATGTGAGCAGCCTGGGAACCTATACAGCCTTCTATCACGCCATGGACAAAGGGCTGCAGAGATAGTGTTTTGCTCTGAAGTGGCGGAGGACTCAGCACTGGCTTGGCTTTTAACATTAGACACTGCAGTGCAAGTTCATCCAGCTCAGCACTTCCTGCAGAGTCGTATTTGAGTTGGCTAAGCAGCAGAAATTCACCTCTGGGCTTACGGCTCAGCCACTTAGAGAGAAAAATGCAGCCAAAACCGGCTTTGTCCTTTAGGGTTGAAAAAATGAATTTCTTATGTGTGCTTGCTGAAAAATAACTAATTGAACTCCACTGTGTGTTCAAATGTCATTTTTGCTTCCAGAGATTGTGTCATTTTGGTGGTGGATCTGGAAACACCACATTGGATATATTTGCAAAAGTAAACACATTTTGTCTTTTCAACTCTATGAAACAACCTACCATAGTAACATATTGAGGCTTGTCCACAACATTGACTCTGATCCCAACTGTGTCCTGAACAGCGAATATGAACTGTTACAATCAAATCAGTCCCACCATTTAATAATGTTAGAATGAAGCTCTCTCTTGGGCACCAGCCAATCCTAAAATTAAATACAGAGTCTAATGATTAGACTCTGTATTTAATTTTCTAATCCAAGATCAATTGTATATTAAAGGGTCTTGAACATATTGTCTCCAGTGATTGTAAGGTTTTGTTAAATGTCTGTTTCCTTGTTTCTTGTCTCACATATTGGTCCTTGTTGTTGCAAATGTAGCTGCTGTGATGCAAACCAATTTAGAATGGATATGACAATTAAGTAATATGATTCTGTATTATTGGTTGGCAGACATTCTGCTTGAAAAAGATGAACAAGTATAATCAGGTTGCAATGGCCAGGGGTTATCACACAACTCAGACCAACACACTGAAAAAAGTCAAGAACACAATGACCTTTTCATCTGTCAACGGCATCCTAGCACTGCTGTCTGTGGATACTGTGGGTTACTATGAGAGAGAAATGTCCAGACAGGTGCCAACATAGCTTCCATGTGTGAATACGGATGTACATGCATAATATGCTGTATGATGTCTCTGTATCTAATTTGCTTAATGTAGCGAAACCTGAATTAGACATGGAAGGCGGTGAGTCATACTCTCCTTGCGTGCTTTTTGCATTAGAAAGGGACAGGAATAGTTTTTTTGTGCGTTTCATAGTTAACATTGATGTCAAGACATTCATGCTAGAACGTGTCCATACAAGGTCCACTGTAGTTTACTCCACATGGATCCATGCAACCGGACAGATGGTTGACTGAGCTAAGCTGTAGTGGTGCTATGCCACTGCCAGTTTCATTACAGGGGTTCACTTGGACATGGGACAAGTGTGGATGTGTCTGTCGTGCCCACGGAAGCCAGTGATAACGAAGAAATTCAGACACAATTTGACAAATGAAAACAGAACACATAATCAGAGACTATAATGTACGTCACATTGACGTGCATTGAGGAGAGTGTGATAAAAATATTTGGAAATGACTTCAGAAGCACTTATTGTTGCTGCTTAGTGTTTGCTAAGATATAAGAAAGGCACAGAGCGGCTATCAAAAGGAAATGGTGAAAGGAGAAACCTATTAGTCAAAACAAAGAGAAAAGATAGTGGAGTATATACTCAATGGAAAACATGACTCATGTTTGAGATTGCAGGAAACAAAGCTTGATAAAAAGTAAGAGAAATGGTCATTATTCAGGAATCAAACCTGCGACGAAGAATACGAAAAGAATAGTGACTTAGCCGAAGGAACTGCAACTGCATTTTCTTTTTTTATATATTGTACTGTTGTTTTTCTGTGTGAGTTCACTGCTCCTATAGACTCCTAGTAGGATGGGTTAAATGCAGAGGACACATGTCACTGTGTGTGCTGTGTGCTCTGCATATGTGACCATTAAAGAATGTTTCATCCCTCCAATTCTATCTTCTATCTATTCTATGTACAACTGTTTAGGGAGGCTGTGGATCAGTGGATAGTGTGCTGCACTTCAAATCAGGGGACAGCAAGTTCGAGTCCCACTGCAGTCAGCATGTCGTTGTGCCCCTGGGCAGACACTTCACCCCAAATTGCTCCTGTTGGGATTTTCCAGTACTGAATGTATGTAAGTCACTTTGGATAAAAGCATCTAACAAATGACATGTAATGTAATGTTTATTTGACACGTTAATGATTAAAAACAATATCAACAAAATTA
This sequence comes from Pseudochaenichthys georgianus, assembly GCF_902827115.2. Taxonomy (NCBI): domain Eukaryota; kingdom Metazoa; phylum Chordata; class Actinopteri; order Perciformes; family Channichthyidae; genus Pseudochaenichthys; species Pseudochaenichthys georgianus. The sequence goes on from NC_047511.1 coordinate 33,104,386, forward strand.
GAAAAATAGTTGTCTATCAATTGGTTCAATCCCCAGCCCCTGCGTTCAATATGTTGAAGTGTCCTAAGACAAGATACTCAACCCTTAATTGCGTCAGCTTATTGAAAGAGACGATATATACGATACATGTAATGTAAGTGGAGAAAAAACTAAACAAAGACACGGAGCATAACATGGCATTGCATGTGGGTGAGGCTGGAAAAGACTCATATTATGTCTCAACAGGAACATTTAGTCTACATAGATAAACATCTTGATAAAGGGAAGGAAAGGAAAAAATGAGAGAAAAGCGTGTGCTGGCGGTCGGCCAGGTGTGGAGAGACTCAGGAAGTTGAGCCGGAATTCCAACAATGCAGGCGGTCGACTCTTCACTGAGACGCTGCCATTTCTGCCCTCACTGCCGTCTTTGTTGTGGCGGGGAGGAGAAGGAGGAGGCAGTTAGGTGAAGTCTTGTGGATGTGAATATATTCTGCCCTTTTCATTGTAAACCTTGACTGATTTGTGAATGATAGGAAAATAATGACACAGTTAACCAGATAAAAAACACTCCTCTCTCGCTTTCTGTCTCTCCCTCTGTCTTTTATATCTACAGAGAAAGATCATTTCTTCCAAGGCGGTTTTATTCATGCCGTGTCGTGACTATAATAAATGCCAGTGATGGCAGGATGAATTATGTCTTAGCTAAAAATGATCATAGCCAAGGAAGAACTTGACACTTAATTATACCATTGTTATAAATAGCATGACATGCTAAATAATATCGACCGCCTTCATCTAAAAATCACATTATAAATGTAGGCTACAACATATGATTTCAGTTGAATTTTTATGATTTGTTTCCTATTCAATTGTGCTTGAATCTAATTAACGCGCCATAATCACTACCCCTGAAGAAAATAAAGAACTAAGGAAGGCAGTGTGTAATAATGTGCTTAAGCATCCACTGTTTCAGAAGATTGCAACAGCGAAAGAGTGTTTGGATTTGTAATCAAAACTAATCATTCACAAAGGAGAGCTCCATTAATCTGGTAGACTGCGGATGGCAGCTCGTCTTTTAAGAGTGCTGTTTAGATGAGGATTTCCCCTCCTGCCTCCTCTCTGTTTCTAAAGGAGTCTCTGTTGTTCAGCTTTTATTTCAGAGCTGTAATGACTGTCTTCAGTACATCTATCACCTGACAGGCTTTAACATCTCCGAAGTCTGCTTCGCTAATAATGCAGTCACTCCCAATGGCACCTTTAATGTGGGCTCTGGATCTACTAAAAAATCCTCTCAAGCTCTTTTTGAATAATAATACTTCAGGTGTTTCCTACCCTGATCTGGAATGTAGATTTATTTTGCAATCAAAAGTGTTCTTTTTATGTAGATATCATGTATTTTACTATCTCAAGAGAGCCATTTGGGCTTTGTTTGATGCTCCATTTGGGGATCTGGCTGCAGATGAAACACAGCTGTTGACATGAAACCCAGCAAGTGAGAAACATTTGTGCTTTATCAGTGAGCTGACAAATTGGGCGTTGCAGAGATGGGGGATAGATTATCCCGACATGCGCCTGGGTCCAGAAAGCCCAGCTGAAATAAACAGCTCTATTTCCTGCTCTGTGGCGGCTGGATGAAGAGATGGTGGTTATACTAATGGTTAGAGGGGGTCTCCCAAACCACAGAGCAGAAAGAAAAACACGGGGAAGAAAAACAATCCCATCTGACATCATAGGAAAGGCTGCTGCTGAAATTTAGGTCAATATATAGCTTGAAGTGTGCCAGATATGGCACGTTTTTGTTACGCCTTTTCCAAATGTGACATAAAAAATCAAAAGCATACCATTCAATACAGTTTAACTAATTAGTATAGCCTGCCAAACCAGGATAGTAGCATCTTTCTTTTTTCAAGCCCCACTGACTGACTTTTAGACTAAATATTTTCCGTGACTGAAATAGCTGAAGTATGGGTGGCGGTTTTAGAAACCAACTAGAGGTTTCAGACCATTTAGAGGGCAGCAGCTTCAGCAAAGTCATCAACTATGTACGCAGCATGGGATGTTGTGATCTCCCAAATACTATCCTTCAATGTTAAGTCACTGTATTCACAGCTTGTACTTCACCACGGGCATCAAGCAGCACAGATGTTGACTTCCTGGAGTGTAAACGCTTCAACTGACCCCTGTTGGAAGTTCAGACTGGACCAGGGAGGGAGAAACATTAATAATGTCCTCATAGTAATGTGATAGCTGGACAATAAAACAATACGTTTAAGCAGCAAGGATGTATTGATCCTATTCAACTACTACATAAATGGATAGATAGATAGACAGACAGACAGACAGACAGACAGACAGCGACAGAGACAGAGACAGACAGATAGATACATATAGATACATATATATATATATATATATATATATATATATGTATATATGTGTGTCTAAATCTGCAATTGGAACATGTATGCTTTTTACAGTATCATATCATACACATACACTTAAGGAAAAGTATAAAGGACATAATTAACATCAATTATAGGCTAAACGCTTCCGAATACATGCACATGTACTGTGCTGAAATGCATAGGAGACATGCTAAATTATTTGTAGCAGTGGAAGCCCAATAAACACTGTATGTGTGTAGTGCATTATGATGATCGCTGACTTTAATACTACACTGCTGTATCTCTGAATTTGTTGTGGGCATCGAGAAAGTGCAGTGCTTGAGTAAAGAGGAGGGGCGAGAGAGCATGCGGACCTATGGAGAGAGAGAGAGGCGGTTCAGCCCCGCTGTGGTGTCAGCAGCAGCGGCTTAGAGGCTAGTGCTACACCACTGTGTTGTGTAGGAACAGGCACGGCATAACTGAAAACCGCCAGCGGAACAAATGAAAACGAAAACTACACTCTTTCATGTGGATTAATTCAGGGGCGAGAACACCCAATCGAAGCGAGGACCTCTTAGGGGGAATTTGGACCGACTGAGGAAGGATTGGGACATTAGCTACTGTGCGATAACACCGCCGAATGGTTTCTCCTGCCCCGCCGCTAAGGTTAGTTAGCTTCCATTGCTGGCTGTCCGTTGGTTTGGGGAGGGAGGGGGTGTCTGTGTGTTCTGTTGTTGGACGACGGGGTACGGCTATTCTTTGGATGAGAAAGATACATAGCAGTATTGACCTTTTCCAGGCTATCCGTTACCTTAAAGCTTAACGTAACGTCGAACCTTTGGAAAATGTAGTCACTTTTCCAGGAACAGTTTATCCAGCCGGTTACTCACCACACCACAGTGCTCATAGTTTGCTGGCTATTGTCAGTTAGTTGATTATTTTATATAAATCATGAACACGTGCTACATGGCTAGGCTAAGTTAGCTAATAGCTAACGATATTAGCTGTATAAGCTAGCTGTCACAACAGCCGAATAGCTAACGGCATTTTCATTTCAACTGAATAAGCTTCGTTACTGTGTAGAACGTTAAGCACACTTCCCAGCGCACAACACTACCAATGTTTTCGTGATACATTATGTTAATTGCCTACTAAGTGTCAATCATTTAAAGTGTTTTGTTATACTGTGGTATCAGGCTAACTGAGTTAGCATGCTAACTTGGCACGCTAACAGAAGCGCCCGGTTTGTAAACATTGGTTTTACATGAAGTTGACTTAGTGCGCTCTGCTGATAGCTTATCTAACGTTAGCCTGGTAACGCTTTGCTTTGTTGTCAGATGGGTGATAAGCTATGATTTCATGTCACTGACACACGTTAAAACGGGCGTTAGGTGAGTTAGCGTTAATGGTTGGTTTGTTTTGTGACAGTAAGGTTTTGCTGGCTTTGAGTTGAATCTTTTTTTTCTACCAATATAATTTGTACCTTTTTTATTTTTGATCCGGCTTCTGTAAATATTCACACATTTTAGCTAATGATAGTTATCCACCTGTAAACAAGTGTTGTTGTAGGCAGTCTGATTTTATAACTGAGCATAATGTTATCATACTCCTAAGAACAGTCACGTTGTTGACATCTTTCATAGAACAACTAAACCCTCTTGTGAAATGCAAAGGTACCTCCCCCTGAGTGAGGTGATCATTAACATAAACAGAGTTAACATGTGTGTTGTTGTGGAAACAAGCGGATGTCTGTTTTTGTTAGCTGCCCAATAATTTCCACCACCTCCAATCAGATATGCATTTAACTTGTTAGCTGTCCGTTTGAGAACATTTATTTGCTCTATTATAGGTGACTTTAGGTGACTGCATATAAATTGGGACACAGCCAAATGTGGATTTAGTAAACAAAGACTTGATTTGTATGTACCTACATTACAAATTACACCAACATCCACATTCATATTAGGAAAACACTATACTCATACATTGTGGCCACATTCGTACATTGAGCCATAACCCTTCACTCGTTTTTTTTGTGGGAAATAACACTGTTCTATAATAGTTACAATAGACACAACACTAGGGAGTTTTATATGAATAGTGCCCAGCTTTGACATGGTGTAGTTTGATCTGTGCCTTGTTGTCTAGTTCTTCAAAGCTTATTTTTGTTAAAGACTTTTAAGCGGTGAAGATGGTTTTAATGTCAGACTAGGACATATCATACCTTCTTAAAATCTGAAAGACATTAAACATTTTCTGATGTTAGGGGATGTGGTCTTTGTTTCAGGAGAAGCAGTCCACGTCTGATGTATAATATAAAACTGAGAAACCTTGAAACCATAACTGCTTTATGTCGCTGCAACACAACACTCTAGCCAACTAGTATAAGGTTTTTATTGTGAAACAGTTAAACATTCCTGAAGCCTTAGTCAATATCGTATTGTGAGCTGAATATCGTGTCGTATCGTGAGATTAGTGTATCGCTACAGCCCTATAAGGGGTGCGCATTAAGTACAAATGATTTTTACTTCTGGTAGTTTACATCAACAACCTAAGTTTAGCATAGACTTTGTGCTAATTTAATCTTTGTTTAGTGAAAGAGTTAATGGGAATTAAACCTATAATAACTACTGTTTTTGCCACTAAGAGGCAGCAGACCTTTTAAGGTGGTATGGCGACCATGGTTACATCTAGTAGTAATGGTGCAACATTAGCAATCCTTTGAAATCGTGTTTCTGGAAAACTAGAGGCAAAATATCAAATGTCAAATATTCAATATGTTGGCTGTGTTCCTGGTCTCTACAGGAACACAACCCTGGACAGAAATATTTGACTGTTATAATAATAATAATAATAATCTTTATTATAGCGCTTTATCAATGACTCTCAAAGCGCTTTACAAATACACATTACACATACAGATCATACATACATGTAATGGTCTTCTACTGTGGACAATACCCACAGGAGCAAATTCGGGTGAAGTGTCTTGCCCAAGGACACAACAGCCTGACGCAGTGGGGCGGGAGCGGGTTTCGAACTGGAGTTCCCCAACGCCCCCTTGATCTGATGATCAAACGCACAGACCACTGCGCCACCCGTCCCTGTCCCTTAAAGGGGTGGGTGGCGCGTCCCCTGTTGAGCTGCTAAATGCTCGAATGCTTGTTTACTAGCTAGTTTTCACAGCTTTTTCTTGCCTGCTGCCTCTGAAATCAGTTGGACGGCTAAACAATTAGCTAAAAATAGCAAAGAAAATGTTAAAGCTGCAGGTTCTGGTGATAACTCTGTAGATTCATCAATGTTATTATAAACATAGGGATTACAGCTAATATATCTCTGATGTAAACACAGAGAAGGAAAGGTGGAAGTTCTGGTCTCCACAAAACTGGTAATGTTAGCTGTTCACATTAGAAACCACCTCATCACTAACTACACTGAGAAAAAGGGACAGTTATCAATTTGATGGGTGTTTTGATATTTACCATTCTGAATGTTTACATCTTTATCCAAACATTGATTTGAGATATTACCCTTACATTTGTGTTGATGCTGTTTCTTGTTTATATGTATTTGTGTAGGTCGAGTACTTTATTTCATTTTGTAAGTATGTACTTATTGGGGTGATGTTAAATATGAAGTTTATTTCTTAAAAGCCAGGCTTCTGAAATGCACAAGTATTTACTGCTGTCTTAGCAGAGACTGCATAGAAAATGTTTGCCTTAATAGGTGAACAAAGATGAAAGTCTGACCAAAGAAAGACTGATGAAGAATCGGACAAATCATTTGTGTTTGGGTACTTGACAGACTGGGTAATTTGTAGGGATGCACAATATTGTTTTTTTGAAACCGAAACCGATACCGATAACTTCCTGCTTCTCAAGACCGATAACATTTTTTTTTTTACGGCACTAATTATTTTAACGCGATTAACGCATGTGTATTTTTTTTTTTTTAGCCTTACGTGCATTGTTGTTGTTATCATCTGGTGCTAGCTAGCTGCGCTAACGGATATAAGGAGCTGTTTAAATGAAAACAGACATGATTGCAGCGTCCAGGCAGCTCCGGTTTGAGTATGCCTTGAGTTGCACACACACACACACACACACACACACACACACACACACACACACACACACACACACACACACACACACACACACACACACACACACACACACACACACACACACACACACACACACACACACACACACACACACACACACACACACACACACACACACACACACACACACACACACACACACACACACACACACACACACACACACACACACACACACACACACACACACACACACACACACACACACACACACACACACACACACAGTATTGTATTATTGTCTTCGTACGCTTTTAACACACCATCGTAGCGATGGCGATGTTTCAGGTGACTGATCAGGTTCGAAGTATTGGGGAGCGCTGGATTTGTGAAGAACTCCCCTCTTCCTAAACCACTAATACCACAGTACTGGCAAAACAGGAGGAGCCGAGTGAAAAACAAGCCCCCCTCATCCCAATCCACCAACACCGCAGTATTTTTTTCTTTTTTTTTACCCAAAAAATATATTGTATATTATCGGGGCTATTAATACTGGTATCGGGTTTATCGGGATGACGTCATAATTCCTAATATCGGACCGATAATTATCGGGCCGATAATTATCGTGCATCCCTAGTAATTTTTTGTGTAGTTTGTAGTACACCATAAAGTATTCAGATATTATGTCATGATGCCTTGGGACGGTGTGGGTATATGGTGTGTAGCCTAGAGAGCGTAAAGTCTGACAAAAATGTATAATGGTGTGACATTGCTGACTTGAATTTTGTGTCAGTTTAGCAGTTTGGATTGTTAAGAGTTAAACCCTAGTGTGGAGATATCTCTCCCTTATCCAAAGGGTAATGGGGGCAAAAAGAATCCCATGCTCAGCGTGATGCCTCAGGGAGACCGTTTCAGTGCTAGTTCAATTTCTGCTCGTATTATGAAACATAATACAGTTACGCAACTGGACTCATTTATTGTCTGTGAAAGAGGAATTTTCAGTGAATTCCTGTGGGAAGAAACACGAGCCATTGTTATCATTTCCATACATAATGTCAAAGGTAGTAATTCGACGTCCTACATTTTCAAATTTGTATTAACCCATTTTTCCAATTATTAATCCCATAACTGGTTAAGAATGTTTATTAAGTACGCTTTAAGGGCTGCAGGTAATTATCATTTTCATTATCAATGAATCTTTTTGCATTTTTGAAGAATGATTTATTGGAATAGTTGATGATGATTGTGCCAAGAAATGTTGAGCACATCTTTTGTAAACGCCATAATAAAAACACAACTAAAAGGAATGTGGCTAAAGCTGCATTGGTACACAATATGATTCATTGGTATGCCACTGCTGTAGCTACCAGCTACTGTCATACTCACCTGGTGTTCTACACAGCATTATGACACAAGAATTCATCAATAATATGACACTCATCATGATAGGTACTATAGAGATGTCCCGATCCGATCACGTGATCGGGGATCGGAGCCGATCACGTGATTTTTAAAAGATCGGAATCGGGACTTATTTTTTTTTTTTATAATTAAAAAAAAATATATTTTATTTAATGTTACAAAACAAAAATGACCATGTTCACGTCTTCAAAGTCATCCTAAGGCCTTAGTTTTGGTTTAAAATTACACATCATGTATTTGTTGCTTCTTTTGGGCTTGTTTTCATACCTGGTTGCTTATTTCTCTCAAATCTGGCAACAGAGTGGGCAGGGCGCAGTGTCTAATAGTAGCAGTAAGATGGTGGAAAGAACAGAGCTACGTTCAACACGACCAATCTAATACGCCACCTGAGAAACCAACAACAACACGGCGAGTACACTAAGGCTGTACCCGAATATTCGTTCGTTGGAGTACTATTCGGGTTTCAATTTCGTTATTCGGAAATTCGTTTGGTTTGTTTTTTCATTTCCCCCCCCCCGTTTTTTTTCTTGAATTGATTGAAATCTCCAATATCAACATAAGAGCTTCTGCCTCTTCGGGGGGTGCTAACACTTAACCGTTATCGTTTACTTTCTCCGTCTTTATAAGTACAGTAGATATTACTTTTCTCCGTTAATCTCTGTCACGTTGTTTCCAAAGCAACAACAACTTCCTGTCAACAGCGCTACCTCCTTCAAAATAAAAGCATGTCCATAAATAGGAAGCCAAGCCAAATTACACTTGAGACATATACAACTGCAACGAAAGTAACAAACACAATGCGATATCCTTTTCAATTTCAAAGAACACAAATTGGGTTACATTAACAAATAACTATAAAACAACAATACTGTAGAATAACAATAATAAGTGGTTTGCTGCTGAGTACTATTGAATTGTGTTACTCCAGTAAGATGGAAATATATTAGGTACCAGCTTTCTGGTACAAAACATTAGGAAATACATGTATTTATGATTTATTACTGATATAGCCTTTGTTGAAATCTCAACCTGAATTGTGGATGTTGACAGAGGGCATCCTCCTCAACCTTGTAATTTCCACATGCTAATACTCTCCGTCTGAGTGTACATGTGAGATTCATCAATTGAAGCAAACCTAGGCATGAATCTGCTATGATGTAACTGTTGCACCACCAAGCATTTCACACTGCATATTGAATGAAATGTATATTGACTGAAATCACAGCCCATGCAAAAACGATTATACAGAAATATGACACAACTCTGGTCATGCTGTGGTGGACTTTATGAACCTTTTTAAGTTAACACTCCAAACCGAATATGAGGCAGTCACCATGAAAGTGCCTCCCAGCCGCATTCCCTCCTCCTGCCCAGTTTCCTCTCTGCTCGCTGAATGAGTAACAGCAGCTGTCTAGCTCCTCTTGCTTACTAGTGGGCTGCACCTGGTGGGTTCCGTGTGTGGAGAACGTTATGATCAGCCACAGCCGGTCTGTTGCAGTGCGGTCCCCCAAATTACCCACAATCAAGTGCCATTGAACTGGACACAGTGCCACCGCAGTTCCAGTGGAAGAGCAGTACCATTAGCCCCGATTGCCAAATTGAAAAAAATGGTTGTGGTGACGTGCCACCTCTTATGCCATCCGACTTTCACTTTTAGGATGCTGTCATCAAAGGGAGTGTGTTGGAGCCTGGGGCTTAAAGGGCTCTAAAGGTCAGACAGATTCTGGGGCTGTCACTCTGTAGGGCTCAAACGGGCCCCACGATTTATCTGTCCCTCCAGGAATTTGTGATGCTGCTTGCAATTATCAAACGCAAAGAATACCTGCAATATTTTAAGAGTCAGCTATTTTAAATGTGCAAGTGTCAAAAGAGTATAGAGACTTGTACTAATAGCGACACTTTCCTTCATGAAATCCACTTTCAAGCCTTTGTTACCAATTTTCTAAATAATGAAAACATCCTTGACCGCAGACGGAACGTTTTTATGAGAGTATGTTACATATTTAGATTATCTAAACAATACCAGCTGGTCTAAAACGTACAGAAAGTTATGATTAATGATCGGTATCAGTGTTCTGTAAACATTATTTTGTTTTGTCACGGCCCTCCATTGTCCTTCTGTCTAAATGAGTTGTCAGCCCTGTTGTAAAGCTGCAGTTAACTGTGACTACAATTGTACAGAATTAAGTTAGGGTGAGGTTTAGATTCAAAGTTGTTTCCTCTTTTACAGGATTTTATATAGGTCTTGACATGCCACCTATAATGAACAGAACTGGTTTTACCCTTTTACATTCATTAATTTCATCTGGAGGAGGCAGTGGATAGAGCCTTGGTGTTTGGATCAGGGGAGCACAGGTTCAAACCCCACTGCAGTCAGCATGTCGTTGTGTCCCTGGGCAAGACACTTCACCCTAAATTGCTCCTGTGGGGATTGCCCACAGTATTGAGTATGTAAGTCGTTTTGGATAAAAGCGTCTAACAAGTAATGTAATCTCTGTGGAGAGACCAATCATCATGAAAAATCAAGCAACTAAAATTCCCTTTTTGACATTGCACAACACATCCACATGTGATTGGATGTGTTGGTGATCACACACACACACACACACACACACACACACACACACACACACACACACACACACACACACACACACACACACACACACACACACACACACACACACACACACACACACACACACACACACACACACACACACACACACACACACACACACACACACACACACACACACACACACACACACACACACACACACACACACACACACACACACACACACACACACACACACACACACACACACACACACACACACACACACACACACTCAGTCAGTATTTCGATGTGTGTTCAGTCAGTATATACTGTGCCTGGAGGTCAAAGACCATTATATAATATGACTTGCATGTTCTTTTAAATAGATATTCATTAAAAGTTAAAGCCATGTCGTATTTTTGGTTCTATTAAAAACAGTCACCCATATTTAAACATACTAAAAGAGAGGCAGGCATGGGATTAGCAGAGATTAGTAATGGCTCTGTGGTAAGTGATTCACTTGACTCTGTTACGCAACGCAGATGACAGCATGTTACGGGACATGCCTCTTGTTTATATGTAGGCTTCAAGCTGTGGGTAGCGCTACATTTATCTCTCCTTGTTGTTATCTCTGATTAGCCTTGACTTCTCTATCAGGAAACTGGGTTTCAGTTTAGAGGTTTTTTGAATTTTAGAAAAAGCATTTTATCAAGGGTACACACCTCAAGGTTGATGATCTTACAGAGGAAATACTAGTGAAATGTTACAGTGAAAGGTATGAAGGCCCGATAGGAGTGTAATTACGGGTTATGAAGTTCTAGTTTGGGGGAAATGAATTGACAAGTCAAGACACGTGAGCTTGATCCATGACAGTGCAGTTTCAAATAAATTACATCCCAGAATGCATCAAAACCTCAAGCTGCTGGTGTGACGTCTAGTCTGTGTTTTGTAATGTGTGGGTACACACTAAATCTCTCTCAGTTCACAATTCAAACCTTGTGTATGAAATCTAGCCGCCATGTTTTGTTTGGTATGTTTAGTGTGTAAATAGAACCAGCATGTATAGCTATCAGTGTTTGGAAGTGCACGCTCACACTGTACACACACATACACACTTGAACCCTCTCATGCATAAATAGAAGCTCTGTGAGGCTTCTGTCATGAGGGGCAAACACAGGCACTCGGGTTGCATGCTGCCATACAGAAGAACATTTCAAAGCTCTTGAATAATTAAGTAGCAGTTAGGAGGAAGTAGGTCAGCACAGCAGACAAATGCACGCCTCCGTTGTATTTCCTGCTCCTCAGTATGGATAGCTGAATGTCAGGTGGGCTTTAGGAACAAAGCCAGCGGAGAATACAGAGAGATTTGTGAGTGGACACACCTCATACATCAGAGCAAAGCTGTCACATTGTGTGCTGTTGAGCTGAGGAGTGTTTGCATATAATTATTAACAAGTAGTCGCAGGAATCGTTCAACCCCAATCTATATTTCATTTTGTGATGAATTAATAAAAAGTAATTTAATAATAAACCACTTACAAAAGATGGTCTGATCCAAGTTGTCAATCAGGTGGGGCTACCGAAGTGCTGGCATTAGGACTAGGCCTGTCACGATAATTAATTTTGTTGGACGATACATTTTCCCGGAGATTATTGCGATACACGATAATATTGTCGGCACTAGGGATGCATACCGCTATCCGGTATTACCGAAATACCGGTTACTGGTGGCTACGGTATAGCGTACCGAAATCAGATCCGGTTTCGATACTTCAAACATTTTTTTTAGAAGTGTGTCCGTGGCCGTGATGGCGGGTGTTATAAATTAGATTGCATAATCGTTTTTCTTCATATTATATATGTATTTTTCATTGTTTGTTCAATACTAGAAAGGTAAAAGTCCCACAAATTAACTGTGATGGGATTTGTTTTCTCTCACCAGTGAAGGTAAATGTTGATTTTAAAGATGAGATTTGTTTGTTTGTGCAATGCCGAGATCTCATGACCATTTTTCTATTATGTATTTGTTCTCTAGTCGAATCTCAGGTTTAACATTAATTATAACGGTGCTATAACGGTCTGTTTGCATTGACAAGATGTGCTATTCACGCGGCACACCTGATGGCGGGTGTTATAAAAGATATTCCATAATCGGTTTTCTTCATATTTTTTATGTATTTTTCATTGTTTGTTCAGTACTAAAAGGGCCAAGAAGTCCCTCAATTGAATTTAATATTCATTTGACATGTTAACTATATCGTAAAGCGCTTTATGGGAGTAATTGTGGGATGATACATTTTCAAAGTATCACGATATGTATCGGTTGAGTATCGGTATCGTTCAGTGGTATCGTAAAAAAGTCAACGATATGTATCCCTAGTCGGCACCAAGTAAGACAGACCATTTTAGACCACTGACATAATGATAATATATAATAATAATAATTCAAGTACATCCTTTCAAACAGAACTTTTTATTGAACATTCAACATTGCAAATTAAATGTGAAATAATATTCAAATATATAAATTATATATAATAAATAAAACAAATACATTTAATTATAACAAATTAATTAAAATCACACACAACCAAAACAATCAATTAAATAGACTCAGGCTGGAAAACAGAGGCGCTACCTGGCTGTATCGGCTACCTCTGTCCCTAGCGAGAGGGTTTTCTCCGCAGCAGGAGACATTGCTAGTGCCAGCATGTCTGCCCTTTCAGCAAGCAATGTGGACAAGTTCATCTTTCTTTAGAAAAACATGAAAAGACAATGACAAGCAAGTCATAATGTCAAGCTGGCTGCTTAGGTACTAGTACAGTACAGTTCAAATACAGATAATTTCAGTTCATCGAAATGCTGCACCTTAATGTTCATTTGATTATATTTTGTATTTGAGTGAATATTCACAGTTTAATAATAATTAAAAAAAAAATTTATATATGTTTTGTTTTGTGCAAAACAATTCTGCCGTACCGAAAACGTACCGAACCGAACCATGACCAAAAAACCGAGGTACGTACCGAACCGAAATGTTTGTGAACCGTTACACCCCTAATATATATATATATATAAATACATAAATATATATATATATTAGGGCTGTCAGTCGATTAAAATATTTAATCGCGATTAATCGCATGATTGTCCATAGTTAATTGCGATTAATCGCAAATTAATCGCACATTTTTTATCTGTTCTAAATGTACCTTAGAGGAATATTTTTCAAGTTTTTAATACTCTTATCAACATATGAGTGGACAAATATGCTTTATGCTAATGTTTATTATCATTTGAACAATGACAAATATTCTCATGAATATTAAACACAACAACCTGTGAACATTACAAATATTTGCCTCAATTCAACCTGGAACCTCTCTCATACAATACAAATGGGGTGTGTGTGTGTGTGTGTGTGTGCGTGTGTGTGTGTGCGTGTGTGAGTGTGATCGTTGGAGCTATGTGCAACTCAAGGCATATGCTCGAACGGGAGCTGCCTGGACGCTGCAATCATGAGTGTGCTGACTTCTCGTACAATGTCCCGCTGTCTGGCTTCCTGCATAAAGTCAAGTGCTCGGCGCAGTTGTGTGGATAGAGCGCTCCTCTGTTTTCATTTAAACAGCTCCTATATCCGTTAGCGCAGCTAGCTAGCACCAGATGCTAACAACAACAATAGCCGCGTTCACACTGCGGTACGGTAATGCACGTAAGGTCTCTCTCTCGCTCGCTCGGGCCACACATACACACACCCTCCCGGTCCTCCCGATGGCCTGTCGGTGCCTGCCGGTGAGCGTGGAAGTGTGGTCTGCCACAAGCAGGCGGCAGGAGCGGGGTTGTCAGCATCAGCTTGTAGATGGTATTTTAAACTCGATGCGCTCTGAAACTACGGGGCGGCCGAGGAAAAAAAATACACATAATCGCGTTAAAATAATTAGTGGCGTTAATTTTTTTTTTTGCCTTAACGCGTTTTAACGTTATTAACTTGACAGCCCTAATATATATATATATATATATGTATAAATACATAAATAAATGAGCACACATTGTCTCACAAGCAAAACAAACCTCCTTAAAACAACAGTCAAGTGTACAGTCCACTGTCCATTAGGGGTGTAACGGTTCACAGAAGTCACGGTTCGGTTCGTACCTCGGTTTGGGGGTCACGGTTCGGTACGGTTCGGTACAACAAGAAAAAGTAAAAAAAAGTCCCAAATGCATAATTCCAGGTTTGTTATTTATTTTTGAACAGTAGTGCAAGTTTCAGTCTCAAAATAAGGAACTCTGACATTTTGAATAATTAACTGTATTAAACAGTTAAAAACAAATCATAAACACACACTCAGATGGCCATATTATCGATAATGGCTGATGTCAAACAAAAAGGTTTCATCAAGCTGTAAAACTAAAAAGAATGTCTTGCATCATAAATAATAAGAAAGTGTTTCAAGAGCGCAAAGTCGTTGAAAAACATATGCCAAAAGCTTCCGTTATTTATTTTGGTTTCACGGCTTTCATGTCTATTGGCTTCTTAAAAACAGCGGGGATCAGCGGTTGAACTGCTGTTGTCTTTTGCCGGGCTCCGGTGATTGGCAAATCTGGGTGATGCCTTCTGACATGATTTAGCATGTTTGGCATGTGTTACCATTAGCATACCGCACCGTTATCGAACAACGCCGACACACCGTCCTCGTCGGATCCACCACTCGCACACTTCATCGTTATTGTAGTCCACAGGGAACCCGAAATGTTCCCACACAGCTGATTTAAAAGAAGCAGGTGGGTTCTAGCTCCTGTGAAATCGCCATACTAACTTTTCTTCTTCTTGTATTTAGTTTGTTTTGTTGTTGTGTTTCTTCTTGTTCTTCATTTGTTGTTTAAGGGCGGCTGGTAAACAGCTTTTAGGCGCAATACCGCCCCCTGGATTATAAATAGTGTAGTGGATGCTGCCCTGAAGGACAGACTTTTTTCCACTCGTAAAAAAAAGGCGTATGCATGTGCCGAACCGTGACGTCTGAACCGTGACGGTACAGGACGAATACGGATACCGTTACACCCCTACTGTCCAGACAAAGACCCAGATGCCTCAACAGGCCATATCCAAATCTGTATTTCAAAGATTTCGAGCAAGGAACACCAACATGTTTGCATTGTCGGGCAAATGCATCTTTGATTGCAAATTGTAGGGAAGGTGGGTGCTCTCCATCTCCAGCTGCCGTGTTTGCTCCCAGCTGGGAAACGGAATGGGGTGGTTGTGTTTCAGGTGCAGTTTAAGGTTGGTCGGATTGCTAGCTTTTGTTGCTATCTTTCAAAAACAAATGTGACACACACCCCGGCTCCCCCTCACAGCGCGCCGGGCTGGCAGCCACAGCCGCCGGGCTAAAATGCTGGTCACATCCTTATGTAAACAAACATGCATGTAAATGGCAATTTATCGAGCTCAGAAAAGTTATCGAGTCCATTTTTATTTATCGTACGATAAGTCAATTTATTGATTATCGCGACAGGCCTAATTAGGACAAACACTAATTAAATTGCATACGCTTTTTGATACTTTGATTATGAATTGTCTTTTTATAGAAACCTTTTTAACAAAATATCACAAACTCATCTAGTTTGTATGTCTGAATAGCAACAGCCAGTAAGTGTACAATTGCAACGGACACAGTTCCTTGCCTTGTGAACCATATTTAACTCAACAGGCAACATAAAAAGGTACATCTAAATATTGTAGTAAAGGTTCTAGGGTTCTTCTTAGATTACATTTAGCAGATGATTTTCACACTGTGATTTCAGTTTGGAAAGTATCTGTTTTAGGTTTAACTCAGCCTGGTCAAATGTATGCCAGACTTTCATCAAACTATTGTGATGGTCTAATACAGTGGTTCTCAAATGGGGGTATGCGGACCCCTAGGGGTACGTTGGAGTACTGCAGGGGGTACGTGGAATTTATTTTATGTTAATGAAAAAAAAACATAAGTAGTGGTGCACTATAATTATCGGCCCGATAATTATCGGTCCGATATTAGCAATTATGACGTCATCCCGATAAACCCGATAAAAGTATTAATAGCCCCGATAATATAAAATATATTTTTTGGGTGAAAAAAAAGAAAAAAATACTGCGGTGTGGGTGGATTGGGATGGGATTTGTTCATAGTAGTAATGCTCATGTCATTTGCTCACTACTAGTATTTTTTTACACCAGGTGTGCAAAAACTACAGGTACATTTAATATATATATTATATTATTATCGGTTATCGGTATCGGTCTTGAGAAGCAGGAAGTTATCGGTATCGGTTTCAAAAAACCAATATCGTGCATCCCTAAACATAAGTAATGCATTTAAACAAACTACTAATAGTAGATGAACTACTTTGTTCAAAGCTTTACAGTAATTCTGGATAATAAAATGGGAAAATAAACGGGGTGCTTTCTTTTCCACTCCCTCTCCTGACAGCCCGTCAGTCTCGTGCAGCTCGCTGAACCTGTAATAAGTGACCCGACAGTAGGGGTGCAACAACTAATCGACTTAATCGATTAAAATCGATTACCAAATTAGTTGCCAACTAATTCAGTCGTCAATTCGTTGGTGACGTCATCACGTGTGTTTTTCGCCCCGTTAAGCTCTAACTTTATTGGTCTTTGTATCGGTACTGGAGACATTTAAAAAATATATGTCATGTATTATTGCTACAAAGACATTATATCGCAGTCTCAGTGTCACCAACTCGTTTCTAATATGCAAAAAGACAAACAAATGCGTCTATGATGTATTTTCGATCTTTCTCTCCCCCGCCTGCTTGTGAGGGGGCGGGGCAGTTTACACACGGGCAGCTGCAACATGCAGCAACACACACACACACACACACACACACACACACACACACACACACACACACACACACGTGGGAGATGGCGGAGAGAACGCGCTCCAAGGTGGTTCAACTTTACCCGTCTCAATGTGGAGAATGCTCGTTGCCAAAAGTGGAATAAGAGTTTAGCATGTAAGGGCGGTAACACGAGCTATTTGTCTAAACATTTAGCAAAGGTGCACCACATCCAGACGGAGGAATGCACCGGGTTCGACTGTCTTTCTAGTAGCTCTGTAGCCCCGTCCACGAGTAACGTGTCCACGTCAGGTGTTATGTATGCTAGCAGCAACACACGGAGCTAACTACATTATACAAACATAATGATTAGAGGTAACAGAGTTATTTGCGGACTTTTGGTGACAGAGCCTTCAGTGTGGCATCCCCCACCCTCTGGAACTCTCTCCCCCCCGAAATCCGCAGCGCCCCAATCCTGGACATTTTCAAAAAAGCCCTCAAAACGCACCTTTTTACCAAGGCGTTCCCCACTGTATAGTTAGTTTAATAGGTTTATTTGTCCGGTACTCCCCCCCCCACCCCCTTAACCTGTCTGCCTTTTTTCCCCTACTCCCCCTACCCGACTTGTAAAGCGACCTTGGGTTTCCTGAAAGGCGCTATAAATATATTATATATTATTATTATTATTATTTAGTTTGTTAAAGTTTCAGCTATTCTGTAATCTGTTTACAGTTCTGTCATCAGATTATTTAATACGATTTGTTAAAACACTGTTGTTTCTTTTGATGTGAAATATTATTTATTTAATTTGAATAAAAAGCAATGTTAGTTTTGTTCACAATTTAAGTTATATATGTATTTTGGAATCAAGTATTCATCTTTATTGTCTTCATTGTTAGTTTCCACATGCCTAAAACAACCTCAAGCTAAATCTAAAAGTTGATGGCTAAATAAGAGCGTTTGAGAAATTGTGCAAGGCATACAGTAATAGTCCGAATAGTCGATTAATCGTTTCATTAATCGATAGATTAATCGATTATCAAATTAGTCGTTTGTTGCAGCCCTACCCGACAGTAAAGAATAAATATATTTATAACTAGTTTAGCTAGTTCCAGAGTAGATAAACAAGCTAAGTGTGTTAGGTCTAACTCTTAGTGTATTTAATTTTGCTCCACTCAACGGTCCGTCACAGCGGACGAGCTGTGATCATGCAGAGCTGCGTGTTCTCCGTCAGTAGCAGCTGATCTGATCTCTGATCTCTCTCTCGTGTCCGGTTATACTTCACTCGCGTTTATGTCCAAATCTATCAGATCTAGCTTGTTCTAGTTAATTATATGACTGCCTGCTTATCAAAGGACACCTAAACAATAAGCGTTGCTTGGCAACGGCGTGTGGCCGCAAAGTATAGCACAGCATTATGCATATGTTTATTGGAGGGGTCAAAATCCCATGCTCATAAAATGCTCATATATTTTTTCTCTTCATTCCCCACGCCCCTAAATAAATAAATAGATCTACCAATTTTAGGAAAAGTAACGAAGTTTGAGCAGTGTGGGTTTCATATAACAGCCTACACATATTTCTGATCAGGGGGTACTTGGCTGAAAAAAGTTTGAGAACCACTGGTCTAATAGACCACATTAAGTCAGTGGAGGAGTCAATTGGTGTGAGAAAGCCATTACTCACTTTCCAGCCAAGGTTTTCTTCCCCTTTAGTGCAATTTCACCTTATTTCTTTGTCTCTGGGAAGGATTTCTGGGTTCATTGTCTTTCTTTTACACATGAACAGAATATACATGCACCCCAACTGTCTTCTTTTGCATATCATCTTTGTTGTGCTTTTAATTGCAATTTTTAAATTAATTTTAAAAGTGAGTCCGTGGCCTGTGATGGCGGGTGTAATAAATTAGATTGCATAATCGTTTTTCTTCATATTTTATGCATTTTTAATTGTTTGTTCAATACTAGAAAGGTCAAAGTCCCACAAATGAACTGTGATGGGATTTTTTTTCTCTCACCAGAATTTAATATTCATTTGACATGTTAACTATATCGTAATGCGCTTCATGGGAGTAATTGTGGGATGATACATTTTCAAAGTATCACGATATGTCTCGGTTGAGTATCGGTATCGTTGTCTCGATCACCTTTTTTTGCTCCCGATCCGATTCCGATCATTTGATTTTGACAATCTGCCGATACCGATTTTTCCCGATCCAATCTTTATGCAATGCATTAAGAGAAAACAAAGGTAACAGGTAACGGCTGGCCATCCAACGCGATGAATTCAGTTATCTTGGCTGTTATTTGTTTGGCCTTTTCACTGTTCTGGGGCAGTTTCTCTTTCCTTTTAAAAGTCTCTGAAAGTGTCAGTTGTTTCAGTGCCGTTACCTGAGTGGCCGCTGTGTACTCGTCGTGTTGTTGATGGTGTTTGTTTCTCAGGTGGCGTATTAGATTGGTCGTGTTGAACGTAGCTCTGTTCTTTTCACCACGCGGAACCTCCGCCTTGCAAACATTGCATCTGGCTGTTACACTGCCTTCGCTTTCAATTTTATAATACTTCCAAACTCCTGACATTTTCTCTGTCCCGACTCCCGAGTCATCAGCTGAACGTAGCCTCTTGTTAGTTTACTGCTACTATTAGACACTGCGCCCACTTTGTTGCCAGATTTGAGAGAAATAAGCAACCAGGTCTATGAAAACAAGCCCAAAAGAAGCAACACATACATGATGTTGTGTAATTTTAAACCAAAACTTAGGCCTCAGGATGACTTTAAGACGTGATCATGGTCATTTTTGTTTTGTAACATTAAATAATAAAAAAATAAATAAATTATATATAAAAAAAATCCCGATCCCCGATTTTTTTCTTCCGATCTTTTGAAAATCACGTGATCGGCTCCGATCCCCGATCACGTGATCGGATCGGGACATCTCTAGTTCAGTGGTATCGGTATCGTAAAAAAGTCAACGATATGCATCCCTATGTTGGTTGTTGTTTGTGGAAGCGCCAGTGAATGAGCCTCATTAACTGAGTTTTAAACATCACTTTAAATGGAAGATCCCCATAGCCCACGCCCACTCGATCGGTATCGGCGATCGGTATCGGCCGATACTGATTCCGGCAATCGGCCCCAAAATTGGCGATCGGCGCATCCCTATTAATTACCGCTCAAACTACCTAAACTAGTTATAGATATGTTTATTTTGTCCGTCAGGTCACTCATTACTGGATCCGCGAGCTGCATGAGATACTGACGGGCTGTCAGGAGAGGGAGAGAGCGCTTTATTATTCCTATGTTATTATAAATTACTGTACACTTTTGAATAATGTAGTTAATCTACTATAATTAGTCTGTTTATCAAATCATATCAATTTGTTTTAAAGCTCAATAAATAACCTTTGACCGGCACTTTCCTCATTTTGTCCGGAAGATTTAAACTTTAATGGAAACTCTGGGCACAACAACTATGAAAAGTCACCTGAATGCTGTAAGTAGTAGCTTAGCTTAGTTGTTTTCCAGTTGCCATGATGAAGCTGCTTCATCCGCAGTTTAAACAGTAACGTTACACATGATAAAAACGTGCGCGCCGAATATCAGAATATTCCCTGCTGATTACTACAGAATATCCGGAGCCTGAAAAAATGGTATTCGGGACAGCCCTAGTTTGTACAATGATACCTGGTGTAAGGGTTCACAAATATTTCGGTTCGGTATGTACCTCGGTTTTTAGGTCACAGTTCGGTACGTTTTCGGTACAGCAGAAAAAATTATCACGAAACATAAAATATTTTTTGGGGGGTTTTAATTATTATTAAACTAAATAATGTATTCACTCAAATAAATACAAAATATAATAAAATAGACATTAAGGTGCAAAATTTCGATCAACTGAAATAATCTGTATTTGAACTTTACTGTACTAGTAGGCTACTCACAAAACATAAAATATTAGTTTTGGGTTTTTAATTATTATTAAACTGTGAATATTCACTCATATAAATACAAAATATAATAAAATAAACATTAAGATGCAGCATTCCGATGAACTGAAATAATCTGTATTTTAACTGTGCCGAAAGGGCAGATCTGCTGGCACTAACAATGTCTTCTGCTGTGGAGAACACCCTCTCGCTAGGGACAGAGGTAGCAGATACAGCCAGGTAGCGCTTTGCTAACATGGCAACATAAGGATATTTGGCGTTTGTAATAGCTTTGGCTCGGTCTGAACTTTTTGCGAGTGGTGGAGGCTTAAATGCTAGTGGGAGTTGGGTTTGCACTTCAGTCATTTTTTTTCTTTTGGTACCGGTGATATTCACGTTCGGGTGATGCCTTTTCAAATGAGTGTGCAAGTTTGATGTATTGCCAGCCGCGTAACCAATTTTAGTTGAACAATGCCAACAAACAGTTTTGGTTTGGTCCACCTGTCTTTGTTCGTCATCCTTGTACGTAACTGCGAAACCAAAATGTTCCCAAACCGAAATGATGCTGGAGGATTTTCGAGCTCAACTTTATCTGCGTTCGCCATTTCGACAGTTCCTCAAATTACTGAAAAAAAAATTACATTTGAACGCATTCCTGTGACCAGCTCTCATAGTATGCCTCTCGTCCAATGAAATGACTTGGTCGCTCTATGACGTGTTGAACCCAATGTGAGCAAATTACACTGAATGCTGCCTGCAACGCAGCACCTGAGATTACTTCCAAAAAGTTGTTCACGTTCTCAATTTTTTACATTTAACGTTATATTCGTTCGGTACACTTCGGTACACACCTTTACCGAACCGAAGGGCCCATACCGAATAATTTCGGTACGAATACGTATACCGTTACATCCCTAGTGTACGGTGATTGGAGTCGTCAATGTTTAGGGGTAGAAAACGTATGTGGTATAAAGGTTGCACTTGCAGCTAATACTGTAAAACAGGCCAAAAGGCAGTTTTTTTCCTCTGGCTTAGTTTTGTTAAACTGCAACCTCACAACTGTGATACATAAATACTTACCTAAAAGACGTAAGGTTCAACCGAGTTCTAAGGTTGCATTCTCTTGGTTGAGAAGGAAGAAATAACTGCAATTTTGAGAGCTAAAGTGATTTCCACACCTCTAAACTACAATGTAAAAACTAGGGGTGCACCGAATGGGAAATTCTTGGCCGAAACCGATACCGAAAATAGGAAACAGTTGGCCGAAAACCGAATGCCGAAAGGCCGAAAATGATTAATAGAAATATATATATATATATATATATATATATATATATATATATATATATATATAATGTATACATTTTTTACCAATGTTGTTCAGCTACCTGATTATGGAAATAGACATGATTATGGCAAAACATAACTTAAATAATAATCACTATTATGGGTCCATAAAACATTTATTCAGCACTTTTGAACATTTGTACATTTATTTTCTCTGTAGGATAATAACTACAACAAAGTGCATTCAGAACAAAGCCAAGGGGCTTTAAAACAGCATAAACATCTAGGCCAGTAGGCCTACAACAAAATAGTGTCAACAACAACAACAACAACAACAACAAATGCACCTATAAGTGCATGCATACAAATGTGCAAACTGGATAAATCCACATGAATGTAACTATAGTATTTACAAATGAAAGCTTATGATAAGCCTATGATAAGCCAGCCTTGTCTACTTATTAAGGAAACGTGGGAGGTTCTTTTTAATGAACAGTAGCTTCTCTGCTTTATCAGCCATGAGTCTGTTCCTCTTCTCATCAAGCACATGAGAGGCAGCGCTGAACAGTCTCTCGCTGTCAGTGCTTGTGCATGGAGCACTCAAATACTTGCGTGCCACCTTGGCCAGGTCAGGAAAGCGGTCTTGTTTGTTTCTCCAGTATCCAAGAGGGTTCTCGCTTCTGGGGATGGGTACTTCTGAGAGATAATCATCTAACTGTTGAGCGGTTGAGCTTGTCACCAGCCTGGCATTTGAGAGGTTTGAGAGAATAAGATTGTATTTAAAATAGGGACAGTGCATAATGAACATTTAGTCAAATGTATATTACGCATGCCAGATCACTTGGCAGACAAATAAAATCATCTGACATGTCAAAAGAAATTACAACATTAAGAGCATATTACATAGCAGCACATACAGTACTAATAAATATCACATTCAGTAGCACATAGTACAGTAAGTAACCAAGTCAGAACAGAGTAGCCTACCTATTTGGGGTAGTATTCTCTTCCATGATCTCGTTGAACATATCAGACAACGAGGGTGGTTGCCCCCTCTCCTCCTCCTCCTCCTCTGCTGTAGACAGACGAGCCCTTTTTTCTGTGGTCTGCGTCACGTCTCCTGTGCTGTGCTCAGCAGCCTCCTCTCGTGGGTTCTCCTTATCCAACACAGCCTGGATCATGTCTCGTGCGCTTTGCTTTTCCCCCGCATCAAAATAATTGATAAAATAAACTTTTTAATCTTTTCAAAAAGGTCCGCCACAGAAGGAGTCGGGGTGCTGGGAAGGACTTTTTTTTTCTGTGCGCTGGTGATTTCATCATACTCCGTATATTGGTCCGGGTGTTTAGATTTCAGGTGATGGAGTAATTCCGAAGTGCTGAAAGTCTTTGAAGTTACACCCCCTCGAGAAATGTCAGCTGAACACGTTTTGCAAATCGCAATCCGCGACTCTTTATCTGATATTGTGAAGTATCTCCAAGCGGCAGACATGTTGACTGTGAGCCAGCCGTGAGCATGGTCCCTGCCTCGCCGCGTCGCCGCGTCTTTATTACGTCATCACAACAACACGTTAGGTTGCCTGTTCTGACATTCGGTGATATTTTTTCGGTGCTAAAACCCTTTCGGCCGAAAGGGCCTTTTTAACCATTTTCGGCCGATAATTTTCGGTGGCCGAATTTTCGGTGCATCCCTAGTAAAAACGGTACCACAGCATCATAAATGTTGTATGTTATGTTTAAAGGAAACTGCCACTCCCCACGCCCCTCTGCAAGATGTTTGATTAAAAAAAATGAAAATGGTGCTCTAGGAGGAGATTCAGGTGATAAGGTGGGCATGCATTACCTTGGTTTGTTATTGGCTACTGGTTGCACAACCCAAAAAACATTGTGACATCACAAAGTGGCCAAAATCCGATCAGCTCATTTTCAGACAGGTTTTTATATAAATGGATCAGGACAAAAAGAGAGCAAATCTCTTTCTTGAAACTTTATGAATCTCTTAACACAGAGGGGACATATTTATGTATTACAGACATGAAAAGGTGGATTTTGCATTATAGGTGACCTTTAAAAAAAAAAAAAAAAAGTGGCATCATTTCGACACCTAATTGTTCTAATATACAATGTCTTTAGTCTATTAGAAATTATGTGGAAGGTTTTAGACAAAAGCTCAAATTATGAATCTTTTGTTTCATAAAATAATGACAGACAAAGCAGTGGGAATATATTTATTGGGCCCATTTGGTCTACGTTTAGTGATTGTTCTAAACATTAATTATATGCAGTCATGTTTTGAAAATGTTGTATTCACTTCGGTTACAATTAAACTCTATCATGTCTGACGTTAAAGCCAAAGCTAGTCCAAATGGAGGTTTTATGTGCTGCATTTTACCATTGTTTACATATCAACACGACTTCCTTTTTTGGTTTCACAATCACTTCCATTGTTTTTGACTCCTTGCTCAGGGCTGCAGGTGTTCTGTTGGTGGTAAACAAACTGTCGTTAACATGATAGGAAGTGTGCTGTTCGGTCCCATTTAAAATGAAAGGTGTGACGGGCTGCGGTGTAGCACAAATTACAGCTGTGTCAAAGTTGACTGTTGGTGTTGACACTTTTCTCACATGTGTCATTAGTTGCTGTGTGTTGTGACTGCTGGTTTCCTGTCTGAAAGTTGAGCGGAGGTAAGGCAAGATGAGCTCAGTGTCGGGATGTTCTTTCCGTTTGGTACTTGTAGCATTACTCCGGCAACATGCCTGCCAGGAGCTTCACTTTATATCAAGCTGGCACACCCTGGCAACAATTATATCGCCTGCTGGCCTTTATAGCCTCTCACCTGACGTTACAGTTGACTTCCCTGTAAGTAACTCTTGCTTTGTTGCTTTCCAAGTAATGGTGGGAGGACCTTATTATTTGGAAATTAAAGGTTTTCTGATTCTGCTAGCAATATTACATTTCTAGGTTTGCAAAGTTAGATATGATGATGTATTTAGCATACACATTTAAGCCATTGCTCTTTTTTTCTGCTATGTTTGAGGTCAGAAGTGGACTACATTGATGTTGTGTTGTCTTGCCCATTTTCATCTTAGTGTGACAGTGTCTACTAGAGATGTCCCGATCCGATCACCTGATTTTCAAAAAAGCGGGGATCGGGAGAAAAAAATCGGGGATCGGGATTTTTTTTTTTTTTTTTCTAATTTTTTTTTTTCAATTTAATGTTACAAAACAAAAATGACCATGTTCACATCTTAAAGTCATCCTGAGGACTTAGTTTTGGTTTAAAATTACACAACATCATGTATGTGTTGCTTTCTTTGGGCTTGTTTTCATAGACCTGGTTGCTTATTTCTCTGAAATCTGGCAACAGAGTGGGCAGGGCGCAGTGTCTAATAGTAGCAGTAAGCTAACGAGAGGCTACGTTCAGCTGGTGACTCGGGAGTCGGGACAGAGAAAATGTCAGGAGTTTGGAAGTATTATAACATTTAAAGCGAAGGCAGTGTAACAGCCAGATGCAATGTTTGCAAGGCAGAGGTTCCGCGTGGTGGAAAGAACAGAGCTATGTTCAACACGACCAATCTAATACGCCACCTGAGAAACAAACACCAACAACAACACGGCGAGTACACAGCGGCCACTCAGGTAACGGCACTGAAACAACCGACACTTTCAGAGACTTTTAAAAGGAAAGAGAAACTGCCCCAGAACAGTGAAAAGGCCAAACACATAACAGCCAAGATAGCTGAATTCATCGCGTTGGATGACCAGCCGTTATCTGTTACCTTTTTTTTCTCTTAATGCATTGCATAAAGATCGGATCGGGAAAAATCGGTATCGGCAGATTGTCAAAATCAAATGATCGGAATCGGATCGGGAGCAAAAAAAGGTGATCGGGACATCCCTAGTGTCTACCAGTAAAGTGTTGATTGCACCTTGTCAGCATCGTCTTGGATGTTACTGCTTGGCTGTGATAAGGGTCTTGTATTAGGGTTTGGCAGATCTTTGAGTATTTTTCCCTCTGTTGTCATACCAATAATTCAAAGTTGTTTGCAATCACTCATTTCTCTTGATGTCTGTAGCACTGCGACTTCTTCCTCTTCACTTCAGTTTGATAGTTAGTTTGTTATTATTGTCATGCTGTTGTCGACACATAGGAACAGACCAGTTAAAGTACAATGGGATTTATATTGCACAGAAAGCAGTCAGACAAAACATTATTGAGAAAGGAAAATGCAAATGAGCAACATGCTTTACCTGCTACACTTGGTAATCACAGTGTTGTAGAGAAGTATTTAGATTATTGATTCAACCAAAAATGTGTGAGGTCAATTGGAAAAAGGCTGCTTACCATTCAGATTGACCTTGTTTCTTCGTCCTGACCTTAAAAAACCTCTTGGGATCTAAATACTGAAGCTTCAGGGGATTAATTGCAAGAGCTTTGTTTCCATGCTAAATTAGTGTGGACGAGGAGGAAAGTAAAAGCTGTGAGGAATGCTTTAGTACTCGCTGCAGATGATGTGAAAGCCAATGCAGAAGTTCCTCAATATGTAGTTTTAAAGACTGCTAGGTGCTAACTAGAGATGTCCCGATCCGATCACGTGATCGGGGATCGGAGCCGATCACGTGATTTTCAAAAGACAGGAATCGGGAGAAAAAAATCGGATCGGGAATTCTTTATTTATTTTTAATATTTGTTTTTAATAATTTTATTTAATGTTACAAAACAAAAATGACCATATTCACGTCTTAAAGTCATCCTGAGGACTTAGTTTTGGTTTAAAATTATACAACATCATGTATGTGTTGCTTTCTTTGGGCTTGTTTTCAGACCTGGTTGCTTATTTCTCTGAAATCTGGCAACAGAGTGGGCGCAGTGTCAAATAGTAGCAGTAAGCTGACGAGAGGCTACGTTCAGCTGGTGACTCGGGAGTCGGGACAGAGAAAATGTCAGGAGTTTGGAAGTATTATGAAATTGAAAGCGAAGGCAGTGTAACAGCCAGATGCAATGTTTGCAAGGCGGAGGTTCCGCGTGGTGGAAAGAACAGAGCTACGTTCAACACGACCAATCTAATACGCTACCTGAGAAACCAACAACAACACGACGAGTGCACAGCGGCCACTCAGGTAACGGCACTGAAACAACCGACACTTTCAGAGACTTTTAAAAGGAAAGAGAAACTGCCCCAGAACAGTGAAAAGGCCAACAAAATAACAGCCAAGATAGCTGAATTCATCACATTGGATGACCAGCCGTTATCTGTTACCTTTTTTTTCTCTTAATGCATTGCATAAAGATCGGATCGGGAAAAATCGGTATCGGCAGATTGTCAAAATCAAATGATCGGAATCGGATCGGGAGCAAAAAAAGGTGATCGGGACATCCCTAGTGCTAACTGTATGAATGTTGATCAAACACCAGTTTCTCAATAGAAATACAAAGTCATTTCAATGTGTCACAAGTTTCCATGTCCCCAATAAATGCAAATAGAAGTTTTTTTTAACTTATAGTGATTAAATTCAATATGAATGATTTAAAACGACATAACAGATTTTAAACAATAAAGCATTTTATTTGTATAGGTGCCTTTCAAGGCTCTTAGGGGTCGCGGTGCGAGATACAAAAAAACACCAGCAGAAAAACAGGACAATGTATTCAGTAGGGATGGAAATTTGAAAGCAAATGTATTTTCGAATATTCGACCCCCCGAAAAAACAGTTAACCGAAATGTACATATCCTATTTAAAAAAAAAAAAAAAAAAAAAAAAAAAATTCCAAAAAAATGTCCACATTTTTTTTCTCCAATAACTTTTGGAAATAAACAAATACATGTTCAAATAAATATAGAAACCAAGTCGAATTTGTCAAATTTATTGAACTGGTGATCACAGTTTGACAGCTATAGGCCTACAGCTTTCATGTGCGGAGGCGAAGCTGGAGAGAAGACCCTCTCATCTGGAATGTAGGTTGCGGGTATAGCAAGGTATAGTATATAAGTTTAATTTGGCATAGTTTGGACTCTACACCGCACTCACTAACCTGGTCGAAATATTTCCACACATGTCTGACAGTGTGAGAAAAAGTTTTTAGAGAGTACTTGTCCATGGACAAGTGAGTTTGGCAATTTACTTGTCCGAATACATTTTTCACTTGTCCGGAATGGACAAAAATTGGGGCCACTGGAATCTTCTTCTTCGCCATCGTATTTTACATTTTCCCACTGTTTTTACGACACCGCTGACGTAAGTGAGCGGTAAGCTTTTACTGCATATTTTACTGCATATTCAGCCAACGATACTCTGGCTCTGACAGAGAGTCTCCAGCTTGCAAATGCTGGACAAAATGAATCAAGAGATGTGGTGAGAACATTTGTTTAATTTATTGAAACAGTGCAAACTGTAGCTTACAAGCCTTTGAAACGTAAGTACATAAAGTGCAGTATCACAATGGACAATGGAGAATTAAAAGGTGCAGCAGGTGGCGGAACATGGGGGATTTGAATGGGACTTGTTAGAAATTAAAATCAATGTTTTGATGGCATAAAGTACCATAAACATACCGTCAGTTTAAATGCTGTTTTATACTGAAAAACCAGAAGTTGTTGTGCACAACCAGTTGTTGAGCTTTTATTCTGAAAATCCTTCATCTCCGGTTAGCATTTAGCATGTGGCTAATATACAATTTCATATAGAGGTGAATTTAGTAGCGATATGACACGGAGTGTTGCACACCGAAACCTACTGATTTCAACACTACAACTATAGACGTCGAGATATTATTATTGCTGAATATTAAATGAAGGTACAGTTTATTTGAATACGTTTGTTTACAGACGTG
The DNA here is from genome assembly GCF_902827115.2 of Pseudochaenichthys georgianus. Lineage (NCBI taxonomy): Eukaryota > Metazoa > Chordata > Actinopteri > Perciformes > Channichthyidae > Pseudochaenichthys > Pseudochaenichthys georgianus. Next base: position 33,133,672 of record NC_047511.1, read on the forward strand.
GGTAGCATGAGACAACATTCGGAACTACCGGAAATGATACCAGCCGTGAGGTATTTTTGGAGTATTGATTACAGCGTTTAAAATGTATTAAATGAAAAGTCATGAAAGAGATAAGGAGGAGAAAAGGCGTGTTTAGTTATATATTTAATGTGCAATGTCTGAATCCTCTGTAATGCGCAACAACGAACATTGGAGACGTGGAGGGCCGATCCCCAGCAGCGCCAACCGGCCCACAGGGAGGATTCAGCAGAGGATATTTAACAGCTGGAAAGGTGGAGCTCGCTCTCTTCCCTTCGCTCACGAGAGCCAGAACACAGCTGTTTTTCTGACTGAACCATCTTCTGCTTGTAACATTACCGCGCTTTTTTATTAATTAAAGTATACATTTGAACATTCTCAGAGACTCAATTAGTCTCCTTTTTAAAGCTTCTCTTCTGGACGCGAGTATAACGAACACAGTTATCAGACTTAATGTATCGATACCCGCGGTTGAAATATCGATACTTTCTCGGAAAACTAAATATCGATATATATCGCAGGATCGATTAAATTGCACAGCCCTACCGGACGGTGGGACGTGTACTTTTTCGCACACTGGTCTGTTGTGTAGGACTCTTCTTAGAGTGTAAATAATTACCGGACTATGACTGGTAAAATATGTTGAATACCGGCAAAACTAAATCTCTCCTGTCAAAATGTCTATGTACTTTGCTGCCACACACGGTTGCCAAGCAGCGCTTATTGTTGTTTAGGCTGGCCACTCATGTGTCGTGAGTGTTGACAGGGGGCGGGGGAGCACGCTCAAGAACTGTTAGCGCCGGAACCTCGCAACGGCTGCGGAGAGCATTTGGGCATAAGTTGAGGTTTGAGTCTGCGTGATCTGCGTGTAGGGAGGGGCAGCAGCCATATCATTAGCTAGATCTGATGGATTTGGACATAAACGCGAGTGAAGTATAACCGGACGCGAGAGAGAGAGAGATCAGCACCTGCAGCTCTGCCCGCTGTGAGGGACCGGTGAGCGGAGCAAAAACACCTTTAGACGTCACCTAACACATTTAGCTATGGCACTGTCGTATACATTGAATTATTCAATTTGATAATATGTAATCAACTTGGGCATCCCTCCCAAAAAAATCTAAATATTAATAACTAATAACTGACTTAATAAATACCTGAATAATTATTCGAATATTCGATTAATCGTTCCCATCCCTAGTATTCAGTAAGAACAGAGGATGTGTCATGAGGGTGATCAGGGTGGATATGCCAGTGTAAAGACATATATGTTTTGAGCCGTGATTTGTGGAGAGAGTCAATATTCCGGATGTCAGGTGGGAGGGAGTTCCTGAGGCGGGGTGCAGAGTAGGGATGGGAATTTGAAAGCAAATGTATATTTGAATATTCGACCCCCAAAAAAACGGTTAACCGATTAACCGAAATGTACATATCCTATAAAAAAAAAATGTGAAAAAAAGAAAGAAAAATATTTAATTTTGAAAGATAAATAAATACATGTTCAAATAACTATAGAAACCAAGTTGAATTTGTCAAATGTATTGAACTGGTGATCACACTTTGAACAGTTGACAGCTTTCTAGGGCTGTCCCGAATACCATTTTTCGGGCTCCGGATATTCGATAGTAATCAGCAGCGAATATTCGGTGCGGGAAGATTTATTTATTTATTTAATTTATTTTTTTATAAAATAACATTTATTTTTTACAAAATGTTTTCATAACATGTTCCGAGACACCTGACAACATGCTGTTAAGCAGAAGTGCAGAAAGAGCATACTATTACGATTTATATTTATTTATTGTCTCAGTACATACATACATACATTAAAACTAAATGTGTCCTCTGCATTTAACGGAGCCGCAGTGCAGCGCCTGGGGACCAAATCTGGTTCCAAATTACGTTTTACAACCTGAAGATACAAAACACATATTTATGTTATAACAACAATGCTTTTAATAACATAGCCGTAACAGTAGGCCTAACAGTGTAATACTTGTTACCGATACAGTAAACAGTATTTAAATAAATTAAGAACGAAAAATAAATGAACGAACTGTATGCCAATAATTGCCTTAGTCCCAGATGTTCCCACATTGCTCCTATTATTTTCACTATTCGGATCAAATTGAAAAACTAATATAAAAAAACAATTCGCTTGCTTGCAACTATTTTCCAAGCAAAGTAAGTGCACGATTTTATCATGTGTAACGTTACTATTTAAACGGCGGATAAAGCAGCTTCATCATGGCAACTTGACAACAGCTAAGCTAAGCTAAGCTAGGCTAGTACTTACAGCATCTGGTGACTTTTCAGAGTTGTTGTGCCACCGTGGTAGGCCAGTTTCTTGTCGCATATTTGGCACACTGCCTTCTTCTTACCATCGTCCAATTTAAAATGGTCCCACACAGCTGAAGTCTTCGGCATTTTGTGTTCAGGTGTGTGAAACGAGGTGAAGCGAGGTGAAGCGTGCCGTTTGCGTTCGTGACTGTGAGTGAACGCGATGTCAGGAGCACAGGCTGAGATTGTATATATTTCCGCATTTTAACAGTGCAATTCAAAAGTATAAATATACACCTTTTACGTGTAAATATAAACCTTTTACCCCACAGTCAAACAACTTAATTTGCTTCGCCATTTTTTGTAAAACAAACACACGGCGCACCGCGCATGTGAGTAAACCTGCATCGCTTTCTGGTTTCGTAATCACACAATGCACGTGCAACATAAGTATCAGGTTCCGACTGGTCACAACAATAATTAAATATCACTCAGTCTTAAAGGTGGGGTAGGTAAGTTTCAGAAACCGGCTCGAGTGCACTAAAATTTGAAAGTACACAGCCGAAAAGAATCCGCCCCTTCCTTCAGACTTCCTTACAGAGCACCTCCTCCAACACACATGAACGCGCAATGCACACCCAATTACGGCACGCCCAATGAGGGCACGAGATACATTTGCGCGTGCACGAGATGGAAGGCTGACAGACAGGGCGGCAATCCGGCTAAACGGATTGGTCGTGCTTTTTACAGTATTACGGCTTCCACAGATGACATTTTTTTATGTTTTTTTTGTCACAGCACTTAAGATATTCATTGCTATCGGGATGTTAAGAGCATTCCATGGAATATAACAAAAGAACAACAATGGTGGTGCTGTTAGCTTGATGTTACGTATGTGGAAATAAGCAGACCGAATTATGTGAGTTTTGAATGAAAGTGTGCTGTCCTTGTGGACTTTAAACATTATAATCAACTGGGGAATGGAATGGGCAATTCTAATAAGTTATTAAAATGTAAAATGTATATGCTTTCCTCAAAGGCGCCAGACTCCTTTTGATTCCTTTTGCTTTTCTAACACCATCAGTTTCTTTTTGGTCAAAATGGTTTAGATCTTAAACATTTGCTGTGCTCTCTAGGCCACCACACTCCTTTTTAAAAAGAAAAAGAAAAAAAAAGCAGTAATTTTACCTGGCTATTTTCTGTATATACGTAGACTTTTAATGTTTTATCTCATATGACAATAAAGCAGAATATTTGAATCTGATCATTGTAAGTCCCATTTTATTCAGAAACAGATTTTGGCGGACCACCAAGGTGAATCAACTGAAGATGTACATGTATGTTTTCATTGAAGGTACAGGATATGTATTGTACACATAGTATTGTAGGTATTCTGAATGAAGGACTTAGTCCTTGGTAGAATTAAAGGATCTTAGGTGGGACTTTACATGAGAAAGTGTTTTGTGTACATTTACATTAGTTGGTTGTGAGCAGCCCTGTATTGATGTTGAGGGCGAGTGAGGGAAAAGGGTAAGCAACCGAGAGCCTCCTTGTCCAGGGCCTTTTGTAATGAGGCTCCAGGGAGATAAATCCTTATGAGACCTGACAGGGTGCCACATTCCTAGGCTGAGAGGTCCCCCCCCCCCCCCCCCCCGAGCTCTCTAGGGCACTGCTTTATAGACATCTGATGTTGTTCCCAGACCCAGCCTTGTGCCCATTACAGTGCACTCATCTGCCTTTTCACAACAGATCCATATATTGGACTGCAGCCATCATCTGTTTTGGCTGTCACAGTATTGGTACCTTACTGACAGCTTAATGCGCTAGTATGCTATTTTTCATCTAGAAATACTGGAATAATATATTACTGGCATGTCAATAAAAGTACATTATTGTTGTTGCGATAATGGGCTGATCACACCCTTGTTCTATCTGGATCCAAGCCATGCTATCAAGGCTCTTATCTATAATATGTTATGAGTTGTTCAATCCTTTGTACTTTCTATTTAGAGCTCAACTATCAAGCTACCGAGTCAGACAAGAGATTTGATTAACTTTTTATGTCCGTAGACTAAAATTGTCGAGGTCAGTAGAATGAATCTTTTGTTTGAAGTCAGCGCTCTGCTCTCTTTGGCAGGCTTGAAGCCGTCTGTGTGCTAGTATTTCCACAGCCATTCCTAAAATGGAGAGGAAGGGCGGGGGTAAGAGGATGAAATATTGGCTTGCACCGCTAAAGGCTGAGGCCCACTCCACTGTGCAAAAAAAGAGGGGAAATGGAAAGCATGCTAGATTGAGAAAGAGGCAGGTGACTGGGTTCATTCGCAGTGTTGGCAGTGAGCCATGGACTTGCCTGTGGGTGTCTGTAGCAGTGCCAGTGCATGTGTTTAGCCTCTCGCTTGGAAAGGCCCCATTCGCCTCAGAGTTTATGTCAAAGCTCTCTCATTGTGTTAGCCCTCTCATCTTGATTCAGGTTTTTTATGTTGTCTGCAGATCTTGTGACTGCATTCTGACTTGTTCTCAGGGGAGTCTCTCTGGACTGGACAGTCATCAAACAGAGGCTTCCAATTAGTGTTAATTTCGTTGACTAAAACTATGACGAAATATGTCGGGGCTCTCGACTAACTTTTTTCCCCATCCTCCCGGAACCGTCCCGAAATACAATCTAAGCCGTCCCGAAATGAATGTGGACCGTGCCGAATTTAAAATGTTAGTTTTTCTACATTATCATTAGTTAAAATCATTCAAAAATGACCTTTAACATAAATAAAACATCATACAAATCATTAGATGATAATTCATCAACCTTTTTATTTGAGTAAATCAGTAATCACATAAACAAAGGCCAAATATATTTAAACAAACACACAAAAATTACTCTAATATTGACTCCAATCAAGTCCCATCCAATTAACAAAACAATCCAACACTCTGTCCTGAAGACAGAACCCAGAGTAACCACTAACCAGGATGACAGTCTGTAACACAGTCAGGAGACCTTTACAAACTGCCCCGCCCCCTCGCACACAGACGGGAGAGAGAGATCTCGTCTGGATTGGAAAGCTCGAAAATACATTATAGACGCATGTTGTAGTCTTATTGCATATTAGAAACGGAGTTGGTGAAACTAAAACTGCGATATAATGTGTATGTAGCAATAATACATATGACGTATATTTTTTAAATGTCTCCAGTACCGATAAAAAGTCCGATAACGTCAGAGCTGAACGTTACCACTGTCTTTAATAATTCCGGCCCGGGGCCCGTTTAATACCGGGGCTCGGTACCCATCCCTACATGGGGAGAGGACTAAATACGATGGAGGGTTCTCTTCTCAGCATTATTACCCATAGGGGATGAAGAGGAGTAAGTAAATAAAGAGGCCGGCGCTCCAGGGTCTGGTTCTGCTGTGCGTTTTTGTGATGTAACGGTAAAACATTTCAGAATTCCTCCACGGGATGCCATTGTACATCACTCAACCCGCGAAATACACACACTCAGTACATAGCTAGACCTATGAGCTAGACCCGCGAATTTGCGGGCCAGGAATTCTCGGGCACAGCCAGCTGGGCAGCAGGCTGACAGCCAGCGGCACAGCTGTAGCTACGTGTGTGTATTTCGCGGGTTTCTAAAGGTTTTGTGCGTGTGTGTTTATGTTGACAAGGAGGTTTAATAACTGTGTGCTACACAAATGTGCAGTCGGTTTCATTTCCATCGCCGTTTGTAGTTAGCAGGGTATTTTTATTTTAACTCGGTTCGGTACGTTTTCAGTACAGCAGAATTTTTTTTCACAGAACAAAACATATATATATATATTTTTTTTTATTATTATTAAACTGTGAATAATGTATTCACTCAAATAAATACAAAATATAATAAAATAAACATTAAGGTGCAGCATTTCGATGAACTGAAATAATCTGTATTTGAACTTTACTGTACAAGTACTCACAAAACATAAACTATTTGGGTTTTTAATTATTATTAAACTGTGAATATTCACTCAAATAAATACAAAATATAATCAAATGAACATTAAGGTGCAGCATTTCGATGAACTGAAATTATCTGTATTTGAACTGTACTGTACTAGTACCTAAGCAGCCAGTTTGACATTATGACTTGCTTGTCATTGTATTTTCATGTTGTTTAAAGAAAAATGAACTTTTCCACATTGCTTGCCGAAAGGGCAGATCTGCCTGCACTAGCAATGTCTCCTGCTGTGGAGAAAACCCTCTCACTAGGGACAGAGGTAGCAGACACAGCCAGGTAGCGCTTTGCTAACATGGCAACATAAGGATATTTGCCGTTTGTAATAGCTTTGGCTCGGTCTGAAGTTTTTGCGAGTGGTGGAGGCTTAAATGCTAGTGGGAGTTGGGTTTGCACTAGGGCTGCAACAAACGACTAATTTGATAATCGATTAATCTATCGATTAATGAAACGATTAATCGATTATTCGGATCGTTAAGGTTTTAACTGTACTACTACTTATATCGATACTGCTTATCGATCCGGTCCTTTTAACGATAGTATTAACGGTTCTTTTGAAATAAGGTAAACTAACTAAACAAATTGTGAACAAAACTAACATTGCTTTTTATTTTAATTAAATGCATAATATTTCACATCAAAGGAAACAACAATGTTTTAACAAATCATATTAAAAAATGTGATGACAGAACTGTAAACAGAATAGCTGAAACTTTAACAAAATAAATAACTCAGTTACCTCTAATCATTAATCTATGTTTTTATAACTGAGTTAACTCTGTGTGTTGCTGCTAGCATACATAACACCTGACGTGGAAACGTTCCTCGTGGACGGGGCTACAGAGCTGCTAGAAAGACAGTGGAACCCGGTGCATTTCTCCGTCTGGATGTGGCGCACTTTTGCTAAATGTTTAGACAAATTGCTCGTGTTACCGCCCTTACATGCTAAACTCTTATTCCACTTTTGGTAACGAGCATTGTCCACATAGACACGGCTATAGTTTAACCACACCTCGGAGCGCGTTCTCTCCGCCATCTCCTCCGTGTGTGTGTGTTGCATGCATGTAGCAGCTGCGTGTGCCCCCTCAGAGGTAGCAGATACAGCCAGGTAGTGCTTTGCTAACATGGCAACATAAGGATATTTGACGTTTGTAATAGCTTTGGCTCGGTCTGAAGTTTTTGCGAGTGGTGGAGGCTCAAATGCTAGCGGGAGTTGGGTTTGCACTTCAGTCTTTTTTCTTTTGGTACCGGTGATATTCACGTTCGGGTGATGCCTTTTCAAGAGTGTGCAAGTGTGATGTATTGCCAGCTGCGTAACCAATTTTAGTTGAACAATGCCGACAAACAGCTTTGGTTCGGTCCACCTGTCTTTGTCCGTCATCCTTGTATGTAACTGGGAAACCAAAATGTTCCCAAACCGGAGACTTCAATGATGCTGGAGGATTTTCGAGCTAAACTTTATCTGCGTTCGCCATTAATTTTCGACAGTTCCTCAAATTACTGACTAAATTTGAACGCATCCCTCTGACCAGCTCTCATAGCATGCCCTCTCATCCAATGGAATGACTTGCTCGAATAATTTCGGTACGGGTACGTGTACCGTTACAACCCTAAAAGAAACTATGTGATATTTGGGCCCATTTTTGCTACAATGAGGCGGAGAAAAAAAGCGAATGCATTGTTTCATCAGAAGGGAAGCAATGTGGCCATAACACAGCTGGTAAAAACACCACAAACCTGACCAGATACTCTATGCAAAGATGCTTAATCATTCAACCTGTGTTTTTCATCAAATAAGAACAATATATAATCCTATTTTTATATATATATATATATATATATATATATATATATATATATACTAAAATGAAAAATTATTGGTTTTGGCTAGACTAGTTTGACTGAAATGTTCTATATAATCTGATGACTAAAAAAGACTCAACCGTTTTCATTGACAAAAAGTAGACTAAAATAATTAGTTTTCTTTGACTAAAATATGACTAAAATGCTCAGACTTTTAGTCGACTAAAACTTGACTAAATAAAAACAGGATGAAGGTGACTAAATATGACAAACTAAAAAGGAAATTTAACACAGGACTAAAACTAAAACTAAATAAAAAAATAGCTGACGAAATTAACACTACTTCCAATGAAGATGGCTTATTTCTCCCTCTCTTTGTCTCCCTGGCCTTTTTGTCTGCCCTGTTGTGTATATAGTAGGGCTGTTAACGCGTTAATAACGCGTTAATGCAAAAAAAAAATTAACGCCACTAATTATTTAAACGCGATTAGCGCATGTGTATTTTTTTTCCTCGGCCGCCCCGTAGTTTCAGAGCGCATCGAGTTTAAAATACCATCTCCAAGCTGATGCTGACAGCCCCGCTCCTGCTGCCCGCTTGCAGCAGAACACACTTCCACGCTCACCGGCAGGCACCGACTGGCCATCTGGAGGACCGGGAGGGTGTGTGTATGTGTGGCCCAAGAGAGCGCGAGAGAGACCTTACGTGCATTGTTGTTGTTAGCATCTGGTGCTAGCTAGCTGCGCTAACGGATATAAGGAGCTGTTTAAATGAAAACAGAGGAGCGACATTTGAATATTTGTCATTGTTCAAATGATATTAAACATTAGCATAAAGCATATTTGTCCACTCATATGTTGATAAGAGTATTAAAAACTTCCACCGAGAGCGGGGGGGGGGGGGGCTTGCATTTTGACTTGAGCCGTCCCTTATAGATACTGTCATTATTACGTTAGTGAGCCGGATCATTTGGCTTGGCTCTCTTAAAGCGCCAGCTCTTTCGGCTCCCAAACGGCTCTTCATGTTACCACAGTTTACCACGGAGCCACAGTTTCGCCCCTGCAAGGCTCTGGTGCTCGCAGCTTACGTGCGTGCTCAACTAGCTCATCGTGTCCAAATCGCGCAAGTTCCGTGTTGTCCTGTAGCAGGCACCGCCGATGTCAGGGAAACGATCTTCAATACTCCGAAAAGAATCCCACCAGACTCATTTGCCCCTCCAACAGAGGGATGTCCTTGTCCTTTTTCCTTTTCGTTATTTCAAGCGATAACAACTCTCGATCTTCTCTCGAATTATTAATATTTTTTAAATGGCGGCAAGACGCCCCCCGGCGGAAACGCTGGTCAATATCATGAGTTTTGTTTAGGGATGCTCCGGCCGATCGGCCGCCGATCAATATCGGCCGATACTCACTCTCTGCCGATCGATCGGTGCTCTCTAAAAATGCCGATCGCGAGGGCCGATCGCGAGGGCCGATCGCATGGCGTAAAATTATGACTGGAGAGGGAGAGAGGAAAAGAGAGCGCTTCCGCTAATTTCTCCCGTGTTATTATCCAAAGTTAATGTAAACTTGAATAATGTACTTCATTTGTAATAATTGTGTTGGTTATTGTTTGTGGAAGCGCCAGTGAATGAGCCCCATTAACTGAGTTTTAAACTTCACTTTAAATGGAAGATCCCCATAGCCCCCACCCACTCAATCGGATCGGCGATCGGTATCGGCCGATACTGATTCCGGCGATTGGCCCCAAAATTGGCGATCAGAGTATCCCTAGTTTTGTTCATCTAGAACTTCACTAGTCTACTTAATCACGTTAGCACTTCCCTTTGTGTGGTCGGTTTATCTAGGTCTGTCTCTCATAAAGACAAGTATACACCAGTTCTTTGAACATATTTGAAGCCACAGTTTTCAACTACCCTACACAGATGAAAATGATTTAGCCAATATGAGAACTTTAGCAGTGTTTTCTATCTCCTGTCCTCTCTGAGGATGTTTACAGAGCGCCTCTGTTCCTTAATGCCAGAGCCTTGTTCAGCCTCTTGTAAAAGAGCCTTCTGCGTAACTGAAATCAAGTGACACTTTGTATTTGTGACAGTGGGGCAGGAAGCAAGGATAGATAAGGCCTCTCTTTGTACAGTATGAAGAGTCAGACAACAGAGACTGGCACGCTGGCACTCTACCATAGGTTCTATTATACCAATGTAGGCCTGAACCTTGTGGTGTTCATAGATCCAGCAATGCTTGTTTACTATTTGTTGCAGAAGTGATTACTCTACAAGTCTACATTTAGGATGGGACCTTCAGGGGCCTGGTATTAGCTGACCTGGGGTTAGCACTAGTGAGCTAGTGTTACAGTTTGTCGGTTACCAATGTATTCAAGTTCAACCAATTGTTGCATAAATTGTAATTTCCCACAATAACCCACTGTGTCTCCAAATATGTTCATGTGGTTGTGACAGCACTGACATTTATATAAACTAGGGATGCACGATATTGGGTTTTTGAAACCGATACCGATACCGATAATTTCCTGCTTCTCAAGACCCATACCGATAACCGATAATAAAAAAAAAATTACGCCACTAATTATTTTAACGCATGTGTATTTTTTTACCTTGGCCGCCCCGTAGTTTCAGAGCGCATCGAGTTTAAAATACCATCTACAAGCTGATGCTGACAGCCCCGCTCCTGCCGCCTGCTTGTGGCAGACCACACTTCCACGCTCTCCGGCAGGCACCGACTGGCCATCTGGAGGACCGGGAGGGTGTGTGTATGTGTGGTCCGAGCGAGCGAGAGAGAGACCTTACGTGCATTGTTGTTGTTAGCATCTGGTGCTAGCTAGCTGCGCTAACGGATATAAGGAGCTGTTTAAATGAAAACAGAGGAGCGACATTTCGCCACAACTGCGCCGAGCACTTTACTTTATGCAGGAAGCCAGACAGTGGGACATTGTACGAAAAGTCAGCACACTCAGCAACATGATTGCAGCGTCCAGGCAGCTCCGGTTCGAGCATATGCCGTGAGTTGCACATAGCTCCAGCGCGCGCGCACACACACACACACACACACACACACACACACACACACACACACACACACACACACACACACACACACACACACACACACACACACACACACACACACACACACACACACACACACACACACACACACACACACACACACACACACACTTTGTATTGTATTATTGTCTTCGTACGCTTTTAACACACCATCGTAGCGATGGCGATGTTTCAGGTGACTGATCAGGTTCGAAGTATTAGGGAGCGCTGGATTTGTGAAGAACTCCCCTCTTCCTAAACCACTAATACCACAGTACTGGCAAAACGGGAGGAGCCGAGTGAAAAACAAGCGCCCCTCATCCCAATCCACCCACACCGCAGTATTTTTTCTTTTTTTTTACCCAAAAAATATATTGTATATTATCGGGGCTATTAATACTGGTATCGGGTTTATCGGGATGACGTCATAATTCCTAATATCGGACCAATAATTATCGGGCCGATAATTATCGTGCATCCCTAATATAAACACTACCACAGATTCCAAACAGACAATCAGCAGTGTTGTGTCAGTCCTACACCGCATCTTTTGGCGCATTTCCACTGCAGCGGGGTAGCCCCGTTTAAGCGTCCCTAAGCGTCCTCGCTCAGGCCTCGGGCTGCCTCGCTGGCCGTCCGAGGCGATGGCGCATTTCCATTACAGTTTAGGACCTGGGGTAGCAACGCAGTGTAGGCGGGGCGATCGGCTTTTTGGCGGGCTTTTTGGGCGGAGCGACGCTGGGTAAAACTGCAGTGGCGTCATCTTCAATGCGACACAACTCACAAAACACACACAACAATGGAGGATGTGGAAGCGATCGTTTACTTGTTTCTTGTGAAATCCATGGTGCTGACATGCTGTGCTCTGCATAACCTCTGCGAGAGTCATGGAGAGGACTATGATGATGGGTGGAATGCACCAGCAGCAGCAGAGCCTGGGGTAGCAGTGGCTCAAGGTGCAGAGGAGGAGGGCACTGACATCAGAGAGGGTTTGATGCGCTACCTGAATACCTAAATATGCATTGTATTGAGCATAAATAAATCTTTTTTTTTCATATACAGGTGTTTGTCAAATGTTTTAAACAAATGTTATCTGAATTGAATATTTAGTAAATATTTGAATTTCAAGCACCAGTAAGTACTGCCCCATAATAAGAACATTTGAGGAAATATCAGATCATGAAAAGAAAATCTTTCTAATAAATTAAGCGAATATCAAAGCTAACTATAAACATAAATACTAAAGTGTAAAATACAGCAACACTATATTCATAAATGCAAGTGTAAAATAGTGTGGACAATTGTAAACATGGATGGAGGCTAAAGTATCCACAACTTAAAATATAACCTCAATCTTTCTTCTAGACATGTTAAAAGCTTGCTTGAATGGGTTATAGGTTTCTTCTTTTGTTCTCTCGTCTTTGAAATATATAAGGAATGTGTTTGAGTCTAGTAGAACGAGGGTATTACAATTGAGCAATTTCTACATGTATTATGTATTTATAATGTATTCTTAATACTATTACAAAATAAACATGTAATAATGTTTTAGAGGAGGACCTCAAGCTAGCAAACTCAATTTCTTGCTTTAAATCTCTTAAAACTAAGGGGCTTTTTCCTAACTGATGGTGTTTGTTATTGCTTTATAAATTCATGTATGTTTACATCTTCTCTAAATCAAGATTATGTGAATCTGATTTTTTTCTGTTGGGTGCAATTCAGTATCAACAAGAGATGAGATAAGATAAGTCAAAGAAGTACTTTATTGATGGCAGTATAAAAATACAAAAAAAAAATGTATCAAAAAGGCATGCCATTAAACAATAAAAAAAAAAAATGTAAAACTGTATTGCAGCCAGCATAAATATACATGGCATTGTAAAAATAAAAATAAAATGAACATTTTAAAGAAAATAAATAAACAAGGAAGTACAAATGTTGCATTTAAAAATTAACTAGATAAAAAATATATAATATGTACAATAACTATTAAGGTTTTTTGAAGTATCAGGGAGGAGACGGGCCACGTCGGCTGCCCAGTCATGGTGCCGTTCCTGCTGGGCCCGATCCTCTCCTCCTCGTTTCCTCTTGCCTGGGTGACAATAAGATAATAATTAGCAATAAGGAAAAAACACAGGACAGGTACAGGTCACACAAGGATATAAGAATAACATGTATAAACAGAACAACAGTAAGGTGAACTAAAGAAAGTTCTGGCCCTAGATGTTTACAATGATTGTGAAAGTGAATTACATTATGTCCAGCCTGTTGATAATGAATATAAATATATGTATATGATAGGATGTCACACACAACTGTACTAGCTGCTTACTAGCTAAGGCTTTACTTGTAACAGAGCATTTCCACACAGTGGTATAGCTTATTTTAATTACAATCTTACAATAGCAATCTTACATTTACAGATTGAATATCAAATAATCACATCTCAAATGTTATCAACACTCGTTGTAATGATGGTTAAGTAATATTGGCTTTGTTACTGTTATTATTCTTTATACAAAACAAACTGACATAAGTGGGAAATTACATTTTGTTTCAAATCTCAATCATATCTACAAACCAAAATGGTTCTACTTTTTTGTATGGATGTGGTCCCAGTGGTGGTGGCTTAGCAGTACACCTTAAGCACGGCTTGTAAAGATTTCAGTCATTGCCATGTTGTGAGCCCATATTTCTGCCAAAGTGCCTGTTGTGTGGCTTGTACAGCGCTGAAATGTGATCTATGAGAGAGGCGTCATCAGTCAGAGGCTCCTAGAAATGGCAGGAGTCCTAATTTCTTTGTTGGCAGGAGTCACAGGGACATATGTCACTACTACTACTACTACTACTACTACTACTACTACTACTACTACTACTACTAGTACTACTACTACTACTACTACTACTACTGCTACTAGCACATGCTTTTTAAGTGTCTGAGAATGGTGCTATAAAAAGCTGACCAGAGCTCATCATTGTGTCAACATTTAATTTTTGTTGAATTTAAAAACCTTAAATATGATATAATAAGGCCATAAGCTATTGTCATAGATTTCCCTTTGTCGTGTGTGTGATGTAATCTGCATGGTAGGGCTGTGCGATTATGGCAAACATCATAATCACGATTATTTTGGTCTATAATTGATATTAGGGGTCGACCGATAATTGCCTCATTATTTTCCCTCTTACTTTACTTCCTTTCTTATTTCCCTATGTAAACCATAAACATATATTCCCTTAGCTTTTACAGAGAAAGTAAACATTCAGTGTGTTACATTAGGTTTGTGCCAGTTTTGACTTGTTTTCATTCTTGGTCAATATGTTGCACCCTTGTAAATGAGGTCGATATAGTTTGCATAATGTCATCTGTAGTTAAAATCTAGTGCCTGACATTCATGGACTACATAATATATCGGTCTGGCATTGAGTTATTTATGTTTAATGTAAAGCCCCATTAAAGTCAGTATTCTTGGTTTACGGGCTGGCTGCTTGACGTGTCTGTCTGTGAGTCCTCAGTGTGTGAGGACAGTAAGCTATTCAGTAAGCAGTGAAGGGGGGTTCAGTCTAGCAGGTGCAGGGACTCGCACTACTTTACTAGGAGCAATGGAAGGGGGGAGCATCTGTGTCAGGGAGGTGATGACATTCTGATATCCGGAGCAGACAGACACACACTTTCACCTCTAGCTACTTCAGAGGTGCGAGCCAGAAAACATAAAATTGTTCCTGAGCAACCGTCACACATATTGCACAATGTTTTATGCATTGTTCTTTTCATTTAGGAATGTGGCCAAAATCATGCCACCAGGGTTGCTCAAGTACAAATAAAGTCTCATGGCAATTTTTTTCTTTGTCTTTCTTCGCAGGTTGATGGCTAAGAGAAACAGCTAATAATGCACAGCATCCGCTCCGCAGCCATACCCACTTCCTGCCTGTAGAGGAAGCGGCTGTGCCAGCATGTCCTCTCATCCCCAGTCTGGGCCGCCGGGCCGGAGGACTGTGGACACACGGCACCTCCCAAACCCTGCCAGTCTACCACTACAGCTGCAACGGGCACACACGGTAAGCGGCCCGGTACACAATGCGTTTAAGGGCTCCACATGAACTGCATCAACTTTCTTTTTCCCCGAAACCCTTTGAGAGATTTGACATCTGTCATTCTGGTTCTGCCTGCTTGAATATTTAGTAAACAGGGCATTACTCTGAACCATTGGAAAGAGGCCTGACCCCAGGGGCCCACACTGGTGTTTTTCCAACAAAAACTTTCCCAGGTTGCAATGTTATGCACACAGAGCTGTTCCCTCATTAGATGTACAAGTTGACAGTTCATGTTGACATCATGGAGACACATTAAGGCTTTCCCCATTATTTCCATAGAAAAGTCCTAATTATCAAGATTATGTTCTTCTATGTATTGGGAGCAAAGCTGTCTGTGCTTCAAAGAACAGGCGGCTGTCTGATGTACAAGTTCACTCAGTGACCTCCAGTGTTTGCAATCACTTTTTTGTTCTTCTTTGGCGGGAGAAGCCAAGGCCTACCCCCCGGGATGTCCACAGCTGCACCTGTAGTTAATCCTAGCACTCCATCTTGTCAACACATTCAGGGTGAGATGAGGCTGTATCCCACAATCCCTGACTGGCAGAGGGGAAAGCTTACAGTAGCGGAATGGGTTACCCCACTTGTGTGAGAAACAAATGGAAGGAGAGCGATTAATGAGCGCTGGAGAGAAAATAGTTGGATATTACAGAAAAAAAAGGCAGGGAATGGGGTCAAATTACAAGAAATTAAAATGTTTTTATTCACTTTGCTCTTTGCATCATTCAGAAGGATGGTCCATGCTGACAACTTGTTGTTGTTTGTCTTGCAGGAAGTGGGACTAGTTGACTACCACTCTCATCATGCCAGGGACTACAGCTCCCACCTGTCCCAGCCCCATCGCCGCCGGCCCTCCTTACTCTCGGAGTTTCAGCCCGGGAATGAGAGGTCCGTGCACCAGGCTCATATATAAGATCTTTCCTCACTAACAAACATCTAATTGCCATTTTTTAAGTCTGTAGATCGTTTTGATTCCTTGTGCCTTTTAATTACAATGTATTGTGTGCGTTTGGAACAAGTTACATAGACAAACACTTTATTTATTCTATTGTAATTCATTCCCATGCATGCTGAACAGAGTAATTGTAGCGGTCTCTCCCTGTCCTCTCGCTCCGTGCACTGTCAGTAGTGAGCAGCCAGCAGGACGCTGCTCAGTGTGGGAGCTAGTATTATACCAAACAAACACCTTCACATTCTTGGAAATTGATACTGATTCATGAATAGCGTTATATAAAAATAATAATAGTGTTAGATAATTATAAATCGTTGACTCTATTTCAGGCCTACCTACATGGTATGGAGTTTTCTATAATTTTTCTCTAATATGTATGGACAAGCTATTTAATATTTGGTTAAAGAAAATGTCAATAATGTGTGTATATGCTGTTATAATACTTAGAAAGAACCAACGTCGAAATCAGCAGGTACAATTAAGATCAGCCTAGAAAATAGCAATTGGTGTTATTGTAGTACTGTTTAAAGTGCCAGTGAAGTGCATTTTTTTGCGCCAAAATGAAATGGCAGTTTCATTCCTTACATATCATTGTGCCTGTTCATGGCTAAAATAATTTTAATTATTGATTAATTCATTATGAAAAATTAAAAAATATTTTTTAATAATAACGGCCGTCTGAGCCTACCGGAAGTTTCAGACGATAGCGGCGGTGACGTCACAAGATGGGCCCAGTTGTGATTGTAAACATGGCGGAGACTTTGGAAAGTGATACAAGTGTGAGAGAAATGATTGATTTTGACAGTTTTTCTCGATTTAATTCCATTTCCTGCCTTTCTACAAATATATTAGGGACTATAGTGTTAACAAATCCAAGAAAAATGTGTAATGTACATAATGAGTGTGCACACTTATCTAGCATCCTATCCATGTGAACCTGTTTTATTTGTGATGACCTCACACCCTCACCCGGGAAGATGTTTTTCTTTAAATTGAAGTTAAAGGCATCAATCTGGTGCACTTTGAGGGCAACATTAAGAGATTTATGGATACAGCTCTCAACACTCATATCAAACATATATTTCAATAATCAAAAAACATTGGAAGGATTTCTTAACCTATTTTATACAACTAACATAGATGGAAATATTTGTTTACATAGATGACCAAACCAACTGAGATAACTTAGGCTACAGTTTACAATCTAATCACTCAGAGTCCTTTACCTCCCTGAGCTGACATTATCTCTCTCAGTCCAACAGGAGAGGACTCTCCCTCTTGAAACAGCTAATCTCCGTTAGCTCCGAGCTAGCACTAGATGCTAACAACAACCCTGTAACTCTCTCAGTCTCTCTTTCTCTCTCTCTCGAATCGACCAGTGGCCTTTATTTGTCATGAACAATCAACGAATCTATGAAACAATGACACCAGCCAGACTCACCTTCATCTTTTGGGAACAGAAACATCGCCACTAAGGCAGACTTGACATTACTACAGCCAGCGGCAATGCATCGCTTCCCGTGTGTTTTTCCTCCCTTTTTCTTCACTGTCGCCTCCATTGTCAGGTTTTCTCGATTGGCAATCACTTCCAGTCGACTCCGACACACTTTCCAGTAAAATACTCGCTCAAAAACTTTGATAAATTCGACTTTGAAACAGAGAAACAATACACTGTGATGAATGTAAACACTTCGGAGGCGACCATCTCGTGACGTCACGCAGTAGCTCGCAAGCCACGCCCACGAAGGCGGAGGTCAACTGCGGATTTCACGGCAGCAAATTCAAAACTCATCAAATTAGTTGCTATTCCAACATCTTTTGATATGGGTTTCAATGGACAATTTTGGTCATTACTATATGTATTAGCATAACAGATCATGCACAGGCACACACTTCACGGGGTCTTTAATATATATATATATATATATATATTAGGGCTGTCAGTCGATTAAAATATTTAATCGCGATTAATCGCATGATTGTCCATAGTTAATCGCGATTAATCGCAAATTAATCGCACATTTTTTATCTGTTCTAAATGTGCCTTAGAGGAATATTTTTCAAGTTTTTAATACTCTTATCAACATATGAGTGGACAAATATGCTTTATGCAAATGTTTATTATCATTTGAACAATGACAAATATTCTCATGAATATTAAACACAACAACCTCTGAGCATTACAAATATTCGCCTCAATTCAACCTGGAACCTCTCTCATTCAATAATACAATACAAAGTGTGTGTGTGTGTGTGTGTGTGTGTGTGTGTGTGTGTGTGTGGACTAGCATGCAGTCCACACACGTGGACGTGCAGAATAATCTAATCCCTGGGGAGGATTTGTCTGGAGGATGAGAGAAAGAGAGTGTGTGTGTGAGTGTGAGTGTGTGTGTGAGAGATGGATCGTTGGAGCTATGTGCAACTCAAGGCATATGCTCGAACGGGAGCTGCCTGGACGCTGCGATCATGTTGTGCACGCGCAATCAGAGCTGAGTGTGCTGACTTTTCCCACTGTCTGGCTACCTGCATAAAGTTTAGTGCTCCTCTGTTTTCATTTAAACAGCTCCTTATAGGGTTGCCAACTTCCAGAAATGGAGAAACGGGACACATGAATGTGTGATTTTCGGGTTTCTGGCGGATTTAGTTACTTTTTTTTGTTACTTTATTTTGGTGTTAGGGTTATGTTATTTAATTCTTTTGGGGGAGCCAGCCCCTAGGGTTCGAAAATGTTTTTGGGGGTCAAAACCCTCAAAATGCATAGAAAACTATGCATACCTATAACACAATACAAACACAATGGTCTTACACCTGCATTAGGCTACTACATCACATTGTACATCAGCATGTTCAAATCGGATAGGTGGGCACGAGGGACATCTGGGCACCTCGATGTACAATTGGCTATTTTGTCCAAAATGTTAAAAAATAAAATATTTGAAAAATGGTATTAAGTAATGGAAAGTATACATGATGTGAACATGCACGGTACATCATTATTAGACTTAATGTTATCCTTCAACCAACCATTTTCCCAGCAATCAGCTGACTGACTCTCTCTCACACACACACACACACACACACACACACACACACACACACACACACACACACACACACACACACACACACACACACACACACACACACACACACACACACACACACACACACACACACACACACACACACACACACACACACACACACACACACACACACACACACACACACACACACACACACACACACACACACACACACACACGCGCGCGAGCATTGTGCCTGCCCTGTCAACTGAGCGGTCCTAGCGCCCTTCACATACAGCACACAAATGTGTGTACTCAGGCACGCAGCCAGACCTTTATATATACAGTCTATGAGCCAGACACACTGCATTGCGCGCAAACAGAAACATATTTTTTATTTTTCCCTTTACACGGGAGTCCTGGACAAACAAAGTCCCGTACGGGACACGCCCCTTTTGTCTCAAATACGGGGCGTCCCGGCTAATACGGGACGGTTGGCAACCCTAGCTCCTTATATCCGTTAGCGCAGCTAACTTGCACCAGATGCTAACAACAACAATACACGTAAGGTCTCCCGGTCCTCCCGATGGCCAGTCAGGGCCTGCCGGTGAGCGTGGAAGTGTGGTCTGCAGCAAGCGAGCGGCAGGAGCGGGGCTGTCAGCATCAGCTTGTAGATGGTATTTTAAACTCGATGCGCTCTGAAACTACGGGGCGGCCGAGGACAAAAAATGCACATGCGTTAATCGCGTTAAAATAATTAGTGGCGTTATTTTTTTTTGCATTAGCGCGTTATTAACGCGTTAACTTGACAGCCCTAATATATATATATATATATATATATATATCTTTTGAAAAAACATGGAAAACTGAAAGAAAAAAAACAATAAAAATACATTCCAGCCTTATATATATTACATGACATATATGTTTCATAATTTGTATTTATATTGTGGTGTTATCTGTCAGTCAACGTTAGTTCTACACACCATTCACATACAAATGGCAATGTTCTCCCTTCACTGTGGTTGTCCTTGTGTAGTCATGATGATTGAAGGACAAAGCCCGCTCAAAGGAAGCGTCATGTAGGCTGCATTTTTATGCAGTATTATTCTACTAAAGCCTCTGCCTGTTAACCCTCCCCCAGTGTAATCCTTGTGTATTCCGGGTAGGCTGTGGACTAGTGCGTTGGTGTTCGGATCAGGGGAGCACAGGTTCAAACCCCACTGCAGTCAGCATGTCGTTGTGTCCCTGGGCAAGACACTTCACCCCAAATTGCTTCTGTTGCGGCTTTCACACCAGCGCTTTTCAGTTTCTAGCTCCGAGCGGGAGCTTTTCTGGTTCAGCTCCGGTTTCCCTTTTCAGCTCCCGCTCTGTGCACACCGCCCACTGGCGCCCCAGAGCTGCCCTTGCTGCGTCATGACGTCACCGTTTACATCGCTGATTTGCCCCCCGACGGCAGCCATTACGTCAGCTCACAACAACTGCGTCGGGTCGATGATCGTGTTGCTTTTAATCACACGAAGCCAGAATAAATTGAATAACGACTTCTCCAACCTTATGCTTTGCTCCAGAGTGCCGTGGTTCATTGTTTATGAATGTGTTTCTGCAGCATTTACCGACCGCTGCAGAGCTGGCTGCTCTTCCACAGGAGTTTATTCTCCCGTTAGCTCCCGGTTAGCTCACACTGCAGCGGCCGCTCTAAAGTATTCACTGTCCGACTCACACAAGCAGCTGATGCATATCCCCAGTTCCCCTTAGCCTAAGTGAATGTGTGTCAGTCTGAATTGACACTGTTTGGTATCACAACGCTGTTATGAAAGTTTCTCTGGTATAAAACGGGTGATGTTAGCATAGCAACCGAAGCTAAGCTGACTACTTTCATCCGATAGCTGCAATAATACAAAACAACACGTCTGCCTCTCTCCACAATGATCGATAACAGTGAACGGATGGTCAAAGTAAGGCACAAATAAACAGAATCACACGAAGCCTGGTTAGTGTTGCCTGACTTTATAAAGTGTGTTTATAGGCACTACTGCTTGTAGGCAGGCATAACAGTCGACCCATGGGAGGTGGGTTTAGTTTCCTGCACGCCTCGACGTAAGAGAGACGTAAGCGACGTCACCTCTTAGCTCCAAAGCTCTTGCCTCTGGACCGACAATTTTTTGGAGCTGGAAATGAAGCGGATTCCGGAGCTAAGAGCCGGCGCAGCTCCGGTGTGAACTGGAAAACCCGGCGCTTTTCAGGCTCTAGCTCCGAGCCGGAGCTGAAAAGGCGCTGGTGTGAAAGGGGCATAAGGGGATTGCCCACAGTATTGAGTATGTAAGTCGCTTTGGATAAAAGCGTCTAACATGTAATGTAATGTAATTGGCATCCACAAGCTTTTCCTATGCAATGTTGTGTTAAACAGCTGTGCGGGGCAATGGAGCTTGCAGAGTTTTGCCATCTTCAATAGACCAACAGTTAGTCAGGCAAAGCATTGTATGTATAGGACTTTCCCTCTGGAGACTTAGGTCTTGTACCTACCAAAGTTGTTTATTATTTATGTAGCCATGCTTTTCTGAGGATGAGTACTTGTGAATAATTGATGTGCATGCCATTAATTTTGCATGATGCACAGAGGATAAGTCACAAGAATGTTTTTCTCTTCAGTTGATTGGTCGGTTTTCTTGCATGTGTTGAAACAGGCTAGTTGTACAACATTCCATTTTAAAGGGTTGATTTTCCCTAGAAAACATATAGGTACTATAGGTATAAGTGACATTAACAGTATGTTTTTTGTGAAATGTGGGGCTGTCGTTCTTATCATGTAAAATAATTTGTGTTCCCCTAGCCTCAGAGTAGTAACAGCAGACAGCAGATGGTAGAATGACTCGGTCACACACTCTGTTGGTGTCTTTAAGTATCAATCAGATGGGATTAGGGTTTTCAACATGTATATGCCAGAGATGTGTGTTTTTCCTGCCTTGGGTCTCGTCATGCTGCTTCCCTGATGGCTTCCACAGGTTTGTAGCTGACATCCTCGTAGATTCATCTTCTTATTACAGACACATGCATTTCCTAACATTCGGTCTATATGCTGTAAAATGTATTATCTCTTCGATTTACACACGGCATCTATTGCACGTCTGTCCCTCCTGGGAGAGGGATCCCTCCTCTGTTGCTCTCCCTGAGGTTTCTCCCATTTTGTTCCCCTTTAAAGTAAACTGTGGGTTTTCTCTGGAAGTTTTTCCTTGTACGATGTGAGGGTCTAAGGATAGAGGGTGTCGTTTTTCTCATACTGATATTCTGAACAATCTGTGCTGTTGTATTTGCTGTAAAGTGTCTCTACTGTAGGCTATTTATATTTTATGTACAGCACTTTGGCTCGACCAAAAATTGTTTATAAATGTGCTATATAAATAAAACTTGATTTGATTTTCCTGTTTAACGGTTAGCTTAGCTCAGGGGTCTGCAAACTTTTTGACCAAAAGAGCCATTTTGCTCCTTTTTCCAAAAACCTTTTTTGTCTGGAGCCGCAAAACATATTTCATCGATTTTTTTTTTTGTTATATCAGACAAAAACTACAGTTTTTTTGCATTTATTAGGCTATTTATTACATGATATAAAACTGTTAACCTCTAATAAGAAACAAAGAACTCTTATAAGGAGAATTAAAAATAATACACAGGCCTACTTTAAAATAAATTAAACACAGCACTTGGAGAGTCCTCTGCACATTTGAAGGAAAAAAAAATATTATTAAAATGGGCCCACTTTGAAATAAATAAAACATATAGCTGCACCCTAAAAAGAGTTAAAGGTAGGGTAGGTAAGAATGGAGAAACCAGCTCGAGTGCGCTAGAATTTGAAAGTACACAACTGGAAAAAATATGCCTCTTCCTTCAGACTTTCTTACAGAGTCCCTCCTCCAATACACACGAACGCGCACATGACCAATGAGGGCACAAGATAAGTTTGTGCATAGATGGAAGGCTGACAGGCAGGTAGGCCATCCAGTTACTTTACCCGGGCCGAGGCAGATGATTGGTCGTGCTTTTTACAGCGCTACGGCTTCCACAGATACATTTTTGTATGTATTTATTGTCAAAGCATTTAATATATTCATTGCTATCGGGACGTTAAGAGCATTCCATGGAATATAACAAAAAGTGTTTTCTGAAATAAATGACATACCCCATTGAATTATGACTGAAGATCGTGAGCTGTCTTCCTCTCCCTTGTTGCTCCTCGATACGTAAAGGCTGCACCACCGTTGACAACGTCTCTCTACATATCAAACATACCGGTAAACCAGCATCGTTTGCTGTGAAAGCATATAACTCTGTCCACACAGAATTAAATCCTCTGTTCCTCCGGTACTTTTCTTTGATTTATCCATAGTTCGCTCATTGAGCCGGGGGTCAGGTTATTCACCTCCAAGAAAAGGCGCTCGCGCGGGACCGTAGCAGGATGTGACGCATATTTTAGTTGACCTAATTAAAACCTCAAAATACAAGATACGAAACATACGAAACATTTTCAACCATGCAACAAAATATAAATAGTCCTACAAATACTTTTATTTTATTTCCTCCTTATTTTTGTCTAAGCTCAAGGGAGCCAGAGCAGAGTGCTTAAAGGGCCGTATGCGGGCCGCGGGTTGCCGACCCCTGGCTTAGCCTAACTGGGTAATGGTTTGATAGAGAAATAAACACCACCCTGTGACACACCAGCTCCTGATTTCCTGACACCCTTCGGTCAATCCCTGGTGCTTTGGCAGTCACTCTCAGACCCCATTTACACGCGCCACGCAAACGGACCGAATTCGTTATCAATAAAGTCTTCCGTTCACATGCATTCGGCTCATTTAACGTGTCCGTTCACACGAGACCACTGGAAACGCTGTAGTACATACCAACATTTTGGTTTCGATACCGATACCAAGTCAAGAATTGCGATTCAGATTGTTTTTCGGAAACAGTCTTAAATGTAATTATTGTGCTTTATTTCACACCATAACCATAACACAAACTTATAAACAATGAGAACAATAAATTAAATAAATGACTAGAATTTGTATTAAATACAATTAAGCATCATCTATAAACAACTTTTTAGTTTTTCGCTTGTCTTTTTTGTCAACAAGCCGAGGTACACCGTGCAACACTAGATAGTGGAGAAGTGAGGCTGTTTTTCAGAAGATGAGAAATAAACGGCTGGTCTTGCTGGCAGGCTCTGTGGACAGGAAGTCTTTCAGTGGAGTATATCAGGCTTTCAGCTTTACCTTAGAGGGCAGTCTGAGGCATTTATTCTATTTTTTCATTCAGAGTCTGAATCAAGTTATTCTTACCTTTGCAATACTTCAATCTATCCTCTTCTCAGATGTGTGCTTGTCCTTCAATACATCTCAGTAATTCTGCAAACCATGTCTCCATTTGTAGCAAGCCCAGGCTTGTTTCAATTGTGTTCCACAGAGAACCTAATCACCAACATGGCCCTTAGAAGCTGCATTTTCCTAAAAGGATGGCATTATTACTTTCTTAGTATGATAGATCTATGTAGCAATCTTCTCCTCTTGAATTGTGCTGGAGTGAAGACGAGGGGATAATGTACTATTGAGTTAATGCTCAAATGTGCCCTAATTACAGGACGGAAAGCCTCAACAGTATAATCATTGGTGAGCCGCTGTGCTAGTTGTTTGTTTCATCCTCCTCTTTACTTCAGGCAATATCTCAGTCACTCCGCCTCTTCCCATCTGTCTGAGGCTACTTGAGAAAGGGAGTGAATACATTTTATGGCAAGAATAACAACACAGAGAAACCACTTAATGTCTGCCTGGAACCGAGAGAACAGTGCAAACAAAACTGGTGCAAAAATGCTAAAGGAGTTTGTCCAATAGCTGTTATTATGTTATGTATCTGTGCACTTGAATGTAGTAAATGGGTATCAAAAATAGTATTCAGACCTTAGTATGTGTGTTCTTAAACAAAACAAAACAAACAAAAATTTGCACAAATAGGTTTCCCCTTTACTTCATGTATTTGTCGTGTTGTTGATTGTATTAATCCTTGTCGAGTTTACTGACATAGCTGGACATTTTGTTGCCAATAATGATCAACAAAGGTTTGCAATAGTATTTTCTAAAGAAAAGCCTTTTGAATTCTGACAAATATGAAAAGAAATCAATGTTGAATTACTCAAAATTAGATTATCCATCTAGGAATTGATTACTTTTCCAACATATGCACCTTTCTAGAAAGAAAGTAACCTTTATTTGTATCCATCATTAAGCATTTGAGAATATCCCCGTCCCCTGCTGTGTGAGAAATAAGAGTTTTTGTTCAGTTACATGAAGAGAAAAGTTGAGAGCTTAAGTTTTTGGCACACATAGTCCCTCCTCTTTCCTGCGCTTTCTCAGTTTCATTCAACCCAGCTGTGGTGCAGTAAAGCTGGCTCCTCTCTCTGCTAGCCATCCCTGCGCCGTCACAGCTGTGGGGCTATTCCTCCGGGGAACAGCCAAGACATTGGAAGCCGCGCAAACGCCATAGTGCTTTCACAATAACAGGCTGCTATCAGCACACATGATCTCTGTTCCAAACTACTAAGAAAGTAATGGAGCTGTTGTGTTGCGTTGCCCCTGTCCTTGTCCCCCACCTCCCCACACACACTTACACACACTTACACACACTTACACACACTTACACACACTGACACACACACACTTACACACACTTACACACACTTACACACACTTACACACACACACACACACACACACACACACACACACACACACACACACACACACACACACACACACACACACACACACACACACACACACACACACACACACACACACACACACACACACACACACACACACACACACACACACACACACACACACACACACACACACACACACACACACACACACACACACACACACACACACACACACACACACCTCTACACACATCTCTTTCTCTCATCCTCCAGACAAATCCTCCCCAGAGATTAGATTATTCTGCACGCTCGCAAGAGGGAGAGGAAGAAAGAAAGAGGGGGAGGGAGGGAGGGGAAGATGAGTGCAGGGGGGGCTACAGCTTGATGATGTGATTATGTAAGTGTCAGCCCTCTATGGAGATGAGGAAGTGTGTGACGAATGAGTGAGAAAAATGTGTCCGGGGGGGGGGGGGTAGTCACACGCCATCTGGGTATTCATTTTGGCACCCTATTTTTCTGAGGTACTATTAAGCCAATCACTCTGATCAATGAGTTTGTTTCCTCAGCACCCCATGACACCTTTAACATGCAGATTTAGCCCATCATATTACATAACAACAGCATGACAAATCTCTTTTATATAAATCTCTTAGTGGATGTTGGCGATCGTTTCACCAAACCACCACCAGCACCCAACTCAGCAGAGACAGGCTCCATGCTCTTTGGCACATAAATAAACCACACACTAGGCCATTGTGGGCCTGGACCAGCAATTATGCTTGTATTTTCCCTCTTCTTCAGAAGCCACTTCCATTTTGACACTGGCAGCAAAGTCACTGACTTTCTGGCATCTACCTCCAGGGCAGACTTGAAAAACTGTTTCCTAAGAAAGAACAGAGCGCCATTTACAAGTGGGCTAATAAAATCTTCTAACTCTAAGTGCAGTTAACATTCAGAAGCTGTCATTTGATTGCACACCACGGATCCATTTTACTGGTGCAATTTAGCGTGATGCTATCCACCGCCCTCCAATGACGAACACATGCAGAATGTGGTTTATACTAGCCCCACACATGCAGCACATCATGAGTAGATCACGTTACAGTATGGTGCGTTCCCCTCCTCCTGCGGCTGGTAATGTAATTGTTAGCATTCCTAGCCATACAGATCACTTCTAGTTTTGGGGTACAGTATAGAGTGCCATAGCTCCTATTGTCTCAACCAAGTACTTTTCTTTGGCTTTGTGTGCATGTATGACCATGTTTATACTGCTAAGCAATTCCTGCTAAACCCCATACTTCACAATATGCTGCTAAATGTAAAACCATTAGATGGTAGTGTTACAGTCACCATTTCCTAGCTTCCCTTTCTCTCCACTTTCCTGTACTGAGTGGACAATTACATGTTCCTGCTTTGCTGAATAAAATGGTTTTCAGTGATTACTTCAGGGCTCTCGACTAACTTTTTTCACCATCCTCCCGGAACCGCCCCGAAATACAATCTAAGCCGTCCCGAAATTAATGTGGACCGTCCCGAATTAAAAATATTAGTTCTCATTCATAACACTCCGTTCGATGTCTCACTATGGGATGCGCCTCAACGCGTATGCAAACAGAAGCATCAATCTCATTACGCCAATCCTGATTGGCTGGTGATCTTGACGTCAGGGAATCCACCCACCCTTTAAGTAGCTTGCGCTACGACGTAGCGTCATTCAAACACCTCTTCTCGCTTCAGAGCACATCTCGTTTTATCAGTAGCTAGCTTAACGGTCCACAGACTGAACCCAAGCTAACATTCGGTCGACGGGCGCTTGCCGGTTACTTTGACTTTTCTTGCTTTGCAAGAAGATTGAGCAATATTAACACACCAGTTAATATTGGAATCTGCCTCGCCGTTCTTTGTCGAAATAACGGTAAGGTTTGATTTTTTTCTTCAAGCTAGTAACATACCTGTTGCTAGTTTGTCCTTCCCTCCACACCGACACCACGGTAAAGAGGACGTTCTCTTTTCTCTCTCACACCAGAGGAGACGGAGATAAAAAAGGTATTAACACACCAGTTAATATTCTTTAAAGAATAAAATCTACACCGTCGCCTTTTTTCCTTTCGGACTAACGGCAAGGTTATATTTTTTCTCAGTAACGTACCTGTTACTAGCGTGTCCACTCCACGCCGACACCCCAGCGATCGAAGATGGACCCTTCTCTCCCTCACACCAGAGGAGTCAGGGACTCGGAGGCTCGGCTATGCGGCTGCGGGTTTAAAATTTCAGGCACAGACTCACACCAGGTCTGCTCGTCCTGCCTCGGGCTGGAACACGCCCGGGAGGCTATCGATAACCCCGGCTCGTGCGGGCATTGTACCCGCTTCCCCATGAAGAGCCTCCGCCGACGGTTAGCACGCCAAGCTAGCTGATTCGCCGTCCGGCAATCAAGACATGGTGGCGTCCGCCGCAGAGATTGATCCCCGCGTTGTGTCAGACTGGGGCTCAACAACAGCGACAGCCGCTGAACCGGAGCCCCACGCCGTTTCAGGCTGGGACCCGGTGGCGGCAAGAGCCGCGAGAGAGGAGCCCCGCGCTGTGCCAAGCTGGGGCTCCCAATTGGACCTTACCATGGTTCCACCCGCGGAGGATGTCCTGGAGTTGGACTACATGGAGGACGAAGAGGATACCTCTGAGTTCCTCCTGTCTGACTCAGATGGGGATGACATCTTCGTTTCATCGGCTCAGGCTGCTAAGCCGGGAGTGATGTCCGCTCCCCCGGGCGAGAGCACACCAGCTTCGCCCGTCCTAAGCATGGACTTGCAGGCCGTGTGTCACCGCGCTGCGTCCAGGCTGGACATCCCATGGCCTGAAGCGGCCAAGGAGACCTCCAGATCTCGCTACGAGGGGAAGAACTTGCCCCAAGCAGCGAGGACAAAGATGCAGCTCCTTCCAGTCTTTCCGGAGATGCTGGACGAGGTGTCGGTCTCGTGGAGAGACCGTCCCTTCAGCAACAAGGCCCCAATCCAGGGTGCTTCCTCCCTGGACTGTGACGATATGGAGAGGCTCGGCCTGCTCCGCATGCCGCCCATGGAACCGCTGGTGGCAGCCCACCTCCAACCGAGGCTGGCTTCGACACCAAGCAGGAACCCCATGCTACCGGCAAAGGCAGACCGGTTCCAGTCAGCGATGACCGAATGGGCCTATAAAGCCGCAGCTTTGTCCGCCAGGGCTCTCAACGTCTCCTCGCTGCTGACCGCCTACCAGGCGGAGCTTTGCGAGGACATGTCGAGCAGACCTGAGCCTGCCGTGTGGGACGAGATCGCAGCGATCACGGACAGCGCTGTGCAGTCCAAGCCACGGGCAAAGCACTGGGAATGATGGTGGTACAGGAGAGAGCCAGGTGGCTCAACCTGACCAACCTTCCAGACCGGGAAAAAGAGGATGTTCTGGACATGCCTATTGTTCCCGAGGGCATATTTGGCTCCGCTCTAGCTTCAATGCAGCTGAGGTGCGAGTCAAAAAGGAAGGGAGACAAGGCTCTCCAGCTCTGTCTCCCCCGAAGGGTCCAGCCGCCACCTCCAATGGTCCCGCGGCAGGCCTTCACCCAAGCTGTTTCACGTCCTGCCCGGTTCAAAATACCAAAGCAGCAGAGACCGCGGCCCGTCCCGGGTCCCCAGCCCAGGCACGAGGTAAGAGGGAGCTGGCCAAGAAAATCTCCGGTCCCGGCAGCGGCCGCTCAGGCGCAGCCGACCCAGGTTTTCAGCCACCAGGCGAGGAAGAAGAAGCGGGCGGCCTGACAGCCTCCTCTCCTCGATGAAGGAGCTGTTAGTTCCCTGTTCCCCAGCTCCAGAGCACGTTCCAGTGTTGGATGCTCATGTGTTTTCGGGGTGCCGCCTTGCCCCCATCTTCCCGCCGCCTCGAGTGATGCCAAAACGTCATCCTCAAGTTCGCGCCATCAGGGAAATGGACTTAACATCAAAGACAGCAAGTTCCGCTGCCTGTTTAAGTCACACAAACACATGTCATCATTGTTGTTTCAAAATAAATAATTTTCCACTGTCGTTTCCAGGCTTGAAGCCAAGGGCGCAGTCAATAAAAATGAAAATAAAAACAATAAAAACAATAAACAGTCTGTCGTCTCCCCCTCTTTTGAGAGCGGCTACGGCCTCTCTCAAAAGGCGGACAATAGACGGGATTGTGAAGGCACCACCGCCACGCGCATGCGCAGTGTCGGCCGGGGTTGTCAACCTGGGGTACCACCGTGTTCAGACACTAGAGGGCCCCATAACACAACAAATAGAGACACTGAGGGCAGACGACAGAGCTGTGACATCTCCGCTCGCTTTGAGAAGTGACAAGTGGAGGATACTCACAGATTCTGCTTGGGTTTTCAAGACGGTAACACAGGGCTACAGGCTCCAATTCGCTGTCACCCCCCCTCACTTCTCGGGCATTCTGTTTTCACAGGCCCGGGGAGAGTCGGCCCATATTCTAGAGCAAGAGATTTTCTCGCTGCTAGAAAAGAAGGCTATATCGATAATACCGCCGAACAGAGTCAGAGCGGCTTTTATTCCAAGTATTTCCTCGTTCCCAAACGGGGAGGGAACGGAATTCGGCCTATACTAGATTTGAGAGCTCTGAACAAATATCTCAAAAGATACAAATTCAGAATGCTCACTCACACATCTCTGTTGCTTCTCGTACGCCAAAACGACTGGTTCACATCAGTCGACCTGAAAAACGCGTATTTCCACATCCCAGTATATTACCCACACAGGAAATATCTGAGGTTCGCCTTTCAGGGTGTCTGTTACGAGTACAGAGTACTTCCCTTCGGTCTGTCTCTTAGCCCGTGAGTGTTTGTACGGTGTACGGAAGCCGCGATAGCCCCGTTGAGACAACAGGGTATTCGCCTGGCAACTTATCTGGACGATTGGCTCCTTCTCTCACAGTCGGAGCAAGAGGATATTACGCAGACGAATGCCCTCGTAAAACACCTGCTCGACCTGGTTTTGTAATAAACACAGAAAAGAGCATGTTGTCTCCAGCCCAGACTGTACTCTTCCTGGGCCTACGCCTGAATTCGGTGTCCTTTACAGCCCGCTTGTCAGTAGAGAGAGTGAAAGCCTTCTGGGCTTGCCTCGCTCATTTCCAGCCACGCAAATATGTTCTCTTCAGATCATGTCTGCGGTTGCTGGAGCTCATGGCGTCAGCCATTCTGGTGGTACGACTGGGACGCTTACACATGAGGGAGTTTCAGCACTGGGTAGCTGCCCTCAGATTGGACCCCGCGTGTCATGGCGCGCGGAGAGTGATGGTCACTATGAAATGCGTAATGGCTCTGTGCCACTGGCTACACCCGACTTTTCTAGTACGGGGCGTACCTATGGGTGCTGTCCTATCGCGGAAGGTGGTCACCACAGACACATGTCTGACGGGCTGGGGGGGTATATACGAAGGTCAACCTGTGAGGGGTCTCTGGAGCAGAGACCTCCAACGGTCACACATAAATTATCTGGAGCTTTTAGCGGTGTTCCTCACCCTGAAACGCTTTCTGCCTTTTCTCAGAGGACATCATGTCCTCGTGAGGACAGACAACACGACCACAATATCGTATATAAACCGCCAAGGGGGTTTGCGTTGTCTCCAGTTACACATGCTGGCACGCAAACTGATCTTATGGAGCTGCGGACGTCTCCTCTCTCTGAGAACGACGCACGTACCAGGAGTGATGAACCTCGGGGCGGATCTGCTGTCCAGAGGTGCACCACTATATGCAGACTGGACTCTACATCCAATGATTGTGAGTCAGCTGTGGGTGCGTTACGGCCGAGCCGCGGTAGATCTGTTCGCATCAAAAGAAAATGCTCAATGTCAGCTGTTCTTTTCAATGCGCGATTTAAACGCACCGTTAGGCGTGGACGCGCTCGCGCACGTTTGGCCTCCGGTCCTTCTGTACGCGTTCCCACCCCTGGCTCTGATACCGCCTACTCTGGCTAGAGTGAGAGAACAACGCCACACACTTATCCTGATAGCTCCGCACTGGCCTGCAATGTACTGGCTGGCAGAGATATATCAGCTGCTGTGCGGGCAGCCGTGGCAGCTCCCACTACGCAGGGACATACTATCTCAGGCGGGGGGGGCGATCTTTCACCCACACCCAGAGCGCTTGGCACTATGGGCCTGGCCCGTGAGTGGTACAATCGGAATACAGTGGGTCTCCCTCCGAAGGTGATAAACACTATTCAGAGTGCAAGAGCTTCCTCCACCAGGTCTCCCTATGACTGTAAGTGGAGGGTGTTTGAGGAGTGGTGCCTTCAAAAAGGACACATCTCTTTTCAATGTCCTGTCGGGATGATTTTATCATTTCTACAGGACTTGATTGATAAACACAGAGCTTTCTCTACGATCAAAGTGTACCTGGCTGCTATTGCTGCATGCCATGTGGGCTTTGAGGGAAAGACGGCTAGCCGACATCCTTTGGTCTGCCGTTTTATGAAAGGGGCTCGCAGGCTCCTCCCTGTTTCCAGGTCACTGGTGCCCTTATGGGACTTGGCAGTGGTTTTAAATGGGCTCACTCGACCTCCATTTGAACCCCTGGAAGAAGCTGACATGAAACACCTGTCACTGAAGACAGTGCTGTTACTGGCTCTGGCATCTGCCAAGCGAGTCAGTGACATTCATGCGCTCTCTGTACATCCTTCGTGCACTCAAAACGAGAGTGTTGCTGAAGCACAACCCTGCCTTTATACCTAAGGTGGTTGGCATTGTGGCATTTCCTCTGCCGCTGTGTTCCTCTGAGGAACAGCGGCTGAATTTGCTGTGTCCAGTTCGTGCTTTACGCACCTATATGGACAGGTCAAAAGAGTTTCGTTGTAATGACCAACTCTTTATATCCTGGGCTAACCCTCAGAAGGGCAAGCCCGTTACCAGGCAACGGCTCTCCCACTGGATTGTGGAAGCGATTGCTCTGGCTTATACGAGTCAGGGTTTGCAGGCACCAACGGGCCTGCAAACCCTGACTCGTAAGTAATCTATGGTTTTTCTACATTATCATTAGTTAAAATCATTCAAAGTGACCTTTAACATAAATAAAACATCATACAAATCATTAGATGATAATTCATCAACCTTTTTATTTGAGTAAATCAGTCAATCACATAAACAAAGGCCAAATATATTTAAACAAACACACAAACGAGAAAATTACTCTAATATTGAATCCAATCAAGTCCCATCCAATTAACAAAAAAATCCAACACTGTCCTGAAGACAGAACCTAGAGTAACCACTAACCAGGATGACAGTCAGGAGAACTTTACAAACGTCCCCGCCCCCCTCGCACACAGACGGGAGAGAGTGATCTCGTCTGGATTGGAAAGCTTGAAAATACATCATAGACGCATGTTGTAGTCTTAATATTGCATATTAGAAACGGAGTTGGCGAAACTAAAACTGCGATATAATCTTTATGTATCAATAATACATATGACATATATTTTTTAAATGTCTCCAGTACCGATAAAAAGTCCGATAACGTCGGAGCTTAACGTTACCACTGTCTTTAATAATTCCGGCCTGGGGCCCGTTTAATACCGGGGCTCGGTACCCATCCTTACATGGGGAGAGGCGCAGCATATTGCTAAGGACTAAATACGATGGAGGGTTCTCATCTCAGCCTTATTACCCATAGGGGTGAAGAGGAGTAAGTAAATAAAGAGGCCGGCGCTCCAGGGTCTGGTTCTGCTGTGCGTTTTTGTGATTAACGGTAAAACATTTCAGAATTCCTCCACGGGTTGCCATTGTCATTGTACATCACTCAACCCACGAAATACACACACTCTGAGCCATATAATAGATATATGGCGCTGCACACACTCAGTACATAGCTAGACCCGCATGCGGGCCAGGAATTTGCGGGCACAGCTGTAGCTACGTACTGTCTGTCTGTCTGTCTGTCTGTCTGTCTGTCTGTCTGTCTGTCTGTCTGTCTGTCTGTCTGTCTGTCTGTGTGTGTGTGTGTGTGTGTGTGTGTGTGTGTGTGTGTGTGTGTGTGTGTGTGTGTGTGTGTGTGTGTGTGTGTGTGTGTGTGTGTGTGTGTGTGTGTGTGTGTGTGTGTGTGTGTGTGTGTGTGTGTGTGTGTGTGTGTGTGTGTGTGTGTGTGTGTGTGTGTGTGTGTGTGTGTGTGTGTGTGTGTGTGTGTGTGTGTGTGTGTGTGTGTGTATTTCGCGGGTTGCTAAATGTTTTGTGTGTTTATGTTGACAAGGAGGTTTAATAACTGTGTGCTACACAAAACGTGCAGTCGGTTTCATTTTCATCGCCGTTTGTAGTAGAGTTAGCAGGGTATTTTTATTTTAACTCTCGTCCCAAATTCGTCCCAAAATTATTTTTTATCCTCCCCGACACCATTTTTTTCGACGGCGGGACGTCCTTAAGCTCGAGCCCTGGATTACTTTATTATACATTTTGAACCAAATCAAGCCAGCTGGCGATGGTTTGTGCCTTGAAAACAATGGTAAAGACCAAGTGTTGCCTGATCTCCACCTGTATCTATCATCTTGGGCTTTTATACAAATGTTCTTTGTGTTGTTAACCTGTATTAATGGGATTAGGTTATGCCAACATGTTAAAACAAAAAATGCTCCAAGCCTTGCCTTTCGCTGAGAAGATCAGTATTGTCTCACTTATTGTTGCCTTCTGTCAGCTCCTTTTTGACTTGACATATGATTTGAAAGTTTATTTTTTATCTTTTTTCCATTGATTTGACTTGCTTTGTTTATTGGCATCCAGCTTTTAGTTTGGAACGCTTTATTTGTTCCAATGCTGAGGTCTGGTCTTGTATTGGATAGTCAAACTTCACATACAGTCCTTCTGTTTGTTCCTCTTTGGGACTTCATCAGTTTAAATGGACTAAAACACTATTGGACTTATTGTCATGTTGGAATTAACTTCATAATACATCCAAGACTAATGGGAATTTGGTCAGTCAATGTTTCCCGAGGTGCAATGATGCAGGTGAAACACTAATGGTTAAAATGGCCTCATACTCATTAGGGATGGGAATTTGAAAGCAAATGTATATTCGAATATTCGACCCCCAAAAAAACGGTTAACCGATTAACCGAAATGTACATATCATATAAAAAATTAATAAAATGTGGGATAAATGTTATCCTGTTGTTAGCTCTGCCCGCTGTGAGGGACCGGTGAGCGGAGCAAAACACACCTTTAGACCTAACACATTTAGCTATGGCACTGTCGTATACATTGAATTATTCCATTTGATAATATGTAATCAACTTGGGCACCCCTGCCAAAAAAGTTGCTGCATTGTAAAAAAATTACAATAAAAATATTCATAACTCATGGAATACCTGAATAATTTCGAATATTCGCTTAATCGTTCCCATCCCTAATACTCATAAGGGTTCATTTTTCACAAATGTCTTTTTGTAATTCAGATAGCAAAATACTAGTGTGGCTAAAAACCTCATTTGAAACATCAATCAAAGAAAATACACTTGTGTGTTTCTTTTATTAGCAGTTACATTAGAGACTAATCACTTTTTCTTTCAATAATGGCTGCCTCTAGCTTACTGTTCATCTTAGTCTTTCAGTTGCTTTAAATGCTTTTCTCTGATCTCCTACGTTTGTATTTTGCAGAGGGCAAGAGCAGCATATTCGCTATGAGCACATTTACCTGCCAGAGCCTACCAACCAATCAGAGGTGGAGTATGCAGAGATCAAACGACCTCGCTTGGAGATGGGACCGGAGTCTCTGATGAGGCCTTCATCCCATCGCCCACAATTACCCATGGGAGGGGCTGAGGATATGTCAAAGGTCAGTAGGCACTATAACATACACTGTATAATATTGACAGTTCGCAGTATATCAGAGCTCGATGGTGACTCTGAAAAACATGAAGTACTTGGCTGGACTTGGAAATGGTATGTATGGTTAATGTGTGATAATAGAGGACTGGGTGTATCAGCATTTGAATTGATACTTTTTGTTTTACAGACATATTTATTGTATTTAAACATTTACCTGCTGACGAGGAACAAAATCGGATCTTAATAATCACCCTAAAGTCTAAAGAGAAAAAAATAAGCACTGTAAGGCATTAGGCAAATCCTACTGCTCTACATGTTATGAATGAGCCCCAAATCTTATCAACAGTTTCTCTTTAGCCAGGAATTGCATCAATCCGTCCAGCCAAATTTGCCTCCTAAGTCTCTTAATGGATTTCCATGTCATGTTTTGCCTACTATTAGTAGAACAAAATGGAATAGAAAGAAATACTTTTGTCAGTATGTACCAATATTATAGGACACCATTGTTGGTGCTTTTAGAAGTTGGACATCTACAAGAAGATGTTGAAAGATTCAAATGTATATGACTTATACATGGTTACCCCTTTTTTATCTCAAAAATATTCAAACTTAATTATAAAAATATATTTTGTTCTCTGATCAGTCCTCCTATTCTCCTGAAAGGCCACACAGGCTTTTCTTGGATATAACCCAGCAGAAGTCCTAAAATCAGGTTCTGCATTGCAGCTCTGTGAGCCGCAGTGAGGAGAATAAGGGAGTTGTGAAACTGCAATTAATAAGTAATTGAGCTGACCTAGATTTCAAACGACCGAGGATGAAACTGTGTGAAACTGCACATCAAAAAGGCTTGCTTGCAGTGTAGAGCTGCTGGTGGGGAGGCGTTCCTGACATTACACAGAGTGCTTCCAACTGCCAGGGGAGGCAGACAGCCAAGGAATGGTAAATAGATACACCAACAACAGAGAGTACAGGGAAAAAAAACATTGACCCTTAAGCCAGCAGGAATGCCAGTAATTCCCCTCAGAGCAGAGAGAGCCATAAACCCATTACATAAGTCATGTCAGAGGCAATCACCGCACGGAACAAATCTACCAAATGATAGTGGGGATGGAAGGAAAGATCCAGCTGAATATAAGGCAAAGGGCGAGTGTAGAGAGGCACAGAAAGAGGTGAAAAGGGAAAGGGAGGAGTAAGAGACAAAGACCAACAATAAAAGAGGGAGTGTTGCCAGTTGTTTAAAAACAAAGCTGATGCTTGTATCATGACTCACTTGGAAGGTGAATCAGGGAAGAACGGCATTTTGTTCGAGTACACCATTGTACAGTTATCCAGATATTTTGGTTATACAGGGTTAGAATTCAATACTTGTTTACACAGGTGCTCGTAAACATTGTCCATGCACGTGACAGTTTCCTTAAGGTACAATAAATTGCTCAATGAGTGAGCAAAGTAGACTAGTAATACACCCTGTGTCTGAATGTCCCTATGTAAGATATCTGGCCCTCCCTCAAGATCAAAGCCCAGCCCAATAAAAAGGCAGGGCTGACATATAGTCAGTATTAGCTTATCGGCATTGGTGTAAAGGACTCCCCTCGATCAGTTGA
Source organism: Pseudochaenichthys georgianus (assembly GCF_902827115.2). Taxonomy (NCBI): domain Eukaryota; kingdom Metazoa; phylum Chordata; class Actinopteri; order Perciformes; family Channichthyidae; genus Pseudochaenichthys; species Pseudochaenichthys georgianus. Next base: position 33,171,027 of record NC_047511.1, read on the forward strand.
TCAATCGAGTCATTGGCTGAGATGACCCTGAGTCAACTCGCAATCGATTAACTGCACTTTTTCATTTGCTGCGTCATTGTTCACAGAGCAGTAGAAGAGTAGCACTTTAAACTTTACAAACCGAGCCTTGTCTCTAAACAAACAAACCACAAAACTAACTGATGAAAGTGGAGATGGGTAAGGGAAAGCGGAGAGCAGTGCTGACTGTCAATGAAGCCGGATAAACTACTTTTGAACCAGACTTATGTACAACCTCCTCTACTGCTGTCCAGCGTGACTGAGTGTTTTGCTGAAAGCGCTGTCAGCAGCCCGGCAGGAGGGACGCTCTGCGGCAGGATTGTATAACTGAACAACGACCTGGACACATACTTTAACTTGAGTCTTACAGTGAAAACATCAGACTAGTGTAAGCATATATAAGTCAGGGGGCTGAATATTATTTTTCTGATGGGTCGACAGGGTGTATTGACGTTGGCAATATGTTTTGATTCTTTTTACACGTACACATTTTATGTTATGGTTCAGAAAAAGCATGAACCAGTGAAACAAAAACACATGACAAATAAATATTCCAAAGACAATTGTTTATTCAGTGGTAAAATGGAAATCTATGGAACTACACTTGAGACTAAAGTCGCTGCTCACATTGACAGCCAGAGATTACTCTGTGACGGCTGTCATTTTCAGTCTTAATATAATCAGCTCTGTATCTGAATCAATGACCTTTATTGGCACTAGACGAAACATGCCATCAACCAACTCGCTTTGGCTTGAACAAAAATCTCAAGTAGTTATGTTATGTTAAGCAAAGCATAGGACAGCAGTGACATGTCATATGCCACCAAACAACACTCAAAGACTCTTCTTGTTGCAAAAGAAAGACAAAACCCAATGCACAGCAGTAATCCATATCTGTCAACTTGACATATATAATTGACAATCAGTCATTGGCTCAAATAACTACATAAAAAAAAAAAAGAAAGAACAAAAACAAATATTTTTATCAAGGCCGTCAATACTACTTACACTGGTTAATCTCAAGTAAGTAATCTTGTTTACACCATAGATCCCCACTGACACACGTTTCACTCTTTATTTCAGTTTTTCTTCCCAGTTTAATATGAATTGCATTTTATGACTAGATTCAACATTAAACCTTAGCAAATCAGTCACCTCAGTTTGAGCGGTTTTGTGCACCAGCTGTTGGGACTGATGCCCGAAAGAGAGAGACCATTGTGAACTTAGATGCACCTCTTAGCATTAAAATAGGATGTCTACGGTTTTATTTAAGTGTGGCCTGGAATGCATCCACTTAAGACTACGTGACTTAGTGCTTATGAAACGGAACACATTTACACAGACATGCTACAACACCCAGGGGTAATTTAAAAAAACCCTGATGCATGCACAGCCCGAGACATCATTCAGAGCAATGTTCTAAATGTGACCAGGGTCGCCGAGGGCATTAAGAGATGTAAGCTGTGCCTGGCCAAGGGCTTAGCGATTGGCCTGTGACCTTTTCACTCTGTCACAGGTGTAGTAGCTGTTGATGTGCTGCTGTACTGTTGACAAGTACAGAGGACAGTGTAGGGCACAAGACCAGAGGGAAAACTAAACCGCCTTAATGCAGACTACTACGTACCATCAAATCCCTCATGGTTAAACACACCCTCTAAACATTAGCACGCACTAAACTGTCCTTGAGTTTGCAGTAGAACAAAATGGCAACAGTAAATCAAAAACAACACTGATGTCCTTGCCAATAGAAAACTGGCAACTAATGATTTAGTGAAATAATTACATTACATATGACGCCCATGAAATCCTATGGATCATTCAAGGACGTAATTTTATAAAAAACTGAGCCATGCCAGAAGCTATTCTCTTTTTTTTCTTTCTAATGTGACCATGCAGAAAAATGGATTATATTTGTATGTACATCCAATGTGTTTTATAGAGCAAACAATTACACCGTGGACATTGTACTGACCAAACATCTAAGGGATTCCTCAAGGAAATAATCTTTTATATAAAGTATTCAGTCATTTGGGAAAAACCATTGGTTGCTGCCATTATCTGAAGGCCGTTATAACAATATGATTCCATTGAGCAGTTTCCAGATTATTGAAAGCACAACATGCATTCAAAATAGTTTGGAAAAAGTTGTTTGAATTGTTTTGATATTTAAATATTAGGATTGTATTCTCAGATAATGTTTACCTTAACGTTGGAGTACTTGGAGGATCAGTGGTTTGATAAATCGCTACTCTGTTTAAAAGCAAGGCAGTGTATTGTGTGACCGACAAACCTTTACATTTTTATGCCAGACATGTACTATTCTTTAGTCTTGCCTACATCCTCAAATTTCACATTTTAAACAAAGTCTCTTAAAAAGAGCCAGCTGCCAGTGCTCTTTGAGCATAATCCATTAGTTTGGTCTAGTGACACTGAGGCACTACTACGAATGAATTAGAATGAATTACCAAGGAATACACATACTGTGTTTATTATTTTTGGAGTGTAACCTCTAGGCCTTTTTAATCAGAGATAAACAGGGAAGTATTTGACAGGAGAGGAGGGTGCAATGAGCAAGTTAATTAGAATCAGTTTTGAATAAACATTGTATAGCATACCACATGGAACATATTGCCCTTTGCCTCATTCCCTTCTGATTTTAATAACACATGTCCATTTTGTTTGGTTGATGCATTTTTTTTTGTGTAAAATGGATCATAATGTTATCCATTTTATTACATCTAATCATGTCCCCTTGACCCCTGTGCGTCTGTAGGACCGTGGGAGTTCCATGGGGAAGCTGGAGCCGATCTCCCCTGTGAGCCCGGTCCATATGGACCCCGACTTGGATCTGGTGCCAGCTCGGTTCTCCAAGGAGGAGCTGATCCAGAACATGGACCGCGTGGACAGGGAGATCACCATGGTGGAGCAGCAGATCTGCAAGCTTCGCAAGAAAGAGGTTAGCACCCCTATGGATCTGCTCGTACATTATATTGCCTTTTATTGATATGCTCTGTTGAGGGATTGCAGAATCTCAAGTGTTCCTTGCTTATTTCCCTCATTTAAAGTTGGATTTGTGTATCTCTGTGGAGGAGTTCTGTGTTGGCCAGCTTTAAATGCATTTTGCGTTGGAATTGATTTAAATGACAAATGTATATTTCTTCCCTAAATTGTACTTGTTTTACCAGCTACAGTTTGGGCTTACCCCTTTAACACTTATCTGCCGATGGCAAGACAGACACAGGACAGTGCTTGTGTTTTTAGGAGTAGTGGCATAGACTGTACTACAGTACACACACTTTGATGCAGTGTTCACAGTAGTCATGCACGGTTTGCACACGGTCTTGCAGGCTAGATCATGTACATTTCTGATTTAATAAGGAATGTGTCGAGGTTAAATTATTGTAACATTAATGAGGAAAACCAACAACATAATGTGTTGCGGCAGCCTTGGTTTCTCTGACTTATTATAAAAAAAAGAAAATAAGCTGTAATGGTTCGCCAAACATACCTGTGGGGTATGCCGCCGCTAATATACCGTTAATATACGGACGGCCCAAGTGAAGCCTGTGTGTAGAAAACTCTTTGTGGCATTGAAGACATTTGAGTAGACACCACTTTGTGATGTCTCTTATGTGTATTCTGCTCACATTTTGATTTATCCGTCATGCTTGTAGATGTTTTCGCCACTGCTGGCATCTTTGTTGAGTTTTCTCACAGGCATTGTGTGGCTTGTTTTAAATGTTCACGTGTGGTTTTCCAAAGTGACTTTCCCTGCCAGGCTCTAGTTGGCACCAGTGCAATACAGTCTAAAACACACTTTTCTGTGTTGTAATCGCTTCGTTCAAAATCTGTAGCTGTTTCTTGTTCAATGTTCCACAATTCTGTTCACGCACTCCCCCAAGCAGCTGCATTCCCTTTCTCCTCAGCTTTTTATTTAGGAGAAAAAGTAGGTTACAATATATAAGGCTATAAATAACAGCTTCCCCAGTGGAGGAGGAAGATTATGACTGAGGTTTTGTAACTGCCAAACCACTCATATCCCTGCTGTCTCCCTTTGGCAGTCTGCCATGTTTAGTAGAGAATCTGTACGCTGGAGCTCCTCTTTTCCTCCCGACTTCCTCCTCCACCATGCTCTAGCGCTGCTCAATTAATCGTCTTTTAATCGTCAGGGACGGGTGGCGCAGTGGTCTGTGCATCCGATCATCAGATCAAGGGGGGTGCTGGGGAACTCCAGTTCGAAACCCGCTCCCGCCGCCACTGCGTCAGGCCGTTGTGTCCTTGGGCAAGACACTTCACCCGGATTTGCTCCTGTGGGTATTGTCCACAGTACATGTATAATACTAATGTGTACTTGTAAAAGCGCCTCGATGACTTCGAGGCGTGAAGATGGACGGTGTGACGCAGTGCGCTGTGCAATGATCATCAGATCAAGGGGTGAAACCCGCCGCTGCTGCGTCTGTAAAGCCGGTGTGTCCTTGGGCAAGACACTTCACCTGAACTTGCTCCTGTGGGAGCAACCATTGCATGTATAAAACATATGTGTGTAATGTGTATCTGTAAAGCGCTTTGAGCACTGGAGAAAGCGCTATAATAAATGCAAGGAATTATTATTATTAATTATTAATCGCGATTACGATTATGGCTTGCAACGATTACGAAAACAACGTAATCGAAATAAAACGATTATTATTTTTTTATTATTATTATTATTATACAGTTGATTACCCTGAACATTAAGTATAATTCAACTGAAAAAAAATTCAGTTGAATTATACTTAAAGTTCAGGGTAATCAACTGTTAAAAACATACTGTTCACATCTTTTCCTCCAATAAATGGATGTTTTCAAAGTCAATGAATAATCACATTTAATAATCGCAATTACAATTATTGACCCAAATAATCGAGATTATGATTGTTGCCATAATCGAGCAGCCCTACCATGCACTGTGTTTATCATACTCAATATTAGAAAAAACATGCAAAAATTGCTTTTGGTTGATGTAAAAATGTGTTCTCAGTGATCTCACAGTATACAAGTGATATCATTCTTAATCATTAAATGATGCTATTGTCACCTCCCCTCCCTCATTGCTTTATAAAGCTGTTGGTTTAATACAAAAGCCTGACCATGTTGAACTTCAGAAAAACACACTTGAGTGGTTATTTTTACTTTAAGTGCCTTACAATTTGTTGGAGAAATAACATAATAACAAGATAAAAGTGGTTATTTCTTTTGTCCAGTAATTAGTTCTGTACATTGCTTCTAGTCATTGATGAATACTTATTATATTATTAATCTGGGTACTTTTCCAAGATGCAATGGGAACCAAAATAAATCTAAGTATCTGATTCCAACCTTCGGGTTGAATTTGTAAACTATTGCAAGGCTAAGCTCTGCTGCTTCCAAGCTTTAATCAAACCCCCCCCCCCCCCCCTTACTTGTTTTTGTTTTTGTTACAGTCCGGCCCACTTCAAGCATTAAAACATCTGGACAAATTAAGTCGCAGGGTAAAACTTTATTTAAAGAGTTGTGTTAGTGAAAGGGCGGGGGTTAGGGCTTAGGTTACTGTCAGCCTGTGTCATGTCAGCCAATCTCATGATGGCTGGTTTATTTTATTTTACTCCGCGGTGGGTTGGGAGAGGGAAGGGGGGTCTCAATGGGAATGTCTGCGTTTCCCCTCACCAGATGCTTATCCCGGCCTCTCGTGGCACATGATGATCCATCTTGCTCTGCTCTCATGTGGTTCCTCTGGAGGCCGCCTTGCCCCCTTCTGAAGCCTCTGACAGGAGATGAGAGGGAGGGGCTGACTTAACTGTAAATCAGCTATATGCACGCCACTCTGCGACACTCGGCCTCGGCCTCCAGGCAGCTAGTTACAGCTGAATACACTCAGCTTCTGCCTCCTACGCAACTTCGAGACCTTCTACAAACATATTCTATCAAATTGAGATGCAATTTATTGTCTGCTTTTTCTTGCTGGTAGTTTTGTGGTAGCTTTCAAAGTTATGCTAAATTCTCAATGATTGTGTTTTTCTTTTTTAAGATCAGGACAGAAATATACTTAATAAAGGTCAATTTGGTCTTCCTCTCATTCAAATAGTTTTATTTACTAGTGGTTTTCAAAAACATGAAGTTGATCACATTATTATGATCGGTAGCAGTGCTTAAATAAGTAATGTTAAAAGTTAAACATTCACATTTTTGCTACAAACGGCAGCATATTTTGAAACTGCTGATTTCCATGTTGCATTTGAAAATACAATGTTTAAATATTTGACATTATCATTGTCATTATCACAGGCAAAGGAAGAGCCTACCTCCATAAACTCATTTTTGAGGTGCTTAAGTGGAGCGTTTTAATGATCTTTGCTAGTCCGTTAACACCATTTCAACATCTGGATAGAATGCATTTTTTAATAGCAGTGCCACTCTGCTTCTCGGTTGTTTTGACACTTGCATCAATGCTTTTCAATTCCTCAACAATCTGCTATCAAAGATGTGTGTTAATGTGCTTTGAGATTCAAACATGGCGATTCCTCTCTTCGATCTGTACACCTTTAAGAGAAGATTGATGGACAAAGAAGCCATGACTGAACTCTACATGATTGGCAGTTGAACATAAAGTCATCTCCTCCTGCCAGAGTTTCTCTTTTACTTCCTCTCCGCTTGCTCTGCCAAACAAATTACTTACTGGCTGAGTGTCTCTTTGCTTTGTTCACAGTAGACAGTAATTACTAAAATTAACTGTTTCTGGGCTACAATCTCCAAATAACATTTGTCCGCATGCCAGGCTGGTTTGTTAATTAGAGCAACTCTGCTGTTTTCCAGTATATGTCTGGTGTTTATTCCCCACATTTCCCTCCCTTACTTCTCTTAAACGTTCTCCCTCTCTGTCCCCCTCCCTTAATTATTTCTCCGTGGATGTTCCAGCCACACAGCGGGCCTTGGCTTTTGTTTACCGGCTGTTGTAGTAACTCTTTGATTAACTATGCCCTCGGGAGTTAATAGCTATTACGGCTAATAGAACGGTTAGTCTCATCCCTGCTGGAGGGCTGGGGGTGGGGACGGTTGATGTAACACACACTCTTTAACCTCACAACAGGAACTAGTGAGCCACAGGTCTTCCTGGAAGATGGGGTTCCTTTTTGGATTTGTTAAGTGTTAACTGTCTTCTATGTTTGTATGTGTGTGTGCTACAGCACCAGCTGGAGGAGGAGGCTGCAAAGCCACACGAGCCAGAGCGGACGGTCTCACCGCCACCCAGCGAGGCCAAGCACCGCAGCCTGGTGCAGATCATCTACGATGAGAACAGGGTCAGTACAAAACACACGCATGCAAACACACCACACACTCAATCTGTGGCCCACCACTCCGGACCGAATGACCTTGCATTTGAATGTGGTTTCACTTGCATCACATATGCAGTGTGCCACAAGAGAATGTCAGACTGAGAGAGCTAGGTGCTTGGTTTCATTGTTGCTCCACTTAGATGATGCAAGATAACATTTAAACTAAGTCAGGCTGTGACAGCCGCTGAATTTTCTCTGTTGCCTGCTATTTATTGGATCTAATTTTAAGAAAAGAGATGCTAGTAGTTGTACATTAGGATGGTAAATGCAGCTTTTAGTAAACCAGAGATATTTTACCATGAGTAAAACCGTACACTTCTTTCATTGCATTTGTTGGACAATAGTGATAACAGTTGGATTACTCTTGTGGTGTATGTAATTCTGAGCCAAAGACTGAGCTCTGGAGAGATTGATGTCTGCCTGCAGAGGATGTTTTTTTCTTGGTGTTCTGTCATTTCCGTTTACCTTGTTAATCCTCAAAAGCCCCTGTCAACAAAAGCAGAGTGTCACAGAGGATTCATCTCCTCCCTCAGCCTCCCCCTCTGTACTGTCAGGGAAGGCAGGACTCTTGCCTTGAGAACAAGCTACTAAAGGGCAACACTGCTGGCATGATGAATCACATGTGTATACACAAAAACACACAAACATGATGTCAAACATCTTTGTCTTGTATAACCTATGCAAGTAAAGCAACTTAATTATTCTTTCAAAAAAGAAAAACAAGAGATCATTTGTAAGCGCAGACTGAGTCCTACTGACAACAGCATTATTTGCAGCAATGCTATGTACAGATCACTTTTTATAATGAAGTGATTCTCAGTGCTCTCAGTCCCCCTAGTGGTGAAAAGTCTCCTTTTTGAAAGGAATTAGCATTTAAAGCAGGGAACTCCATTCGCGTGTTTTTGTGAACAATCTTCCTATGGGAAACGAGGAGTAATGTTACAACTTCACAGTTCAAAGGAAACAACTCTTGCAAGTTTTGAACAGCTTCTCTTACACATTCAAGGCACTTTCTTCCCCCACAGAAGTGTGGTGTGTAGAGAAAATATGCTAAAAATTGAGAACCTACTGTAGTTTGTGTGTTGGCAAACAGTCACCCTGCTTAAGTGTCATTGAGCAAGAGACTAAATCTTTAACAGTTGCACAGATGTCCCCAGATAAACAGCATTATGCCCTGAGAAGACCTCTGTAAAGGAGATACCGCAGCGCAGGGAGTGTCCTCATGACTTTCAACACTACTGCCTTCAGGCTCAGCTAAACCACGGAACTTCAATGCAACAGCAGGACATTGTACAATACTCAAGTCATTACAATGACTCATGGCTTAC